>NW_006429864.1:3332042-3356795 GCF_000325575.1 Pteropus alecto | reverse complement strand
TTAGGAAGAAAGAAATGAAGGACTTCTGAGTGCAAGGAGGAGGAACTGAAGTCTGGAGGTGAGAATACCAACAGTGTTTGGGGGATGACGAGGTACCCATATTGATTGGAAGTGCATAGGAAAGAGTTGGAGATTTGATAGGCAAGATGATGGGGCCTCGAATGCTAACTGAGAATGGGAACCTCATTCCGAAGACCCTGGAGAGCCCGAGCAGGTTCTCATGCCTTATAGTTCATAGGTTCCTGAGCAGAGAAAGACAAGGAGGAACTGAAGTCTGGAGGTGAGAATACCAACAGCGTTCAGGGAATGATGAGGTACCCATATTGATTGGAAGTGTATAGGAAAGAGTTGGAGATTTGATAGGAAAGGTGATGGGGCCTCGAACGCTAACTGAGAATGGGAACCTCATTCCAAAGACCCTGGAGAGCCCGAGCAGGTTCTCATCCCTTATAGCTCAGAGGTTCCTGAGCAGAGAAAGACAGTAGGAAAAGGGATTCTCAGGAACTGAATCCAGGAGGGACGTGCGGAGGAAGCGGGAGGGCAAATCCTGGGGGAAGGGAGACCATCTGGAAAGCTGCTGCTGTGTTCAGGGAGTGAGGTCATGAGCATTCGTTCGATGAAGGGGAAGGTGGGAAGACAAGGGAAAAGCTGGGTGGGGCCCAATCAGGAGACAGTGACTGCGTGTGTATGGAGAGCAAGGGGACCAAGGGGAGGCATCAAGAAGGAGTCCGCGGTTTAAGCCTGGGTAGAATCACGGTAGAATCATCCTCATTCTGAAATAGGCTCCAGGTGAAGGACAGTTCTATTTGGGAAGAGGCAGTGACCCAGGGTCTGGAAGCCTTGGGATGAAGTTTTATTTCTAAATGAGTTTTAGCCAAGTCACCCCTGCCCCAGCCCCAGGCTTGAGGGCTGATCAGATGAGCTTTAAGGTTCCTTCTAGAACCTTCATGCGGAAGTCTGTATGAAGACGGCCTGGGAAACGTTCATCTCCCTGCTCCCCTTCTTGTCCCCACGCCTAGCATGCATTTATCTCCAAAAGTTCAGAGGTTCCAGCGGCCCCACTTCCGTAACCAAGAGCCGCTGTACAACATTCCACACCATAGTGGGCCTGCTGAGAGTCTGCGCTCACGGACGTCGATGTTAACTAATATTCAGAGGGAATGGCTGGGCGTACCAAGCCTCATTAGTTGTGTGGTCGGGTCACGGTGCCCACCCATGAGGGTGTTAAATGGCAGTATTGTCAAGAGGAGACAATGCAACTGTCTCACTGCATTAACAGCCCATCAATCCCAACAGCCACACACACAGCCTCGGGATCCTTGGCGAGATGGGGTGTGGAGACTGCAGCTGGCTGTGTGGGAGGGACAGTAGCATGTGCTGGTTCATCAAAGGAACAACATCGATTGAAGAATGCTGAGATCTCGGGATTCACCCCACGGCACTGCCCATGTCATAAGCATAAACAAACAAACAACAAAAGTGACTCCAAGTGGAACCTAATTTCTGCAGTCCTGAGCATTCTTTTTTGCCATCTTAAGGGATAGAGCAACTGCAGAAAAGCAACATGTGGGGTGTCTCAAATACAAACGGAGATGATTGGCTAATGTCTCCTTGGTAAGGTTACAAGGCAATAATAAATATCCAACCTGCTAAAGCATAAATCTTCTGCAGCTGAAGTGGACCTTAAAATTCCCACTATCACACATCCATTGCTCTGAGAAATTGCAGTTTTGGTCTCCAGGTGACAAGTGACTTGTTTTCAAGTTTCTCCAGGTGGAATCACACAATAAGTCATTTACAGCATCTTCTACATATATTTTTTTTCTTGTCTATAATTACTTAATAATGTCATTTAATATCCACTCCATCCTTTATTTGTATATGATATTTATTTTAATATAAAAGTATCCCAAAAAGTTACCAATAAGTTTCGATTAATAAAAAAGAAAAGATTAAATTTATTAAATACCATATTTTACTTCCTCATATCAAAAAATACTCTGCACAGGTTAGTTTCATAAATCTTATGAAACGTTTTATCATCTTCTCTATGATGCCAAGCCCTCCGTTATCTACATAGTATTGTCTTTTACTAATTTCATGACACAATAGCTTGTATGAACATTTCTCAAATGTATTTGACCACAGAACACTCATCAAAGTGTCCTTCATTGATCTAACTTCAACAGGAGTTCAAGATATAATTTGTACACTGTCTAAGTTTTCCTTCTGCGACAAACCTGTTGTGAGGCACCCTGGCTCAGACTGCCTGATTCTATCACTTATGTTCTGTGTGATTCTAGATAAGCAATGTTAACCTCCAAGCTTCAGTTCTTATCTCTGGCTCTAACCAAAACTTGGCTGACTTTTGTCAAATGGAGATCTTTTTTCTCGTACCTCTTGTATCTCAGAGATGGTTGACTGTTCTCTTTGTCTCCCATTGTCCCTTCTGGTCCATTTTACATCCCTTTTGTAAAAACCCTTAGGCTCAAACCAAATGACCACACTACTTCCGCCCTCTTCCCCTTGTTATGCATCGTTATTTATTAAGATCTAACACTTGATTCACCACCTTTTACTTTTCAACTTCTGCCATTGTCAATGTGGACCACACAATAGACCCCTGGTCTCTTGATTTCTTGAATTTGTCATGTTCGGTGACATTTTCTACTTCAGCTGAGCGGCTTGCTCCATGATCAGACCACATCATCACCAGAAACTTTGCCTCCAAAGTCATAAACTCGAACGTTCACTTTTGTACTGAAACTTGCTTCTCTACTGCAGTTGCCCGGATACTTCCACTGTGTGCGTATTCTAACCTCAGAACATTTAAACTCCGTTTCTATCCATCAGTTCCCTTTTCTTCTCTTCCCATTTTATCCACCTTAGTTTTCCTATTACCTCAATTTAATCAATCTATTTTCAGAAAAGCTTTAAATCAAGTGTTTCTTGCTTTTCCCACTTCACTTACCTTTAAAAACCTTCATCTAGAAAGTAACAACCCACCTTCTCTGTACCTGCACTTGAATAGCTGAGCACGGTAGGTAAAAATCACAGAAGTGGGAAGGTTGATAGCACCTATCTCCTCTTGTTTGTTCGAGTTAATTAACCTGCTGAGATGGTGACCACTCTCTCAGCCTGCTGAGCCCAAATTGATCATAAGGAATAATTAAATTTTAAATTTTATTTATATACATTAGTGCACGTACACACACACACACACACACACACACACAGCCCTTGATTTAGGCAGTATCAAAGTATATTGTACCCTGGAAAATGGCTCCTCATCTTTTCAGACTATCATATCAAAGTTGGCACCTCACCTGTATCCTCAAAAGGCCATACTATTGCTCTAGCAAGTTGGCAATTTTCGGAAAATAATAAGTACTAGGATGAGTAAATCTCATGGTCATGCTTCAAGAATTACGTCATCCTTGGTAAGTGGAACCCACGCTGTTGAGCCCACACATAGCATCCGGTCCCGCCACCTTGATTACTCCATCTATGAACCCATCATGCAAATTGGGGTGCCACTATCAAAGGCTGGTTGACATCAACTGGCCCAATTGTCCTGGTGCTCTTTGAAGGGCATTACTATATGACGTAAAGACCTTTGCACTTTGGGCCACTCCCATAAGGCAGTCCGCAAGCTTCTTCTCCATTCTTTCTTGTCCCAATCTTCCAGTCTGTTGTTTTACAAGCCCATGACCAACTGGCCAGGTCATTCATTACTGCCCGAGAGGCTACATATAGTCCTATTGGAGGTCACGTCTATCTCCACTCAAAAGTAAATATCCAGGTGTGTCATTAGAAACTCTTGCCTGCTGGTGGAATTTTTCCTCATTGCCATCTTTTAGAACCACACCTGAGTGGGACTATAGTGCAGCAAAAGTTCATTTTTAGTTTTCAGTCACACACCAAACTAACCTATCCAAGCTCAATCTTTTCTCTCCTTTATCATCTGGTCATTGCGCAGGTATGAGTTGAAAGAGAGGCGCTGTAAATGTGAGCTGAGAGAGAGATGTGGATGTAATAGTGGTGGAGCGCAGGGCTGTGGCCCACCTGCTCCTGAAGCTTATTCACACCCTCTGGCTCTGCCTGCGCCTGACCAGAAGTTACTTTAACCTCTCAGAGGGCTGTGGCTGAGCCTGCCTGAACTTATTACTTGCTGGACCTACAAGTACCTATTTTGTGGGTGACATATTAGTCTCTGCTGTAGATGGCATGGCCTCGCTACAGAATCCCAGGGGTCTGCATTTTGACTCTCTTATTGGAATTTACTATGAACTCCACATGATGTCTTTTCTTTCCACAGACACCTATAGCATGATAGTGTCTCCCAGGTCTATGGCATCAGCCTTAAGCCGGCTGCATCCCAGCCCGACATACTACAGAGTCCTTTCTTCCTCTGGACCCCATTCAAAGCTTTCCCTTCGGCCATGAAATGGATTGATACACAATTCTCAATTGCAGCATATGCTTCCTTCAGCTCTGGAAGGGGCCTATTAAGCATTGTGCTTCCTTATTATTGTTGGAATATGAGCAAAACAATAATTTGCTCTTTACTTTGGAGGGAATGTCTTGGCATACCCCCAGACACTGGGCTCCTAAAATTTCACTAATGTGACAAGTTTCTAAATCTTCATAGCTCTCTGCAGGCGAAACCTCCATCTGGCTGCCACACTTCCCTTGCTAGTCATCGCATCCACCTTGCTTTGGATGGCAAAATGCTACCCTGTTGGTCTCTATTATTTAACAACTATTGCCCCTGTTGTCACCAGGGAATTCAATTCCACAGCAGTCTTTCCTCTTTAAGCTCTAGCTTGCAGAGGACAACCAGGCTTGAACATACCAAGGATTTTGGTCCCCTTCTGTCTTAGCCACCTCCAGGCTACCATAACAAAACACCATTGACTGGGTGGCCTAAACAGAAATTTATTTTCACAGTTCTGGAGGCTGAAAATCCAAGACCAAAGTTCCGTCCAATTTGGTTTCTGGTGAGAGCACTCTTTCTGGTTTATTGGTGGCCACTTTCTTACTGTCACCTCACATGGCCTTTCCCAGTACATGTCCATGGAGAGAGAGGGAGAGGGAGAGGGAGAGACAGAGGGAGAGGGAGATTGAGAGAGAGAGGAAGCACTCTGTTTTTTCTTCTAAAGAGCATTATTTCTATCAGATTAGAGTCCCACCCTTATGACTTCAGGCAACCTAAATTACCTCCTAAAGGCCCCATCTCTAAATAGTCACACTGTGGACTATGGCTTCAACACACGAATTCTGTAGACACACAGGTCAGACCACAGCACCCTCTCACCTGCACTTTCCTTACTGCTTTGATAAATCAATGCGGTGTCCTCAGAGTCTCCCATGGAACACAGCTGGCCGATGGTTTTTCTGGCTTTACCTAGTACATCCTAGCCACCTCTCTGAGCTTCTTCCATTATTTGCCACTATAGTTTTGGCATTTCTACTTCATTGAGTGTGGGCCTTTCCTTTTTCCAAGCTTATAAGAGACATCTTTTTAGCATAGTAACACTGTTTCCCATGAAACTTGCAGGATGTTAAATCCTATGTCCTGAATATGGCCCCACACCCGTAACCTCTCTCATATCTGACTTCATGTTCTGCCACCCTTGACCCAACACTCTCAGGAGTCAGTGTCATAATACTCTCCCAGCTCCTGCTGCTAAAAGTAGATGAGATCCCACAACCCCTTTGACATATAGTCTTTTTTTTTCCCCTCAGTAGGCTCAGCACTATCTCTATTGGCTTATGCTGAGATGTGACACTAACTATGGGTCTTATACTGAACAGGCTAAGTGGGGTTGTATCCTAAGGGTAGCATGTGTTTGACAAATATGAGACCTCTTTGAAGCAAGAGAAGTGGGGAGGGCATTAGCTTCTAATAGGAAGAAGTGTGCCGCATCTATAGAGTCCAGGGCAACCTGGGGTTTCAAAGTTCTTGAGTTTTTCAACACATCCCCATCCTAGTACTCAGGTTCTCATTGCTTCCCAGTCACATCCCTGACCTTGGTAGAGCAGACTTGCTGAGGTCGAGAATTCGAACTTCTCTAATGCCTTGCTACACTTAAAATTAAGCTTTTGGCCTGATCTTCAGCCCTTTCTGCCTCCTGTTACAGGAGAGGGAAGTCTCTTTATATACTGCTAAGAAGGCTCTCTGACTTTTACACTTTGCCTTAAATTGGTGATTAATCACCCTCAACCTCTGTTGTCTTTCTCCACTGTACCAATAACACTTAGCAACAGCCATTCGATCCCACAGACTTGAAACTTACTATTTCTCGATACTTCTCAAATGCCTGAGCTATTTCATCCTCCAGCACTTTCCCTTCCGGTGGTATCTCTTCCCAGTTCACCACCAGTAAAAATTTTAGGAACTGTCTCACTATAGCATACTGAGGGGTATAGGGACTCCAGTTACCGCTGACTCTCCACAGTGATACAGCTCCAAAACCCCATCTTAAAGTCGGCTTCGTGATACCCACTGTCTCAGGTCAGTTTCCCTGAAGGCAGACTTTGAGATGGAGATTTGCGGTTAGGAGGTTTACCGAGAGTGCTCTTAGGAAGCACAGCTGTAAGGAAGTGAAGGTCACAGGACTGGGCAGAGGGGGATGTCGAACTGTGATGTGGCTGCAGCGGAAGACTCATCCAGCCCCACGGGAAGCCTTGAGCTGGAATGGCCCTTCAGAGTCATCCCAAAGTAATGTTGCTCTCGTAGCATTTGTCAATCTTTCACCTTCTGGTTTTAGTGCCTTTGGGATTACAGTTGAGGAATCATTTCCAACCTAAGGTAAGAGATTTATTTTTCAGCATTTATTCCTATTTGTGTATGTATTTACTTTTCTCAGCCCCTGAAGGGTAAAGTAATTATAAATAAATTATGACAAAAGTCTGACTGATCTAAAGATATTTAAGTCTCTTGGACTCAGTAGGTTACACTTCTCAATAGTTTAACTTGCATTTCTTGGGTTGTTGTGATCTTTGAGGAATCTTAGAAAAGAGAATTGTCCGGAGACCAGAGAACCAGGGTCAAGCCAGTTTCCAAAAAGGGAATAAGAAATAAAATTTCAAAATGGATTACAAAAAAAAAAAAAGATAGTTTGAGAATATCCAAGAAAGAAAGCAGAGGATCCTAAGATTCAAAGTGAGTTCTCTAAGACCTTGTCAGACCAGACTTGCCCTTTTTCTTTATTCTTTTTTTAAGTAAGAATTTTAGATAAGTAGATCAGGAAAATGTGTTTCTGGATTTCATTAAGACATTCTGAAAAAAATTGTCATATCACATCCTGTCCTATCCTAAGATGCACTAAGAAAGGACAAAAGGATTGTAAGCAGATACTAACTTCATGAAGAATCCAAAGATTTAGATCAGTGATGGACTGGAGAGGTTTCCAGTGACCTTCCCCAGGGCTCTGACTTCAGCTCAGTGCTGGTCAAAATGTTAATCAATGTCTTCTACAAAGACAGGAGCTATAGTCGTCAAATTTGTGGATGACATGAATTTGGGGTGGTTAGCAAATAGAGGTGATAGAGTCCCCAAAGCAAAAGTTCTCGATAAGCTGAAAGAATAAAAATGAATCCAAAATGATGAAATTTAACTAAGGGGGATGTAACATCCCTTATTGGGTTTAGAAAAACAACTCCACAATCAAAGGCTGAGATAATTATAATGCAGCAGTTGTGCAGGAAAATAAACAATACCTGGGATTTAGTGGAGAGTCAATTCACTGTGGTCACCTAAAAGCAAATGCGCTCTTGGCTACATGATTAAAACTGAAGTGTCTAAAGCGACAGAGGTGACCATTTCGTTACATCCTGTGTAAATGAAATCACATTAGAGGAATGTGTTCTAGACGCCATATTTTGCTAGACCAAGTTCAGAAGAGAGGAACGAGGCTGGTGAAGATCCACCAAGACTCACATGCAGGCAGTTATCTCTCCTGAAGAAGATAAAGTTGAGAAGAATAGATAGTCTCTGGTTGCAAACATTTGAAAGAATGTCATAGGAGAAAAGAATGAACCTCTTCTTTTCCTATCAAGTATGAGAAACATCAACTTGAAAGCTACAGAGAAATAGATTTGAGTTTAATTTAAGAAAGAACTATTCAGTTAACTTTGGGGGATGTTCTCCCATGGCATGACTTGTTATGCGTAGATTTGAGGGTGATATAGCCTGAGTGTTTTAGGAAAGATTCAAACATCCATCATGTTAGAGGTTGGACTATATGAGGATTAAATTTCCTTTCATAAACCCTCAGATTCTCTTCCCCTGAACCAAAGGCCAGAATTTCTGCTAATTTTAAGCAAAATAATTGGAATGCGGTCTCCTGCTTAAGGCCGGCAAAGTTCTTTAAAGAAGGTCCCTTTTGCAGGCATTTAAACTGCTCATGTGCTATGCCCCTGTGTCTGTAAATATTTCTGAAATGGAAACAACAGAGCAGAACGCTTTACTTCAACCCGTCCTGGCTTTTTCCACTCTAAGCTGTCAAAATCTACTCATGTCTTTTCTTCAAACTCTAGATATGAGACTAAAAATAATTCAAAGCGCTGTCCTTTCAAGGAATAAGGTTGTTCAGGGTGTAATAATGACTCTATTTGTTGAATGCTTACTATATCCAAGCATGATGCTAAGCACTTGATTATATTTGTTTGTTTAGTCTTCAAAACAACTCTATAAATCGGTGTTGTCATTACTATCAATTTTCAGATGGGGAAACCAATGCTGAGAAAGTCAATAGCTATAGTCAATAATCGGCAGAGCTTACAAACTCGAGTTGTCAATCTATCAACAAACCAATCAACACCGGTACCCCCTATACAATGCTGCCTCTCCGAGGCAAAGAGAAGATTCCAGTTACACGTAGGAATTCTGATGACAACATTGTGTGACGTCCCTTTGGGAATAGCTGAGCAGGCCCAACAGGAGAGCCGGCCAGACTGGAGAAGGCAGTGCCTTTCAGGCCATTGAAGGCACCATTGCTTAGTGATGACACCATTTTTTAGGCTACCAACAGCCACCGTCTGCACCACGTAAATTGAGTCGTGTTTCAGTTGGTCCATTTGCTAAGAATAACAGTATGCAGGCCATAGAAGAGACAGGGAATGGAAATGCATTTTAGTGGTATCTCGAGGAAAAAACAAACATGCATTTATTATGTTTCTTTCTTGTTACAAAAGTAATATTTCTTCATTGTAAAATCAACTAGAAATTACAGAAAAGCATAAATAAGATATCATTTGCAAACATCACACTGCCCAGGTGTCCACTGAGAATATTTAAGAGCACGTACTATTAATCATGGACGTATAAATTCACACGAATTTTTTTTTTTTTGAAAAATGAGAGTGCTCTATACACCGTTTTGTAGTCTTTTTTTTTTTTCACCGAATATATTGTGAACATTCTTTCACCTCATTAAATTTTCTTCTACCCCATCATTTGAAATGGCTACGTAGCATTCTGCTGTACGGATGTACCATAATTGGAACTTCATTTCTTATGAGCGAGTAAGTAAGCAAGTAAATAAGTAAGTAAAGCAAAGGAAGCTCTGCTGCAGGTCAAGTTCAAGTGCTTTAAGAGGTGGTGGAGCAAATGCTAAGACCAGGAGGGGAGGAAAGAAGCACGGGGAGCTGGGACATTGGTCAGACGGGGTTTTGATTTCAGGAGTTGCTCTGGGCTTTAAGAAATGGAGTAGGAACAGACATGGAACGCTAGAGGCAGACACTTGAGAAAAAGTGCCCCCCCCCTCCCCAGGGAGTGAGAAGGAGGGAGGTGACGGACTGGGAAACGTGGCTGAGATGGGAAAAGGGGACTTTTGAGACTCCTCCAGAGAGAAGAGCTTTGTGGGGAGGTGAGCAACAGTGCTGGTTTGCGTAGAGAGCAGAGGTAGGGTTTGGTGGGGATCCTGACCCAGAGGCAGAAGCCGTAAGGCACAGCTCTCAATCTAAGTGTGCAAAATCCAAAGTCTGCGCTGTCCCTGTGTGTAAAATCCAAAGCCCACAGGGACCATTCAGGTGTCTCTCGGTCCTCAGGAAACCTGGACTTTAGGTGTGATCCCGATGCACTCATTACCCGAGAGAGCAAAGAGAACAGCTACAGTGACCGTGGAAGATGTGGCCCGGTGGTGGCTTCTCCCTGGGAGGTGTGCTGGTGGGTGTCCCTCTGCCGAGACCTCTGGGCATGGCCAGATGCAGCGAGAAGGATGACAGCAAGTCTGACCACCTCCAGGTCTCCAGGAGCCTGGGGGCCTCTGGCTGTCCTCTTCCTTTCCCCCACCCCCTGTCTATATGCTCTTCACACACGGGCTCCGGGTCTACAGGTGACAATGAGTGTTGACGGAGACCACCTCGGAGGGAGCCGATGGGTCCCTCCTGACCAGGCCTCCTTGCCATCACCAAGAGGACCCCAATTGCCAAGGGTCTTTGCAGTGAACCCGAAGACCCGCGGAGGAGGCCAGAGGCCATAGCAGCCAGTATGTGGAGCAGCAGGCCACAGGGCTCCTCTTTTTGACCTCTCTCTGAACAAAGAAAATCTGACTGAAGAAGTTCTCCCTGTCTGCTCAGCCCTTTTAAATAGGGCTATGGGGGACATTTGTCTGGGTTTGTTAAAAAGCTTGGTAGGGATCTTTGGAAATTATTTGTGGCTTTTTTTTTTTTTATGATATGAAGATTTATCTGTACTAAGGGAACTTCAGGGTTCTGTAAAGTCAAATCACCACATGCTATGTGACCTTGAGCCATTCTGAGCTTAGTTCCTCATTGATACATAGGACAGGTAATAATGAAACTCCGTCGTACATGTGGGGATTAAGGGGTTGATTGCTGTCTTTCTGAAAGAAGAGATCAGTTCAATACTCATCTCTCCCTGAGACTTTGGTCTGGGAAAGCTGTCGTTTTCCCCGACAAATCCTCCCTTTCTGGGCTCTGGACCTTGTCAGCCCTATCGTCAACTGAACTCGAGTTAATGATTGACACCGACAGAAGTCTCAAGAGGCTTTTGTAGAAATGGTTCTAAACAGGGGTCCCCAACCTTTCTGGCACCAGAGACCGGTGCTCTTATGAGAATCTAATGCCTGATGATCTGAGGTGGAGCTGAGGTGGTGATGCTAGCTCTGGGGAGCGGCTGCAAACACAGATGAAGCTTCACTTGCTTGTCAGCCGCTCACCTCCTTCTGTACAGTCTGGTTCCTAACTGGCCATGGACCAGTACCGGTCTATAGCCTGGGGGTTGGGGACCCTTGTTCTACAAGATGAATGGGTTGCAGTTGCTCTAACTTCTCCAGCCTATTCTTTCTCTGCGAACAAGCTCTATGGGCAAAAATGATTATCAGAAGGATGTTCGGTGATCATGGAATCAGAACTGGAGAAAGTATTTCTATGACTCAAATGTTTACCGGCTTGGGTGGCATGGCTCATCTGTCTCCACAGCAGGTATTTGCCTGTCAGATGGACGGACAATCATACCAGCGTGACAGGGCAGCTTTTGAAGAGGTCCTTCTCCTAGGAAAGCACAATACAATTGATTAGGTTTCTTCTTACCAAATTACAATCTCACTCCAATTTCATCTCCCTGAGATTGCTCACGGATCACCTCGACTGGAGTTTTGGGTATTCCGAAACACTTCAGTCACGCAATTACGGATAATCTCTGCATTTACTTTCACAGTCGCCTAATCACTTCCATTGTGTGGATTTTACTAGTTTAACTCTCAGAGGATGACTACGTTCCCTCGGCATCAACCTTAGGATCCTCAGGCTCTCACTGTCGCCCCCTTGTAGACGGCACGTGTAGACGGAAAAGCTGTCGGAACCACTCTAGTCATTTGGACATTGGGATGTGTCATCATCATGTGTGGTCAAGCACAAAGTCGGGCCTCAGATCTCCACTTCCAGAGGAGCCTTCCTCACCGCAGACCACGCCCCCTCCTGGGTGCGAGGGCAGCAAACTATCCCGGGAAGCCAACGGAACTTAGTGGATCATCACCGTCCAATGGTCTCTGTCTAGCCCCTGACATAACCAATCTCTTGACGTCTATTAACTGATCATTGCCTCCAGGGTTATCACGGAGGGCTCGTTTCGGCTGTCTTCTCAGTTGGTCAGTGACTTATATAATTATTTATTTGATGCCCACTAATTAACCAGGTAAACAGAGAAGGCTATGGACCTGAGGTCTTGGTCTTTGGTGAGAAAACCCGTGAGTGTTTGGTCAGCAGAAACTGCTAGTGAGGGTGAGCCACAGAATCTCTTGAGGGGATGGCGGGGAGATCTCTGCTTGTTGGGGTGCTACGTTTATCTCTCTGTTCAGTAAGCCCCTTGTTTCTGAAAACAGATTGTCACTGGCAAAACTCCCGAGGTAGACTTTTCGAGGTGCATTTTTCGAGGTGGTTCTCCGGCATGGAGGCAGTCGAGGCTGGACATGGATTTTAAAGCACCTGAAGCGGGTCCCGCCCATGCTGCTGGCCCTCCTTACCATCCTCTCCTGCCCCGGTCACTGCAGATGTTCCAGCTGGCGCCCGTCTGCAGACTTCCAGGTGATGATGCATTAGCTCTTCCTTTTCAAACTCCCAGGGACCGAGACCGCTTCCCTAGTCCTTCCCACCTTTGGATACTCATTCCACAGCCCATGTTCCACGGCTCAGCCCTTGCCCTGCACCCGAGGCTCCCAGGGCCCAGTCTGTCCGGACCGGCACCCTCCGTCCATGGCTGGACCTTTTCCTGCCTCCTCCTGCTTCATGCTTTCGCTGAGAGACTTAACAAAACAGGGCGTCGTTTTCCGGTGAGTGGTGTCCAGGCGCGGGGCGTGTGGAGCGAGAAGCTCAGTGTTGTTTCCCTCGTGAGCATTAAAATCAATGGTGTTTGCTCATCTGGTGGAATGACAGCTCATTCCTCTGGCCGAGCTGGCTTCACAATTGCTCATTCAAGGGGAAATTTGATAAGAAACAATGGTCTGGCTTTCGGGAGCATTAAACCGTTGTATTCTAATTTAAACTTCAGGCCCACTTGACTGTCTGGTGTGTCTTTTCCTTCAGTATTTTGGTTCTTTTTTTTTTTTTTTTTTTTGCATTATTGGTTTTTGATTTTTTCTTTTTATATGGCTGCTGCAGAAAGAAAGAGATCCTCGAAACAAACAGGCCAGATTAGGAAACTCAGGGAGGTCTTCCCAGACACTCGGAAGGGGCACAGTCTGATCCACTCAGATATCAGGGAAAGGATTTGTCACAAAACTCCCAAGGCCCTTCTGAGGAGGAGAAGGGAGAGGATGGACACACAGTTGCCCCTTGCAGGGCTGCTGTGGACTGTGGGCAGATGCGGACAAGGTCAGTCTTCGGGCCACGGGAGGAAAAGGCTACGTCTCCTCTGAGAGTGAGCTGCCAGGACGCACCGCTCGGAAATCGAAAACCATACGGAATCATAATAGGAACATTAACCATGATTCTTACGTTGTTTCAGGCGTAACATTTCCCTACCGTTCTTTCAATGCATCACCTTACTTAGAATCGCAGAATTATAAATTACTATGTGGGAGAGAATAGTAGGGGACATCTAGTTCGAACTCGGAGGAAGCAGAAGCCAAGAGACATGAAATGGCTTACTGAGAGACTCACTCTTACCTTGGCGGTACAGAAAAGGTGGCACACCACGCAGGTTCGTTTTGTACATCTTCTGTACTTACTGTGTGCCAGCCACACTGCTGTGGCCAGGGCGTATAGTGTTGAACAAGGCACGCGTGCTCTGGGTCCTCACAGAGCTCCGATGTCAGCAGATGCCACTGTTACGCCCATTGGCTGGTTATGATAGGAGGCTGCGAGACTTCTTCATGGGATCGCCTAACCCAGCCTGGGTGTGACCAGGGAAGTTCCCCAGAAGAAGAGGCATAGACCAGGGCAGAGAGAGTGTGAGTAAGCCAGGGGAAGGATGGGGCTGGAACTAGGAACAAGGACACAGCGACATAGGCATCGAGTTTCTCCCCAGGACTTTGCTCTTGAGGGATGGAGAAAGGTCTGGTCTCAAGTGCCTCTCTCAGCGCAGTGACCATGAGAAGCAAGGATGGTGTGGCTCACTGTGTGACATTTTCAATATCATTGTCACAATGTCTATGGGAAAGACAGATAGTTATTGTCACCAAGCAGAAACTGAGGCACAGAGAGAACACAGGGACATGCTCAAAGTCTGGCAGCCAAGTGGTGGCAGGGTTAAGAAGACAATTTCGTCCCTGTTTGGGGAGGCATAGACAGACAACTCGAGGTACCGATGAGCTGAAATCTGGGTTGGGAGAAACACGTCTAGCAGGTGGAAGGCTGCATTCTGGACTTTGTCTGAGCATGAAGTGGGTGTGATTTGGGCCCCTGTGCCATTCTCAGGGCTCACAAGGGGACAGCAGGGAATTGACATGATGTGGAATTTTAGAGTTGGAAAAAACAGCCTTTGCGATGACCCGCTGGTGTGTTCCATCCAATAGGCTGGGTCTATTTTGAACACACGTAGAGGCTGCACTTATCCGAAGAGGCCTTGTGAAACCTTTAAAATAAAAGAAATTTTAAATAGAATCCATTTAAATCAATTTTACTTTAAAAAATTCATGCACAGTACTTTTAAGAAATGGGAAGAAATGCAAAAGTGAGCCATCTGTATCTTCCCAGAGGGGGCATGGTTCTCGGCTGCTCCCCGCGCGGAGAGAGGGTTTCTACTGGTCTGCGGAGGGCGGGAGGGGTCTGTCCACTCCATAGAAGTGCAGGACGAGGGGGGTGTCTAGTCTTTGTCTGGGGGTGTCTAAGTGGGAGAACTGAGGAGAATGGCGTGGATCACTGGGCCCAATTCCAAATGCTGGGCTCCTTTCAATGGTGATATTCTTTGCTTTCATATCATCTCTCTCTCTTTTTTTAAAGAATGTTTAAATGAATGTTTAAAGCATGTTAGGACATATTCTCTTACTTGACATCGTGGTGCAGTGGAAAGAGCTGAGGTTTGCATCTCAGCTCTACATTGATTTACTGTGTGGTGAGTGGCTTACTTCACCCCGCCAGGATACTGTTTAGTGATTAAGCAGGAAAATGCCTACTTCACAGCAGTGCTGCAGAATTGGGATGAGTTAAGGGGTGCCAAGTGCCTACTGTGGTGTTTGGCACATACTAGGTGTATGGTACATGACAACTATTATTCTTCCTTATCATTTCACTGATCTTGAGCCTGAAAAGTAAGATGACTGCCAGTCCACAGATGAAAACAAACAAACAAACAAACAAACAAAAAATGTGGCTTAAGGAGGTGGAAGGCCTTACATGTCACCACGCTGCTACTAGTGACCAGAGCTGGAACTCGAAAGCAAGATCTCTGCCACTTAAGCCGGGGCATTTCAGCTCCACACACTCTCTGTAACATGTGGCATTCACTTCTCTACAAATTTTTGGTTTCCTGTGGAAGCAGTTGTGTAGGCGTTTACTGGCATTCCGCTTTATTCTGAATTTTGGTTCTAAAATTGTTTTTAAGATAACATCAAGAACTGTTTCCGAAGGTCTGGGAGAGAGATCATTTTGCAGATAATCTCTCCAAACACACACAATGCAGCCCTCGCAGGAAGCCTGCAGCGTGTGTACCGGCTGATGGGCTCCAGGGGCAAGAGCTGGAGGTCATGAGGAGTCAGAACACCAGGTGACAGTCTAAGCCACAGGTCATGTCACCGTAGCCGCAGTGGCTGGGCTTCCGGGCAGGGAAGGAGAAGACAGCCAGGCAGGAGGCTCTTCTAAGCATCAAGGACCCCTCGCACCTTTACATAGGAACGGGAGGATGACCTCTTTCAGAGGCCGCCATAATGAGCTGCTAGGGGAAGCAGCAGAGGCACTTGCTCACCTCGTAGAGATAGGAGAGTGTAATAAACACTGAATTGGGCTCCTGGTCAGGAAAACTGGGACTGATCATTTATAAACTGGGGCAAGCGACTTAACCTGTTTATGCTTCCATTTGGTTATATGTAAACATGCCTAAAATAATACTTTCTCTATCAGACAGAAGGTCACTGTAGGAATGAACCAGCAATTAAAGGCCTTTAGAAAATGACAGTGAGGATGGAGAAGAGAGGCCTGCCTGTTCAAGAACAATCTGTTATAGAACCAACAGGATTTGGGGGTTCCAGAAATCACTGAATTTGATTCTCTTCTTTCTACAGCTGGGGACGTTGAGGCAGAGGAGCACGGTTCATTCACAGCTGATGTAGTTTTTTCACAAAGTTTTTAGATTGCCACTTGCAGACGATAGGAGCATACTTACAGAACAAAATACGTGTCAAGACTCAAAAAGAGAAAGAATGAGACTTTGGAGGTAGTGAGCTCTCCTCAATTTGAGATAAGCAATTTCTAAAGATTGCAGGAACTATGACTGGTACCCTTGGTTGTGTTGCGATCCTTCCTTGGCAGCCCCTTCATACCTGCTTTAAACTTCTGCGTTACATTATAGTTAGTGTGTCTCTGCCTTTCACGTCAGATGTGAGCTCCTTCCAGGAAAGACCTATCTCTCTTCATCCTGCGTTCCCAACACATGGCTTGGGCCGGGCACACAGGAAGAGCTTGGGGAATGCTGGGTGGATAACTGAAGGAAGCTTCAAGCCATAGCTCAACTGTTGGGCTAGAGCAGGGGTCCCCAGGCCCCAGGCCATGGACCAGTACCGGTCCATGGCCTGTTAGGAACCGGGCCACACAGCAGGAGGAGAGAGTAAAGCTTTGTCTGTATTTGCAGCCGCTCCCCAGCACTGGCATCACCGCCTCAGCTCCGCCTCAGATCATCAGGCATTAGATTCTCACAGAAGCACCGGTCCCTGGTGCCAGGAAGGTTGGGGACCACTTGGTTAGATAACTTCTCAGGTTCACTTCAGAGTTGATGATTCTAAACTCCTACGATGAAGGCAGCCTGACTGAGATAGTGTGGGGAGTATGACGTGAGTTCCGCGGACACCGGCTATGGCGAGGGAGGGGACGCTACGGAAAAGACCTCGCAGCCCATTTTTAGAACATTTAATTGTATTCTTCCCTTGACTTCTCATTAAGAAAGAAATTACAGTTCTAGAATATCAATCAATATTATGTTGCCAGAAGGAAGAAAAGGCCACTTGAGAGGATGAGGAGGGGCACTGGGGAGAGCTCCGAGGCCTTGCTGACCAGGCGCGGTCTCCCTGCGCTTGTGTGGGGGGTGGAGGCGAGACGGAGCAGTGGGCACGAGTCCCTCAGCTCTAGGCTGCAGCCCCCGGTACTCTCCTGGTGAGCTAAGAGTGAAGCAGGAGAAACTTGGATGCACAGTGGCCCTGGCACCTAGACGGAGGCCGCAGGAACCAGTGACAGCTATGGGACAAAGCGGGAAGCAGTTAATATGTATGTTAAACATGTGGAAATGAGAGCAAATAGCAGAGCCCGGTGACAAATATTGAACAGGGTCTGGGTCTGAGACTAAACCAACACCAGGAAATGAGAGGCTGCTGAAAACAAATGAACTGCAAGGGGAAGAGGGGGAAGGACAGAGTGGGAGAGAGGCTGAGGACAAGCCTCCAGGAGCACCCTGCTGGCTCTGGCTGGAAGCCAGCCAGCCCTGAGGGCCTGAGTGTGTCATCTCTGTTGAAGGTTCCATTTCTTTGTGCATCTCACCCCCTTCTTAGCGCCTTCTCCCTAATTCCTGGCCCGTCTCTCCTGCCCTCCACTCCTGTCTCAGGTTGGAATCTCCACCTGACTCACTCCCTTGGGGCAGAGACCTGGGGACTGTCATTGGGTTACAGTGGCTGGAGAGCCACCTCCAGAATCTTGGGTGTACAGATGACAGAGGCTTGGGGCAACCATCTGCTTGGAAGGGTGGGGAGGAGGTGAGTAAGGGACTTGTCTTGAAGCTCAGTTTATACAGAAAACACACCTTTTTTACTCAGAGGGCTTCATTCAGATGGTTATTGTCAAAGGAATGGCCACTGGGAATCATAACGAAATTCCCTGTCCTCTAGAAGAGACAAAGAGACATGGTCGTTGAAAAGGCAAATCTGTCCAAATCGTGGGAAACCACATCAGGCTATGATCCAGCTCCTTGCCAGGACATTGTGGGGGCAGGACAGTCTGTGTCCCACTCAGGAAAGACAAAGCCCTAAAGTGGACAAGTGAGAGTGGGGGCGGGGGTGAGCGGGGCTCTGTCATTCAAATGCAGGGATTGTCCCCTCTTGCTCTTCCAATCCAGCCCTTGGGGCGAGCGTGAAAGTGAAGGAAATCGTAAGAGGGGGCTGAGGTTTCTGCAAGGCTTGTCTTGTGTACCCCCATGAGAGAGAGTATGACATAAAGATAGTAGATGCCACTTGACTGGCCTCATTGGTCAAATCCAGCTCTGTACAAAGAAAGCTCTCAGAAAGTGTAGCTCAGGGTAAATACATTTCAGTAGGTTTTAGGACCAGAAGGGATGGTAATTTCCAGGGCTTGGGCACTCACTGCTCAGGAAGCCTTTTGAGAAGGGGCTCTTGGGGAGCAGAGAGTGGCATGGGTGTCAGAAAAAAATGGGCCTAAAAGGAGGGAGGAGACTCTTGACAGGGAGCCATCTTTATCGATTACCCAAAGCCAGCCTGGAGTAGAGCATCCTTGGTCCCTGCTCCCTAGAAGAGCCAGTGGGCTTACAAAGACTCTCACCTCATTTAGGAAGCTGAGGCCACCCGGACCCTGCCCTTCGAGCCTCAGAGCCTTCCAGCACGTTCTATTCTCCACCTTTGAGACTGTGTTACCTGTCAGGAGACAGGAAGACCCATCTCAATTCAACTCACTGCCGTTTCACATTTATTGTATCTTCTGCTGGGTTCCATTCTTACAGGAGAGAGAAGGCTAAAAGCATAGATGAGGCACTATTTGCTCTGCCTGTGGAATGAGGGTTGAGTAGGAGGAGGGGCAGATTCTTCCACAAATGGAGGAGACCAGACAAAATTTAATAAAGAATAAAACAGAAGCTTTAAATAGATATAAAAAAGGAAAGAATTAACTGGGTTTTAGCCAAGAGCGTCTGGGATGGCCCCATGAAAAACACACAGTTTAAGCAAGGTTTTGACCATGAGGGAGATTTCCAGGTAGAGAAAGGGACGGGTCAAGATGAATAGAGTGGTGAAGAGGGGGCGAAGCAGTGTGTCCTCATTCCTGGAGCTTACAGGGAGCTAGGAATGAAAAGCCGATCCACGCCAGCACGCAGTGGTCTTTGTGTGGCAGGCACGGGACACGGGACGTCTGAGGCACAGTTGCTAATGATTTCTGAAATAGAATGAGAACATTCCCCTGCTTGACTATCATGTGTGGCCTCGTGGAATAAAATTAGATTTTCCAGGCCATCCCCTTAGGGACCATTCATTGCCTCAAAGACCTAAGGCCTGCGGTTGTGCGCCTATTACCTGGTGGGCCCACATAGCCATTTCTGGCCTTCCAGGGCATAGGAAGCTAAGGGAATCCGAAAAGAAGCCCACGGTCCATTTAGACAAATCATTTACGTTTAAGTCACTTTAGCACAGTGCCTGGGACATAGCGAGTGTTTATAGATGTGGTCGTTACTATTATTAGTGAAACTTTATTAAAACTCTGTGAAATAGGTATGTTATGCCCATTGTAAATTAATACACTGAAGTCCAGAGAGGTTATGTAATTGTTCCAAGGCTCTGAGGCTAGTTGCTGGAGAGCCAGCATTAGAACCCCCATCTGGTTCTAAATTCTATGTTCTTCGCACCATGTCTGTTGCCAGAACAGCTCAGCTGCCAGGTACAGACAAGTGTTCTTGGATCTTGGCCAAGGGACATTGGAAGGGTCAAGTTGCCAGGGCTAGAGAGATTGGTGAGGAGTTGCTCATCCACTCATCACTCACTCTTGTAATTGCACCTAATTGTCTTTGTAACGTCTTCACTGGAAAGTCATCACCACACTGCCTGGTAGGCCCGTGAGATGCTCCCTGACAAGTGCGAGACGGCCATGTCATGAGCACCACGCTGCCCCGGCCCACAGCTCCCCGCCCCTCTGCAGCCAGCCTCTCCTGGTCCAGCCTGGTCTAGGTTTCCCCTTCTTATCTTACCCCGGAAATGTGCATTTGTAGCCTCTCTGGGACTTCGTAGTTGCTGTATGTCTCTTTGGGGAGGGAAGCCTGTGTCTCCCGGATGTATTGCACACGGTGGAGCATCACTGGGATTGGTACCCTTGTCAGTCTGGATGATAGTGCAGCTCTAACTGTGAGAGAGTCCACGTGGCCACAAAAAAATTCCATGGAATGCGACTTCCATGTGGAAAGACAATTATTTCATTTTCTTTCGCTTTCTTCCAGGAAAAATGCTCTCGTTCCTACTTCTCGCCTC
This sequence comes from Pteropus alecto, assembly GCF_000325575.1. Lineage (NCBI taxonomy): Eukaryota > Metazoa > Chordata > Mammalia > Chiroptera > Pteropodidae > Pteropus > Pteropus alecto. Next base: position 3,336,444 of record NW_006429864.1, on the reverse strand, counting down.
TTCCTGGAACTGGAGCCACCAGTACCACTGGGAGCCATTTCAGCCTGACCTATAGTTCGACACCTGCTATGAACTGAACTGTGTCACCCACAAATTCATACATTGAAGCCCTAACCCCCAGTGTGATGGTATTTGCAGTTGGGGCCTTTGAGAGGTGATTAGGATTAGATGAGGTGATAAGGGTGGACCCCCCAGGATGGGATTAGTGGCTTAATAAGAAGAGAGAGACTCTCTACCATGTGAGGACAGCAAGAATGGCTGTCTCCAAGCCAGAACGAGGGACCCGAATCAGCTGTCTCCTCGATCTTGGACTTCTGGCCTCCAGAGCTGTAAAAAACATGTATCTGCTGTTTAGGCCACATTGTCTATGGCGTTTTTGTTATGACAGCCGGAGCAGAGTAAGAAACTGCCCAACCTAGGTTCCGTACAATCCTGCCTTTAGAGTCCACTAGGAGCATTCGGCATCGAGGTAACCTTGACTTTTTGTCCCTTTTCAGAACTGTTTTTAATACGGTTTCCAAAGGCAACTGTACACCAGTCTCCCTGGTGCACACAAGCTCTAGCGTCTGAGCTGGAGCCTTTACCTAGATTACCGCTCTCCCACTCCATTGCCTCAAGGTCGGCTCCCAGTTCGCTTTCTTCACAATCTTTGGAGTTTTTACATCTTAACCCAGGGACCCTGCTGTTTCCAGCCAGTCCTCTCTGATGATGCTCACCTATTTGCATCTTTACCTTCACACATCCCAGCCAATGTATCCCCATCACAGGCTCACCCACCTTCTCTCCACATCACTGCTCCCTGTCCCTGGCGCCTCCTTCCTGATACTGAATCCTGTCCATCTTCTTCCACCATCCCCCTCAGAATCAGACCCTTCCCTGGAGCATCGCAGTGTATTTGCAGATCCCGGAGTCTCCCGTTCTGAATCTCAGCGAATGGCAGAAGCCTTTGTGCCAGCGTTGGCCGGGCTCCCTGGACTGGTAGGCACTGACTGATTTGGAGCTCTATTAAGAATTTCAATTTCAAATCCCGGGTGATCCAAACACACATTTTAGGGAAACTTGAGCAAACTTCATATTCTACCAATATTTGCAAAGTAAGAGAAGTCATTATGAAATGATATTCTATTAGCTTACATTAATGAAAGTGGCATACCATCAAGCCATTCCTCTTGGTCTGGACATTGCCCCAGAGGGCTTGGCAGAGCTGCCGAGTACCCGAGGATGGCACCAGCTCCCACTCTGTGCTCGGGCCCTGCAGAGACACAGAGGGAATGTCTTCCGAGAGGTGCAAAGGAGACCTGTAGGTTACGTGCAGGACCAGTCGAAGGTCCTGACCAGGCTGGAGGCTGGAGGAGGTGGGATGGCAGAGGTGGGCTGTCTGGCTGCTGATCTCAGTCACTGAGCCTCTGACAGTAACGAGGGATGGTCCCTAGGTTGAAGGATGTGGTGCCAAATGCACCCCACACTCTTCGATTCATAGCCAACCCTTATCATCCTAGTTGCCACAATGCAAATTAGGCGGAACCATCTTCTCCTTCCAGACCCATTTCCTACATTCTTCAACTGCCTCCGGAGTTAGTGTGTGACAACCTCTTCGCTTCTTTCTCATCGGCGATGAATATGATGCCTTTATGAATCTGATCTGATTTTAGAGCAGCTGTGATAGCAATAAGAGTCGACTGGGATAAGGAAGGATATGATTTACTCCCTCCCACTTAACAATGGGATTCCCGAGAAAGCGTGGACCTATTTTCTAGCACTCTCTGGAAATTCTGCAGAAGACCCTGCAAATATCTTTGATGATTTAGCTAGAGCAAGTCCGGGCTTTGTCCAGGTGAGAATGCCACGCAGTTGAAATGACATTCCGCTGACGTGACCAAGGGCTACTTCCCCCAGGGAGCGGAATCGAAGGGGTGGGAGCTCCATTCACCAGAGTCCCCTGTTATTTTAGCAACATAAACCTGTGTAAGAACACCTGCCAATGGGCAAGAAGCAGGGATGCTCAGAGATGCTAGTGATTTCCTGAGACAAGTGTTCTACTCTCGGCTGGACCACGGTCCACCTGAATGTCGCAGTGCGGGGTTCCTAGAAAGCTCTCTCTTGGTCTCCAGATATCTCATCTGCCACAGTCCTGAAATTCCTTCATTAGACAGGCACTCACCTGCCTCAGAATGTTAGAGCTAAAGCAGCGTGAAGCCCATCGGCGACAGCCATTCTCAAACTTTTCCTGCTCCGGGACCCCTTTGAGAATCTGACGGAAATTACCGACTATTTTCACAGGCACATGTGCATGATACCTATACACACGAATCCTCTCATATAATTTGTAGGGAATTTCTGGATCCCTCAAACACATCCCAGGTTAGGTCTCCCTGGTCTGGTCCTCTCTATATTTCTTAATAAGCGATGGAGGCAGAGGTGATAAGCGACTTGCCCTGGGTCAGTTCTTTGCTCTCATCCCAGTCTTTTTCCAATGCTTCATTAAATCCTTGAGTCTCAGACTAGCCCTCCTGAGTCCTCTCCGGAAGTAGAATGCCCCTAAAATGGTGACACACTGGCAGGGCCGTGGGGACAGGGAGCTGAGGGCAAGATAGCCTGTGTCAGGGAGGAGGATGCCTGCAAAGCTCACTCATGAGCAGGCGGCAGGGGTTAGCCAGTCTTAAATCAAATCCTTTCTCTTCCACGTGACTTTTGGCAGGTTAATTAACCTCTCTGAGACGCAATTTCCTCCTCTTTGAAATGGAGATCGTTGTAGCAGTGCCCATGTTTGTGGTGGAAGAGAGGAGATAATGCACATGGCAGGTGTTTAATGATGGTAGCTATTCTTTTTATTTTTACCATCATTCGGGGAAGGCCAGGGGCCTGAGCCCTGTACCTATAGCTGACACCGTGTCCCAGAAACGAGCCGAGCTTATATCGTGCTTTCCTTTTCACGGTTTTCAACCAGCTTAGGCTTCCTCCTGCCTGGCCCTGAATCCTAGGGCTTCTTCTCAGGAAATTTGATGCCAGCAGCAGAGAAGTTTGGGCCTTAAATAACTGCCTCCCCACGTGAGGTTAGCTGTGTCCCTCCCCCATCCTCCCTGAGCCTGTCCCTGGCTCCTATGCCAGCTGTGAGGCCAGCTTGCCCCCTGCTGGCAGCCCAGCTATAGAAAGCAGGCTGCAGAGGCTGAGGTCAGCCGCCTACCAGGGCTGAAATCGGGCAAATCTAGGACTCGGTGGCCTGGGCGGAGCCACAGCTACTTTCTCAAGGCAAAAGGCAAAACTTTAGGGCGTAGCAAAGCTCAGTGGTCCAGCTGCACCCCTACACACAGACACACACATTCTTCTGCTGAAAATGAACTCCAAGGGCAGCTTGATGTACTGGGAAATGAGGGAGGGCGGGAGGGTGGATGAAAGGAGTGGAGGAGGAGAGGTTGATGAAGGCAAAAGGGCGTATTAGGGCCCCAGGCTCTCAGGCTGGGTTTTGTGTTAATGAATGTGAGAGAGAGACAGAGACAGAGAAAGAGAGACAGAGACAGAGAGACAGAGATAGAGACAGACATGGGGGAGAGAGAGAGACAGATGGAGATAGAGAAAGAAACAGAGAAAGGCAGAAACAGACAGAGACAGTGAGAGACAGGGAAGGAGGGGAGGGAACATGTGTATTCGATAGCACAATTCAGCCCGCTCCCTTTTGGGTCCAGAGATCCACATCTGAGAAGTGGGCCTGTGGCTTGGAACTCTCTCTCCGGGGCCTTGCAGGACGCAGAGGCCAGACTAGCTCAGGCAGGACTGCCTAGGGGCGCAGGCCCCTCCAGGTCGGAGCACCCCAGCGCAAGGAGTGGAGCGAGCATGTCTTATCTTTCTCGAACAGTTCGATCCTCCCACATCGAGCACAAATAGAATCCTTCCCTGCAAGGCAGGCCGCCCGTCCTCCTTCAGAGCTGCTGCCTGCCTGCCTTTCAGTTTGGTCTTAAGATGCAACGGATACAAATTGCAAAGGTTTGGTCAGCTTTTGAGGGAAAGCAAATTTTACAGCAGGGAAAGGAAGTGAGAGAGAAGGGGAGGTGGGGAGGTGGCAGGAGGCAGAAGGAAAAAAGCTGAAATAGAAAAATTGCTGAAAGGCCTCCCGCAGCCTGTCAGGAGTATTAACTTAGGATGATGTAGGAGAAAAGACTAAGTGGTTTTTGTGTCAGCTACACTGAATCAAACTGCTTCAAATATATGCGTGTGCGTGCGCGTGGCAGCACGCGGGCCCACCTCAGGAATGGAAAACAACCTCTTAGTTTTAAGGGTTTTTCATGTTTTGCAAATAGAGGAAATGCTATGCATAAATTAGATTAGAAAGACAGAGAGCCATGGAGCGGGGTGGGGGGCTGCCTGGGCCTTCTGCTGAGGGATGGGGACCGCTGCAAGGCCAAGT
>NW_006429864.1:3317474-3331970 GCF_000325575.1 Pteropus alecto | reverse complement strand
CCCTGCGGCCCTGCCCGAGGCCGGAGGGGCCTGTGCCAAGGCCTGGAGTGGGGGACAGCTCCTGGGCCCCGGGAGGACAGAGGAACGCACTCTGAAAACCGACCAAAAGGAGAGAAAGCCTGCACCTGCCTCACCCCAGCACCCGGATGCTTCCACCCACCCCCACCCTACTCCCCAAGAGAGGTGGCGGCACAGGGAGAGACTGCGGGTCCCAGGGCTGACCGTACTATGACCTGCTGACCTCGCACATCACCCCTTTACTGAGTGCTTGCTGCATGACGGGTATTTCTAAATTTTTTTTTTTTTTTTTGAAACATTAGATAAACACATATACTGTGTACTGTGGACCGGGCATTGTCTTAGCGCTTTGTAGGTGTCAATTAATTTAACTGTGGTAACTTCTAGGTGTTGATTTGCAAAGAAGGAAAATGAGGCCCAGGAAGGTTGACCTGCCCCAGAACACCCTCTAGTGTGACCCCTAAGAGTCACACCCTTCTATACGTGTCCCTCCTGGAGTGCCAGGGGACTGCGACTTGCTTCTAACCAATAAAACATGGCAAAGGGGATGAGCTGTAACACCATGATTATGTTGTATTCTGTAAGACTCTAGCATTGCCCTGCCGTGCGTGGGAGGGCCACGTGGCAGGGAGCCGTGGGGACCGCGGGGAGCTGAGGCCTTCAGTCCGACAGCCACAAGGGACTGAGTTCTGCCAGCACCCAGCGAGCCTGGAAGAGGACCCCCAGCCTCCGATGAGAGCAAAGCCCCCGGCGACACCGTGATCGCAGCCCAGGGAGACCCTGAGTGGAGGGCCCAGCTAAGCGGTGTGAAATCTCTGGCCCACGGAACTGTGAACTAACAAATGTGTGTTGTTTGAACTCACTGCAGGTGTGGCAGTTGGTTTCGTGACATTAGACACCGAATGCTGTGCCTGCGCTGACCGGAAGCCATGCCATACCGTTTCTGTGCCATCGCTTGCATAGCCATGGTTGCTCACTGTCCTCACAGTGACTCTGGAAACGAGATGCTTCTGTTGCCATCTATGGCCAAGGAAAATGAGGTTCGGAGAGGTTAGTGGACCGAGATCCTACAGGTGCTGAGGGGCTCAGTCCGAATTCCGACGTCTGTGTCTCTCTGCTCCAGAGCGTTCTTCCTGCCTTCACTGCTTTGGGCCGTGCACCTCCCTCTACCAGATTAAAGGCTAGATGGGCTTCGCTCCAAAGTCCTGCGATTTTTCTCTACTTCCTCCACACGTCCTCCCTTGCTTTTCAGCATATCCTTTCCTTTCTTCTCTTCTCTCTCCGCCTTCCCCCCTCCTAGTGTCCCTGATGTCCCAACTCATCACCTGTCATTCTGACCCCCACCGAGAGCCTGATAACTGCCAGGCACGGTGATGGTGTGGAAGGTACAAGGCATTGTCTTGTGTCCCACACTGATTCTCTTGTTTAGTTCCTGATTCTGTAACTCATTCTAGGACTTGCTTTTGGCATCCTCACCACTGGCCCTGAGGGTCAGCAATCTAGTTGTCACATATCTTAGGAATGATGTGGGAGAAGACATCTGACTCAGTGTGGTTCAGAAGCAGATGGGACACTTGGCTGAAGAGCTGGTGTCATCCACTCTGTTGGCTTTTGCCTCTCAGAGATGTCCCGCCAGTCCTCCTTCCACCCCTCTCCCCCTTCACATGGCAGCCTCCCCGACTCCCACAGGAGGGGATGGGCCCCACTGCCCCTTCCCCTACAGTTCCTCTCTACGATGATCAGCTCATCCCAGCGTATGACATCACCTTAGCTAAACTGCTCCCTAGGAGCTGATGGTTCAGGCCTGACAGCCTGGAGGAGAGCCGAGGAATGGCTGCCCTGCCACTGACCTCCTACATCTGGCCTCTCTCGAACAGAAACTGGGAAGACGGCTAGTGGAAAAACAATCCCTGGCACCCTCACCAGAACGTGGGTGAACCATGCCAGGATTGCTTGTCGCCCGATCAGAGGATGGGTGGCACAGCGCCCGGGAGCTTTCGAGGGCCCTTGTCGTACAAAACGATGAAACCACTCTCAGCCCTGAGTTCTTTGCCATCTACCTCCTTCATTCCCAGCCTAGACCTGCAAGAGAGCGTTTCAGCCAGGCCTCAGTGCCTCTGCTTACACGCACACAAACATGCACACACACGATGCACATATATACATAGACATACACACATGCACACTCACGCACACACTCATGCACACACAAACACACACACACACGCTCACAGGCACATTTGGCTCAGGAGCCAAAGGCTTTGCTCCTTTGCTGATATTTCTGCATCAACTCTAAACTCTCCCAGCTCCAATGTGGGAACCATCCTTTGCACTTGAAGCTTAAGTGTCCTTAATTTGATATGTTCTTCTATGACCTGAGCAATGTACATAGGATAAAAACACTGACCTCGATACAAAGTTCTTATGAGGGTCAATTGAGATAATATATACAAACATGTTTTCTGGGACGTAAAGGGCTAAACAGATGAACTGCAACCAAGTGTCCTGGCAAAGCCCCAGTTCACGTCCTCTTAGTGAGATGAGGATCAGGAGCTGCCGTTTGCACACTTGTTCTGTATTAGGGCTTTTTACAAATAAAATATCAAAAATATTTTTTCTTCTTTTAGATACCAGGAGGTTTATTTGCATCTCTTATTGTTTCTGTGGCTGGGCTGAGGCACCCGGTGAGAAGGGGCAGCTGCGGTGAGAACAGTGGGACAGGTGGCATTTTCCTCCTGCCCATGCCGGGTGACAGATTTCCGGCAAGGGAGGATGGAGCATGCAGGTCCAAAAACTGAAGACACTGGACTTTGTCTACGTGGATCCAGACAGTTCTGCTTAGATGCCTGGGGTTCAGATGTGGGCATCCCTTCCCCCACCTGCCCACCTTATCCCCTCAGACCACGTGTGGCTTCAGTACCCAGCGGGCTTCGGCAGAGCAGGTGTCTTCCACAGCGGCACAGGGGTGTGGGGGCACTGCTCCCAGGCCCGAAATGTGCAGCTGTGCATAAGGGCATTCCCCAAGGGATGCTCAGGTGCAGAGAGAAGACTTTCAGGGGGCACCAAGATGAGGTGGACCCCAATCCCCATGGTCATTTGGGAAGTGATGCTGACAGGACCTGCCCGCTTATGCCCGTAGGTGGTGAAGCCCAGACATTCAGCTGTAGATTCTTACTTCATCTACAGTGACCATTCCCAAAGGAAGAGATACTGCCTTCCCAGTCTGAAGATTCGGGTCTGCTCCCTCCCTGACGTCTCAAGAGGTTCTGGCCTATTAGACCCATGGGCTCTCGTGATGCTAAAAGAATACAAAACCCAGACTCACAACTGATGGAATCCATCTTCATGTTTATAAGGCACCAATAGTGTCCCCAGCACTGTCCACACTGCGAATGGTGCTCCCAGTTACAAAAGAGCCCCCTGCTTTGAGCCCAGCAATTAGAAAACAAATCTCATGGTTTGGGGATTTCAGTCCCTACTTTGCACACCATAGGCGAAAATGCTATTCCTTCCATAGGGAGCTTGTAATCAAATTATAGGAACAGGTCAGACACAAAGGAGTACCTGGTTATATATGATGGCTTTAAAGGTTTGTGTGTGAGGAGGGGCAGGGGTCGTCCTGTGAGTCTTCCTGGGGGAGGCTGGAGACCTTTGGAAGTTCCACAAGAATGGAAAGATAGAGCCGAGGGTAAGTCTTGCCTAATATTTCTCTTTTGCATCAGAGAGAAAACACTGCTCCTCATAACTTCAGAAATGCTAAGTTGGTTCAAATCTATAGTTTGAAGAGCCCAAGATTCTATCTTCTATAGATAGCTGTTTAGAAGGTGTGTGAAATATCAGGGAAGTTGAAATACATGAAACTTACATCGACGGGTTAGTGTCGTATCTGGAACTCCTCCTAGGAATGGGGGCGCGATGCCATCCAACAATACTGACGTGATAATAATTGGAAAAACTATCATTTGTGAAAAACTTGCTATCTGCTGGACATTGTGCATATGCCTTGTACTAATATCTCATTTAGTGCTGATGACACTCTTACAAGGGATATGTTAGATTTCCAATTTTATAAATAAACAGATTCAGAGTAAATAAAGACGAGAACAAAATCCTGATGTTGCGCTTACTATGTTCCAGGTACCTCCATAAATGCTTCGTGCAAATGAATGACTTAATCCTCATAATAACTATATAAAGTAGTTGTAGTGTCTCTCCAACAACCCCCCGCCCCTATTTTATTGATGAAGAAAATGAAGCCCAGAGAGGTTAATTCACTTGCTTAAGAATTTTTGTTTAAATGCTCAAGTTCTCAAGGTTGGCAAATAAGGACCAGAATTCGAACCAAGGCTGGCGGGTCTCCGAAGTCTAATTTTTCATGCCTAATGCAGGGCTGCTTAGATCCAGTGTTCCCCGAAAGAGACCCTAACAGCAGAGGTGTGAATATATACCCTCAGGGGTCTGAGAGTAGCGCCCAAGGCAGCTAGCTGTCAGTGTGAAAGTTCTTTGAAGCCATGTGCTCATTTTAAATTTTTGTGTGTGAATTTTACTTTCTACTCCAGATTGTGTATTTTTAACATGAAAAGTAATGTTTGATTTTTTTTCTATTGTCTCGAAACTTTGAAGAAAAAAGATGCTCCAGGAAGCCACGCTATGCTTACCCCACGGTTTTGCTTACCTCCTGGCCCACAGCTTGGTGCTCCTGAGTTTATGCTGCAAGAAGAATGGCTTAAGAGAAAGAGCTTAGGTCTTGGGACCAGCCAGATCAGAGCTCAGATCCTGCCTTCATTTTGCCACCAATTACTGTGACCTTGGGCGAGTCGCTTCACTGTTCTGAGCAAAGTTCTCTTCATCTGTAAATCAGAGATAAAGTACATGCCTGTCAGAGAGGCATCACCAGGAACGAGATGAGGCATCTGACATGAGGTGGGAGCCCAGTAAGTGGCGCTTTTCCAATTGGCGACCGATGACTTGTCATGTCCTCCGAAGAGTGCCACCGTGTTGAGCGGGTCCTTTCCGTGCCCTCCACAGCCGGTCGCGGTTGTTGGTGGCGGTCAAGGTGCTGCTCATTCTCCTGGAGGAGGAGGAGCCCTGCATGTGCTTTATGGTCCCCATCGGCCTGCTGCACCTGTGGGGCTCAGGTAAGGCCATGACTTTCTGTCTCTCTCACCCACGTGCAGATCATCCTGGCTGAGAAAAGGAGTTATTTCCTGTTGCCTGGTGGCTCTGCTCTAAAGGAAGACCAGCTTGAAACGTATGGATGACATGCATGTGTTGTTCATATTACATTCGAACCTCTCCTTTAAATACTTTCTAAGACCCTTTAAGTCTTTGATGAATGCTTAAGCAGAAAGGAGAATCAACAGGTCAGGTGGGGTCCAAAAGAACTCCTGTCATTCTTTTGACAACTTTATGCTTGCAGTGCAGGAAAGTCAGTGAATCTTAATGAGCTTCAGTCTGCTCATTTGTAAAATAAAACTAAAGCGGTAAGATGTGATCATCAAAAAATGCTTTACCATACCTATTACGATGGCTGTTATAAAAAAAATAAAAATAACACATTGGCAAGAATGTGGAAAAATCGGAACCCGTATCGGAAATGTAAAATAACACAGGCACCGTGGAAAACAGTGTGGCCGTTCTTCGAAAAATTAAACATGGAATTACCATGTGATCCTGCAATCCCACGTCTAGGTACATACCCCAAAGAACTGAAAGCAGGGATTGAGCACACGTTTATACATCGATCTTCATAGTAAAGGCTGGAAACAACCCAGCGTTAACAGGGGAGTGGATAAACAAAGTGCAATGCAATGGAATATTATTCAGCCTGAAAAAGAAAAGAAATTCTGATATATGCTATAACATTAATGACATTATGCTAGGTGAAGTAAACCAAACAGAACAGAATATATATTGTATGATTCCATTTATTTGAGGTACCAGACTAGTCAAATTCATAGAGACAGAAAGTAGAATGTTGCTTGCCAGGGACTGGGTAGGGGGTGGGGAATGGGAGTTAGTGTTTAATGGATATAGGGTTTCCATTTGGGAAGGTAAAAATTCTAGAGGTGGGCGGTGGTGATGGCGGCGCAACAATGTGAACTGAACCATACACTTGAACGTGGTTAAAACAGTAAATTTTATGTTGTGCATATTTTAGCATAAGAAAAAGAATTTAAAACAAGAATGTTTAAAATTAAGACAAATGTTTTGCATTTTTCCCCCCTTTCTATTCTTCACCTGAAGATTGGAGGTGAAACCCAATCTTGCTTTTGAAGAAGCGGGAAAAAAAAAAAGCTTTAGGCCTAGCAGAACCATGGGCATCCTAAGTCATTGGGAGTGTGGGGACAGGGTTCCGGGAAGCCCAAGCTGGGACCTGCTGGCTAGCGATGGCATCCTGAAAACTGACTTAGGAAAGTGGTCTTCGACCTGCTTATGCGCTGCCATTGTGTCTAGTTACTTTTCCCTGATGTGCAGTCGGGCAGTAAAAGTTTCCAGAAGCATCAGCAGCAAGACAAGCGGGGGATACACAGCTATGATGAGAGAGCAAAGGCAGTTTCTTCTGGCCCTGCTGGGATCTTCACAAGACGCACAGACAGCAGTGGGACTGTGGAAATCCAAGGGCCGGGATGTGCACCATCACCAGCCAGAGTCCCTATCAGGCATGGCCCTAAGAAGCCCTCTCAGCTACAAATGCAGACTTTCGGGTACTCTTGCCTCCATCTTTTAATGCCTTTGCTCAATCACCATCACCACCGAGATGATCCAGCAAAGGTCTGCCTGGGACAAACCAGGAGAAGGAGAGTTTTGTAGAGGAGGTGACAGGGACGGGATTGCTGGGGACTACCAATGTCCTGGAGAAGTGGTGGGGAGAACAGACTTTTCTTCTGGATTTTCCAGGAGAGGAAGGGAGAGGAAAAGGGGGCTGCAGAAGGACTCCAGGGACTAAGGGCTGCAGTCCTCAGTAGGAAGTGAAGGGTCTTGGAGGGGTGCCCTGCCTCAAGTCCCCAGCAAAATCTAGAGGCAGCACGGTCCCATGAGAGTCCCAGAAGCCAGCCAGAGACTGTAAGCCAGACTGCTGCAGAGATGCTGTCCTTTCTCTCAGGGCCATGCATGGACAGCCGCCCTTAGCAGCCTGTGATGGTCACTCAGGGAAGTGACTGTGACCTGAGCTTGGCCTGAGACTTTGATCATTCTCTGAAAGAGTGACCCCATATGGACATCTCATGATGCTGCAGGTCACACTAACAGCCCAAGCCAGAGGTCAGTGAGGCCACGGATTTCAAGTAGAGCAAGGTGGTGCCTGATTCAAACCTGCCGGAGACCCTGTGAGAGAGAAAGCAGTTACGGATGTTTCTGGGATAATGATAGTGACAATAATGGTGACAATAATAACCAAAGCCAACTCAGAGTGGTTGAGAGAAGTAAGTAAAAGCATGTAAGAGATCTTGCCACATAATTGTTATTCAATACATGTTAATTCATTCTCCCTTCTTTCCCCCTGGGAAGGGGGGCACGCTAGATCAAAACATTCCCCCTTCTTGGCTGTCCAGACTGCTTTCCTTCCTCCTCCTCCTCTGTCTGTTACCGTCATCTACCTTCTTTCCCACCCTCGCCCATGAAAAGTCTGCAGAGGCAGGTCGTACCTGTCTGTTGTTCCCTCAGCATAGCCCATCTGCCACGGCGGGCACAGCCACACGCTCCTGCCCAGCCTCTCCCATTCAAGCAGCTCCGCTTCCGTTCACAAAGGCAAGAGAACAGAGTTCATTAGCCCATTCATCTTCGTGAGTTTTCTCTTTATTAGCAGAAAGACATTTCTGGGTGGCATAAGGAAAATCATCAGAAAAGCCTGACCCTCAAAAACACGTTTTTGCTCCATGGGCCTTCGCACATTTCCATTTGGATGGATTGCCGGCTACAGCCTGTGAGCATTTGAACATCAAATTTCAAAACAGCAACATGAAAGAGTGAACATGAAATGAGCGGCTCGATGCAGCCCTCTGTGCTGGGGGACATGTGTTCTTGAAGTGCAGGAGACAAAGGGAAGTCGTGTCTCTCCCGCCTATGTTATCTCCCCAGGCTTTTGATGCCAGCCCTTCCTGGGTCCCTGGCACCAAGGCGGGATATAGGAAGCGGTTGCTAAGAGCTGAGCACAGCGCTGGGCACCGTGGCCTTCCAGGACCTAAAGGACTTGGGGCTTAAACAAAAAGTGAGCTCTTCGAGATTCAAGAACTATCCACATATAGGACCAAAGCCAAGTGAAATGCAGATATATATATCACATCTAAATGTTAATGGAATAGAGAGAATGATGGTCACCGGAGTGTGGCCTTCAGGTGACAGTCAGGGGCTATGGAATAAGAGATAGAGAGGCTTACAGGCAAGAAAATGTACCTGAAATTTAGCATCGACATACCTGAACTCAATTTCTTCCATGAAAACTTTCCCCTTATTCTGTAGCAATCCCCGTCTCTTAAGGGCAGTTATTATTTATTTGGTCACTTAGCCAGAAATCTGGTTTCTCTTTCCGCATCCCAAGCCACTGGTTACGATGTCCTATAGATTCTCTTAAATATCTCTAAAAGTGAATTGCTCTGTCTAATTACCTGGCACCATCTCTGTCCAGGCTTTTATTACTTTTACCTGAATAACTAAAAAAAAAAATCCCCTAATGGTTTTCTTTGCCCCGACCTCATCCAAATGACATTCAAGGGCCTTCACGACCTGACCCCTACCTACCTCTTAACTGTCATCTCTTGCCATGCACCTTATGTCTCAACCTTTTTCTTCTACTGGAGGTTCCTTGTTGGTCCACGTTCTCTCGTGTCTGTCTGGGCAAACTGTCTCCCCATCTTCAAACAACTTCTTCTGAGGAGTCAGTAACAGAAAGCAATGGGGGTAAAGCCATGAACGTACAAATTAGGCATAAAATCTAAAAATGCCAGAACCAGAAAGGATCTTTGAATCCAACACTCTCATTCTAAATGATGAAGAAAGTGGAGCCCACAGAGAAGAGAAAATGGCCTGTCCAAGTTCACACAGGTAAAATTAATTTTAACAGGTGGCTTCCAATGGTATGAACTTGAAAGCACGAGGGATCAAAATGGGTCATGGAAATGGAAATAAAGACCACAGTATTGGACTGGTTACAGCTGGATAACTCTGGATAACCAGGTAAGTCCTACCTGGACCCAAGAGGGAAGAGACAGCAGGGCAGATAGTGGATGGAGTTGGGGGGTAGATAGGCTTAGTGAGGGAAAACTTGGACCCCACATCAATTTTTGAGATAAGATCGCTCCCATAGGAGTCTTTCTCGATGGTCCAGTCTCTGTTCCTTACGTCTGAGCCCAGTTCTATCTTTAAATGATCGTCCTTCATGACTGGTATTGTGTTGGTCCTGGAATGATCTTAGCATAAGAGACAGGGTCTGGTTGGGTCTGAGGAATTGCGGTAGGGAGCTGGGAGAGTGAGGCTGGCTAGTTCTGAAAGACATGGGATGTTGGGTTGAATAATTTAGATCTGTTGCTGTAGAAGTGGGGTGTCATGATAGCCACTCGACCTGGAAAATGGCTGGTTTCAACCCAGCTGCTTTTCATATGAGATCATCCCGTGGGATTTTATCTACACGTGCCAGTCCCTCAGCATGGAGTGCTCTTCTCCCTAAATGTCTTATGCCTTGCTCTCTTACCTGTTCATATCCCTGCTCAAAAGTCATGTCATGAGTAAGGGCTGGCCTCACCACTCTGTTTATACTTGGCACACCCTCCATTCCCTGCCCCTGCTCCATGATGTGTTTCTCTGTTGCACTAACAACCCTCTCATCTACTATAAGGCTGTCCCTTGTTTATATCTCATTGTCTATCACTACCCATGAGAATGTAAGCTTCCCTGGGGATAGGGGTGCTTCTGTCTGTTTTGTCCACTCTTTTATTTCCGGCTCCTAGAATATTACTTGGTATATCATAGGTGTTTGAGAAATAGCTGTTGAATAAACATAGGACCACACATTGGGGAATTGTTGGGAAGAGGAGATGGTGTGCAGCATCCTCCCAATCTGCTCTGCAATCAGATTGCCAAGGTGCAATTGTAAGGTTGCCATTCTGTGCAAGTGGACGTCCGCTTCACCATCTCCTTCCTGTCCTGGCTCTGTCCTTCCCAGTCTAATGTCCTATATTGGTCTTGACTGAACAGAAATTCTCGCTAGAGGATTCTTCATCACCAATTATACCTCCTCAGGCCCTCATATTTTGTTAAACTAATAAGTAAGACCCCACTAAGAGGAGAGAGAAGACTTTCTTGCTTTTTGTGTAGTTGGTCTCCTGGTGGTAACATACTCTCTTCATGGGATTCTGGCCAGGTAAGGGGGTTTCTGAACAATTGAAAAGCAAGGACCACCCCTTCCTCTTTGTAGTCATGCCATGCCTCCCTATGCTGGGTACCCCTGTGGGCACTTAATAATATGAATGTGTCCACATAAAGAGAAGAACAGTGATCATGTCTTGGAAAAAAGAAATATTTGAAACAGGGGGGCTCTCTCCAAGGACAGTGTCTGTGTGCCCGTTGCCTTCTCACTCGAGGCCTGGAAAGATACTTCAGAGCCTCTCCCTTCCTTGAGCATTTCTGTTATGCTTCGGGTGATGTGCACCTGCCTGCCAACCTTCCAGATGGAAATTCCGATACAAATTCTTCGCTTTGGTCTTTTCTTTGTTTTTTATTTAGGGCACCATAGCTTTTTTCCTTTTAGTCGCTGTCACCCTCTTTGAAAAGTTTGATAATCCCCAAGAGTGCCAGCTATGGCCTGCCAAGGTTTCCCTCATTCAAAGCCTTTCCCCTGCCCCCCCAAACACACCTATCAGCCCCGAAGTTACCTTTCCTCTCCCTGCTCTCCCCCACCTCCCTGAACCCCTATCTGGGAGGCCCTCTGCTCTTTTCTTGGCGATGTTAGCCTTGGTTATTCACTGAGGATAGGGAGTAAATGGAGAATCAAATCCAGTCCTAGCTGAGAAGCCAAAAGTGCTACAGCTGGATGACTCTAGATAACCAGGTAAGTCCTACCTGGACCCAAGAAGGAAGAGACAGCAGGGCAGATAATGGATGGAGTTGGGGGTTAGATAGGCAGGTCATTCTCTGAATTCCTCTCATCAACTCAACATGTACTTATTGAATACCCCTGGTGTGCTGAGTGCTGGCGATATAAAGATAAATTAGCATCCGTCTCTGCCCTTGAGGCTCTAACCATCTGGTGGGCGTGTATATCTGGGTCAGCTATTCGTAAGTGAGGATGCTGAGTACTGTAACACAGGCAGGGAGAAACACATGGGAACATAGGAAGACTGGGGTGACAGCAACTTACTCTGCCTGAGGGTCTGGAAGGTGTCTCAAAGGAGGTGACTTTTGAGCAGGGTCACCAATAATCTAAGTTTCCTTTCTGTGTGTCTCCTAAGCATGCTTTGGCCCTGCCAATCTCAAAACACATTTCTCAATCCCTGGATTTTCAATAGACTCCTCCAGAAGACAATTTTGTCTCTTTCTGTCAATTTAAGAAACTTCACACATCTCAATTTCTCTTTCACTTCATTTCTCTCTGCGATACTTTGCTAGTCTCTAGAAACATTCAGCCTGGCATTCAAGAGCCTATTTATTTTCCCCTGGATATTCACTCACCAGTTGGGTGCGTGGCCATCTCCTCCACACTTCATTTTCTTTGATAACCCTCTCTCTGAGAAGGCAGGCTACAAAGTCGACATGGACTGTGTTTCGCCAACTGCAGTTGGACCAAATAAAATTCCCAAAGTCAATCACTCCCCCAGTCTTCTGGATGATTAAGGAAATCGAGACTCTGACCCTTGTTCCTCTGGGGTGGACGTCCTGCTCCTGATGGACTTGAAGAGTAGAAATGACCCTTTGTCTTTACTTATCCCCACAGAGCACCACTGGTGGTTGGGGGATGAGATCATTTCTTTAGTCTACTCCTGGATGATGAATTTTAGTGGTGGAAGAGGTAGAGTCTGGTAAGAGAAGCAACTATGTCAGGCTCCTGTTTTCACGAGGCTTCTGTGGGAGACATTCTCTCCAGGGTGTTAACTGTACCTTTGAGACTGTAACCCAAAGGACAGGAGTCAACATGCCACAGCCTCCTGTCCCAGCCATTGGGAAGGGAATGTCCTGGAAGGAGAGACTTGACACAGCGAGTCTTGGTAGCATAAAACCAAGATCAATCCGGGAATTGAAATCGGACTCATCAGAATGATGCCCAACTAGCATTTATGTCATTGAATGTGAGCTTCCAGCTCATGAGAAGCTCTTTGGAGCTTGCCGAGAGGTCTGTAAGTCCCAACTGCACCTTGCGTCGGGCAGGCGGAGTGACCAAAGGTGTCGCCTGTACTCTTCACATAGTATCGGGATGTCCTGGGAGGCAGGCAAAGGTTTAGGTGCTTTATGGAAAAGGTACTGAAGGCTGGCTGCCTGTCCCTCTGGCAGAATGCCCCTGGTCAGCTATGGCAGGCTGGTGAGTTGCAGACCACAGCAAGACACTGATTAGGATTTTAGCATATGAAGGTGATCTAGTTTATCCCTCTACTTGATGCAAAATTAGAGTGCTTGGGAGTAAGATAGGGGCATGTCAGTGGAAGGAGAAAGAAAGTGCTATAATCTGGGAGGATTCATGGACCCTGAGGCATGAAGCTGGTCTTTAGTGGAAGCCCAGGGCAATGCAGACATTGGATCCTTGAAGAGAACAGCTCAGAGCCGCACCCTGCTGTGGAATGACTATAGAAAAGAAGTCAAGGACAGAATTTTTAACGGCAGAGAAAATCCTATGTCTGGTGGGGAAAACACAGGTGTGGGCGTCAGGAGATGTGGAACCCAGCCCAGGTCTGACCTCCAGGGCGCCATGGCCACGAGCAGGCTCCTCAGTGCCTCCGAGCCCTGTTTTCCCCTTCCGGGTGGATAGAGAGTGCCATTACAGCCAAACACAGGTAGTTACATAAATAAAACGGGCTGCTCCAGATGCACTAGGTCCCCCTGGGAAACCTGATAACTGATTTCTCAGCAACCGGACAGAAGGGTCTAGAGCAGTGCTGTTCAATAGAAGTGTGTCAGCTACTCACGCAAGCCACGCATGTATTTTCAAATTTTCAAATAGCTACATTTTTAAAAGTTAAAAAAAGGTGAAATAATTTTAATAATACATTGTGTTCAATACAAGATATCCAAAATATCAGGTCAATGGGTAATCAACCTCGAAACGTGTCGATGAGCCATTTCACATCCTTTATTTTCATACGAAGTCATTGAAACTCTGTGTGTCTTTCACACTTCCACAGCATCTCAACTTGGGCATCTCAGAAACTCTAGAGCCACATGTGGCTACTGTCTTGGGTGGCACAGGCCCAGAGGCTGGGTTCTAGGCTATGTAGGTGGCTACCCAGCTGGTAACCCTCATCCTCCTCTCCCACTTCTACCGAAGCGGGCTTCCTGGAGGGCGATGCTTTACTTGAGTTTGCAGCCAGTAGGCGGGGATCAAGGATTGTTGGAGAGAACCGGGGGAGACAGTTCGCAGGGAAGAATGACAAGGGCAAGGGCGGTAGGGAGGTGGGGGACAGTGTGCAGGAAGCAGCCTCAGGTCCACGTGTCCCCCGCTCAGAATTCACGCAGCAGTTTGCACTGTTTGTGTTAGTGTTTATTTTCTTCTCCTTCCCCTAGGCCCCCTGCATCCCGACTCACTTAGGCTCTGTTTCTGGTTCAGACGTCGACCTCAGAGCACAGGTGGCTCACGGCGAGCCCTCTGCTTCCCCAGACCTTGCCTCAGTCTCTCTCCCCATACAATGGAGTTAATTGTGTTTATTTCTGACTTACTCTGGCTCCAAGGAAAAGTGCAAAAATGAACGGGAATAAGCATGCGTGAAAGTGCTTGAAGCATCGAAGAACAGGAGCTTCCATAGAAAGTATTTAATTATTCATTTGGTTTTTCAAATCCACACCCCGCCTCCAAAAGGTCTCTGACATAAAGACTTCGGCAGGCCCTGCGAACTGACCTTACAAACGACATGCCATGTTCTCATTCCGTATGCATCTCCTCCGTCCAGGGTGACGTCTGCGGTATAAACAGGGCAGAGCCGTGTGGGGAGGAGACGGTGAGCCAATTCTGTCTCCAGAGCCAGCCGGGCGTGCAGTTTGCTGTAATACCCAGGCGATTTCTTCCTCCATAACAGCAACAACCTCATGACCTTTAAGATTTCAGCCTCCTGGAAGAACAGTGCCCATTACCCTTGAAAGCCTCGAGCCGTTGCCATTTTTCATAGTGTTTCAGAGCGCTGACATGCTTTCTTCGTGGCAATTACATTTCTCACCCAAAAACTTAACTGAATTTTTGTTTAGTAACTTGTCTTCTCACTTGAAGACACCACCAGCTTCTAGGAAAGAGCCCACACGACCGTGATGAAAACAGAGATATTCAAGAGGTAGGAATCCTGTTTT
>NW_006429864.1:3292551-3317449 GCF_000325575.1 Pteropus alecto | reverse complement strand
AAGGCTGGTCTGGGTCCTGGGAGGTGGGCAAAAGCATCTCATCTTTTTATTTCCATTAAACTGATGTGAACATCCCTTTTACATGCTCTCCTTTACCTATACAAGTACTTTATTCTCCCTCATTAGTTTCTTTGCTAGGAGAAATGGCCCTTTTGGGTACAACTGAGGGATAGGGCCTTCTTGGCTGAGTGTTAGAAAGCGGGGTCCCTGGCTCCTGCTGGGAGGTCCTTAGTTTCAGGGGATGTCAACTCCCTGATCTAGAGACTGGCAGAGACTAAGCTACCCGAGGATCAGTGCTCTCTTGAGTATCTGACATTGCAGTCGTAACTTGCAAGACATGATTGAGAAGCCGACGGACCTCTGTGGATGACCCGTGTGAGCACATGTGCAGGCAGCCAGGCTGTACCTTCTCTCACGATTCGCAACTAAGGAAGTCCATTCGTGTCCATTTATTATTCAGCACTACGATCCTTCGTGGTAAATGTTCTCAGCCCCATTTTACAGAGAAGGACGCAGAAGTTACCAAAGTATAGGGAAATGACCCAAGTCACATGGTTACCTGGCAGTGTCACTAAAATGGCAGACACTTTCTGAAAACCTAAAGGAGATATTTAGAGATTACTAAAAGGAGAACTAACTTCCAAGGTGGAAAGTGGCCACAGGGACTCATTTGAACAATGCACAGACCTGGAATCTGGGTCTTTCCGTGAAGAGCTCAGGGTACTTTCCACTCTTACACTCATCTGTGTGTTCTCACGCATGCTCAGACACATACGCAACTGCACACACACACACATTGTTTGTCTGTGAATACAAGTGCAGTTATGATATCTCAGTGCTGTTATCGTTCAGGATGTCCACACACAAAGGTATGAGTGGAAGGACCTAGTTCTAGGAAGCAGAACAAGGTGGTTCTCAAGCATCTCAGGCTGTGCTTCGAGTGTCTTCCCTCAGGTGTATTCAGGAGCTGCCCTGCGATCTCGGGGTGGCCTTAGGGAAGGTCCTTTCAGCATATAAAGATTCAGGCTGAACATGGATATGGTCTGCGCTTGCCAAGGGCTGAGGGCATTAGTGGGGTGGGCGTGGTCTCTGCCTGGGCTTTTCCACTGGAAGGAAGGTCACCTCTTGGATCCCTGAAGGAGGTAGTTTTAGGAATAGTGAACGAAGCGTTGACTTCACCTGTTCGGAAGTGGGAATAAGGAGGTAATTACCCTAAGGGGGACACGTGCAGAGGCGTGTGAGGGATTTAAGCAGAGACCAGATGAATGGCCAGAAGGCAGACCTTGGAAGGGACTGAGGGTACGTGCCCAGCCCTCTGACCGTGACACCGAGTCTGGAGTCACACTGGACCCTGAGGTCTGACACAGATGCTGGGGCTGGGGATCTATGGACTGAAAGATTCCATCATCTTTCCTTTGAGGTTGTGGTATTTAAAAATGCTTCCATTTTTTTGTTTTTTTTCTGCCTATCTCATGTCCCTGTAAGACAGTTTGGGGTTCCCCGGGGACCCATTTGTCGGACTTCTGCTAAAGAGCTGAGAAATGGCCTCAGCGCTCCAGTCCACTGAGAGCAAACCAGTTAGTGGAATGGCAGACAGAGGAACAGAATTTAGCCCTGAGAACCAGTTACTTCATTCATCTTCCAAATCCTGGAAGGCATCCCCAAGGCAGAGAACAAACATCATTACTTTTTGACACTGCTGGAAATGAAAGATTGAGAGGCCAAGGGATTTTCTCTAGACACATAATTTGGTAAATGGGAAGGCAGCCTTGGATCTATCTAGTCACCAGCCAAGGAAGGGGAAAACTTCGAATGCCACCAGGCGAGGATGCCCAGCCCTTTGCATTGCTGGCTCCTGAAAAATCTAATCTCTCTGCATAACAACGGCTCAGGTGTCCCCGTGCCCTGAAACGGTGCCTCCTTCCTAGCAGGGCCCACGCTCGGTGTTGGACCTGAGAGGCAAACTTGGCAAATAAGATTCTCCTGGAGACCCAGACGACATGGACCATCACTCCATACACCTCCCACACGGCATCTAGCTGGCCCTCAACTCTCTGTCTTCAGAACGAAATTGTCTCGTCTTTTCAATATTTTTTTCAACCAAAGCAGAAATGGCAGCAAGATGTAAACCCAAGCCACTAATCCGTTTGCCCACAGGTGGTCTGAAGTGAGGAAAGGTGCGTATGAGGGCTTGTTTACCAGAGATAACTGTTACATGTGCCACATACGTATAAACTCCGAAAAGAAATGCTGATGGGTGTAGACAAATTAGAGAAACATCCTATTTAGACACGATTTTGCCAAAATGTCATCAATTTCCTCTATCCCTCCTTCCCTCATTCTTGCTGCTATCACGGGGAAGGAGGAATGGAGAGAGAGAGAGAGAGAGAGAGAGAGAGAGAGAGAGACAGTGAGACAGACAGAGACAGACAGAGACAGAGACAGAGACAGAGACAGAGAGAGAGAGAGACGGAGACAGAGAGAGACAGAGACAGAGAAAGAGAAAGAGAGAGAGAGAGAGACTCTGTCACTTCTACATATCATCCAGAGTGGCTGTCCCTGTACTATTCCCCCACATGTCCAGGCTGCTGTTAGCAGGAGGGACGGGCTCCCCACTGGCCCTTGGCAGCATCACATACGATCCACTCTTGACTTTCATCTCCAGACTCTGAGCCAGGCTGCTGTGTTTTTCTTCTAGGTAGTACCACTCCCTATCTTTGTGACCTTGGACAAACCACGCACCCTCTCTGCGCTGCATCTTCCTCCCATGTAAACTGGAGGTAGAAATAGCACGTTAATGGCAGGAATGTTGCGTTGACTCTTTTGCCGACTTTTGTGGAGCGCTCTGTGAAGTGCTGGTACACGGTATGCGCTACCGAAGCGATAAGTAAATACAGAGTGCTCTGACTCGGTGTGTCTTGCCCTATGAGACGCTGGCCACCGCTTCCTTCCCGGCACACTTGCCCTCATTTCCCAGGCAGACTTTCCTTCTGGTCTCGGTCTTTGAAAAGCTACGCACTGGGTTCTCGGAGGCTCAGGAAGGGGAGGCGTAATGAATTTGCTGGCCTGCGTGATGTTTGCTCAGGCTTAAATCCCCTTGGCTCTCTCTCTTTTCTCTCACCCACCTCGCCTTCCCCTGCTGATCAGAGTTCACCTCCCTGCCTCCTCTGTGCTTTCAACTCCTGGACTCTCTCTCCTCTGCCTTTGTGCCTATGTGATTCGCAGTAAATTGCTTGTCTGGACCTCACATATTACCATGCACAATGATTTCTCTCCATTTCCCTGGATGCTGAGCCCTTTGTCTTGACCTAGATGTGTTTTCTGCCTGCAAGTGAAGGTCCCTGGCACCTGAAGACCCACCGTCTTCCTGTTCACATCATCTTAGCCTTTGCCCCACTGGGGTGGCCCCGCCCCACCCCACGGTATGCTAGCCAAGCCTAGAATCATTAAAGATGCACACGGATGAGGTGTGATGAGGGGCACTTAGTAGAACCTGATATAGGATTTATTTGGGAGGTATCGCAGTCCCTTTAAGGATCCTCTGAGAAGGCTGGGCACCAGGGGTTCAACTGTTTTCTGTCTGCTCTAAATAAAATTTCCCATTAATTAAGCAGAGCAGTAAAGGCTGCAGCCCCAGCCACATAATTTGTCTTTTTATTTTGTGGTTACATGGCAGTATCTTCAGTGCAGGAGCCCTGGAATTATACACTGGGTCCTAATATTTCAAGACCCAACAGAAACAAATATGCAATTATAGAGTTCAGTGGTGCAGTGCCGCAGAAGTGCAGAGAAAGAGCTGGGAGGAACCACTCCAGCTCGGAAAGTTCCTCAGGAAGGAAGCTTTAGGTGCTGCACTTGAGTGCCTTCCAAGCGAGGACCCCGTCCCCTGTAGCCAGCATGAGCCTCCACCCGAGCATAGCATATTCTTCCTGATTCTTCAGGACCAGGAGAGGTACCACAAGGGGAGTGGCGACCCCCCCTCTACGTGCAGGGACATCTGCTGGAGTCCTCACAGCAATCTACGGGCAGAGAGTAGTAGGTGGTGCACCGCTTAAGTTCACTTGCATAACTTCGAGGAAGTTCCTCGTGGTTTCTGAACCAGGCCTTCCTTGTCATCCAGCCAATGAGGGTAGAAGTGACACCTGCTTCAAGGCTTGTTCAGGGGATCAAATGAGATCATCCAAATAAAAAAGGCGATTTTCTATTGTGATCCCCATTTGACAGATGAGGAAATTATGGCTCAGAGATGTCAGGGAACTTGTCCCAGAGCACACAGCTAATAAATAATGTTAATCAGGATTCCAGTCCTTAAACTGTCCCCTACACTTTGTGGCAGGGAGGTGGCAAAGTTGGTTAGTTGCATCATCTGTTAATAATGGTATCTGACTATGGTTTATAAAGGAAGACATGCTGTGCCCTATTCTATTGACAAAGGACAACCTGCTTAGAATAAAAGGGACTGGAAGGGACGTCCCCAGGACACCTTGTAAAGGTCATAGGGTTCATCCTCTCCTTGTGGCTGCCTCTGAGCACCTCATAAATAGTGAGAGCAGGAAAACATAGCACTCAGACTGGCCTTTCCTGAGGGGTCTGACAGAGCCCCAAGTGTGTGTGTGTGCACATGCATGTGTGTATGTATGTAAGTGTCTGTATATGTGTGTATGATGTGTCTGTGTCTGTGTGCGCATGTATATAAAGGTATGTGAATGTGTGTGCTTGTGAGTGCGCATGCATGTGAATAAGAGTGTGTCTATACGAGTGTATGTGAATGTGTGTGCGTGTCTATGTGTGCTGTTGAAGGTAGTGTCTGATGGGTCCAGAAAGGAATCACAGAGCCAGAGGTTTCCATGGTAGCTGAGATACCCGCTGGTCCTTAAATAATTAACCAGCCAGAGCTTTTAAATACATTTCAAAACAAATACTCATTTCCCTTTAATGCGGTGCTGATTTCCGCTTTTACGCACTGCCCCAGGCGACGCAAGGGACTGTAATTCTTGCTCTGATGCAGAATCGGTGGCAGCATCGGGTTGTTGAGGAAAGCAGCCTCTGCTGCTGGGGGGCCAGCCCGGGACTTCACCTTGTCCAGAGCGAGGGGCCCGCGAGAGGGAGACAGCCCTGCTTCCGCTCCTTTTCTGAAGGTGGCAGTAGGGCGTCTGAATGGCCTTTGCGGCTTCACTCTGTGCTCTTATTCATTCGCTGGCAGGTTTCTCTGAGTGACTTCCTCCTGTGGACACACACCTCCTAAAAGGGAAGTCTCTCCCAGTACACAGTCTTTCGGATCACTTTGTTTTCCAGCGAGAGCTTACCCTGACCAGGGCAAGTGGATGCAGCCTCCCCTCCCTCATCCGCCCATGTCCACACCCACATGGGGGCACGTGCACTGTCTGGAGTGGCTGATACCTGACAGCCATGTCTGCATTTACCTCCCTGCGAGGCCACGAGCTCCACAGAGCTGGTATATGTGTGCGTGAGGGGGAAGTGGGGACAAAGTGAGGTGGGGGTGTGCCTAATATTTTAAGTTTTGTTTGGTCTGTGCCTGATGGATGACCTTTTTGACCTTGTTGTAATTTAGGTCAGTGAGTGACAGTTGGGGCCTCTTACAACTACAGTGTCAGGGTCATGGCCCATAAGCCAAGGTGTTGTTTGTTCACCGTTATGGAGGTTGACCTTGCTGTGAGGCCTCCTCTTAGGGGACATATGAGTCCTGGGTCACCATCCCAAACAGAATGTCCAATCAAGAGAGGTAGTGACAGAGGTTCTGGGCCACGTGCCAATAATAACAGTGAAAATAACGCAGTGTTTGCTGAGCACTCTCAATGCCAAGAGCTCCGGGTGGACGCTTTACCTGCATTAACTCAGGCAATAGTCACAATAGGCAATGAGCAGGTACTACATTAGCCCATGTGGCAGGACAAAGCAGGCTCAGAGAAGTTACTCGATTTTCCTGCAGTCAGAAAGTCAGCCAGTGGTGGAATCAAGATCTGAACCTAGAACTGTGTAGCCAGTGCCTGTGTGAGCAGAACCTCAGCTTGAGAAAAAGAGGCCACACTCAGTCTCGGAAAGAGAAGCTGTTAGGACCTGGATGAGGCAAGTCCTGGCAGGGAGGGCACGAGCCTCGGGCTTGGAGAGAGATCAGAGCTGACAGTCAAAGGGCACAGCAGGAGGACACTCGAGGCAGGCAGGCTGCAGGGTGAGCTCACAGCAGGGCGGGCAGGGGGTACACGGGACCCTGCAGCGCCTCACATCAGAGAGTTCCTGGGAGGAAGGGGTAGGAAGCCTGGGTTGTCAGCAGCTGCCTTTTCAGACCCCCGGTGTGAGCAGCCTGTGGTCGCCACTGCTAATGATGCTCTCAGCCCGTCCACTTAGCGGGTGACCCATTCCATTCATTTGCTCTGGGTCTGCAAGTGAGGAGCACCTTGACCTGAGCAGAGAGGGAGTAAGAGAGGTGACAGAAGCCAGCGGGCCACTCCCCCCACCGCCCGCCCACTCCTCACAGTCACCAAAGCGCTCACTGCTCCCCTCGGCTCTCTCCCTGCTCTTCCTTCCTTTCCTGTCTTTTTCATTATTTATTCATTCATACACTCATTCTGTTGACATTTGTTAAGTTCCAGGCCAGAGAAATGCAGATGTGAAAGCTATAGCCTCTGCCCTAAACGGACCTATAGAGTGAGGAAGGCATAGTGTGGTCAGTCCTGTGATCTGGGAGAGCAGAAAGCAGGGACTGGGGTGGGGAAACTGGGCGGGGCCTCGGAGGAAGCACTGGAGGTGGCCTTGCCTCCGAGGGGGGAGGGGAGAGGGGAGGTGCCCAAGACCCATCTCCTGACCTTCCTCATAATCACTGCCTCTGTCCAGGGGGCACAGCCAGGCCTTCCACCAAGGGTCAGTTCCTCTCAGTAGCTCCCCAAACTCACCGTCTCCCCCTGAGAACATCTCTCTCTCCTAGCTTGCCCATTGGAGCATCTCACACCTGGCCTTCTTTGTTGACTTGGGACAGTCCTGAGGTCTGGAGACCATCATCACCCACTTCTCATAGCTGCCTTGTGAGGACGACTTGGAGGACGATGTGCTTTGCCACAATTGCTCCAAAGCAGCAGCCTTTATCCCTCTAGAGCATACACTTAAGCTGGGGAAACAAGCAAATGAGGGCCAGCAAACGGTCCTGAGTTACACACGTGCAGTCCAGAGTATCTGTCCATCCTAAGGGAATCAGGTAAAGGGCTTTTTTGAAGAGTCATAAAAAAGATTTCAATGAAATAAAATGAAATAAAAACGATGACCACAATCTGCATTTTCACAGCACATTGTAGTTTCTCAAATGCTTTCTCACTGGTTTCTGAAGGCAACCTATGGAAGGTGCACAAACAGCCCTCACTGATGGACGAATAAACAGGTGTCCCAAAGGGCCAGTGACTTGCCCCAATCTGGACTCAGTAGTGAGGCTTGGCTTAGAGTCTACACCTTTAGGCTCTGAATCTGAGTATTTTTTTCCCTCAGGCTCACATGGATTGGGGAAAAAGAAAGAAAAGAAAGAAAGAAAGAAAGAAAAAGGAAGGAAGGAAGGAAGGAAGGAAGGAAGGAAGGAACGAAGGAAGGAAGGAAGGAAGGAACGAAGGAAGGAAGGAAGGAAGGAACGAAGGAAGGAAGGAAGGAAGGAACGAAGGAAGGAAGGAAGGAAGGAACGAAGGAAGGAAGGAAGGAAGGAACGAAGGAAGGAAGGAAGGAAGGAACGAAGGAAGGAAGGAAGGAAGGAACGAAGGAAGGAAGGAAGGAAGGAAGGAAGGAGCAAGTATAAGAACAGCACCAAATGGCAGTGACGACGGCCGTGTGACGTCTCGTTCCAAAGCAAGCCTACGTGGGTGGGGTTGGCCTCTACCTGAGCCGAAGTCACCTCGAGGTTTAATATACGGTCAAGTAGGAT
Organism: Pteropus alecto; assembly: GCF_000325575.1. Classification (NCBI taxonomy): domain Eukaryota; kingdom Metazoa; phylum Chordata; class Mammalia; order Chiroptera; family Pteropodidae; genus Pteropus; species Pteropus alecto. Next base: position 3,309,531 of record NW_006429864.1, on the reverse strand, counting down.
TTCAGAGTGAAACGTTAAAATGGCAGAGGCACTGGGGGTAATTGCACGAGGTTCAGGCCGAATGTCTTCATGTAACGTCAACAAAACTAACGAGCGGAGAAAACACAAACAGGAACATGTTAAAGAGTAGAATTTATGTCAACATCCTGCTATTTTTTCAAAGCATTTTACTAAGGAAAATTTCAAAAATATACAAAGCAGAAAAAATATCTCATTTATTTTTTTAACTTTATTTTGAGGTGCACATGTGACTATAAGAAATAATACAGAGCAATCCTGTTTATCCTTCATCCAGTTTCTCCCAATGGTAGCATCTTGAAAATCTATAAAATGATATCAGAACTAAAAAAATTAACATTGACACAGCCTATCAGACTTACTGAGATTTCACCAGTGTCGTTTACTCTCATTTGTGTGTATGTGTGTGTGTGTGTGTGTGTATTTAATTCTACACTATTTATAGTGTGTATCAATTCCACATGTATAGATCCATGTGACCACCAGAATCAAGGTACAGGCCAGTTTTATCACAAGTCTCCCTCATCCTTTTAGAGCTACAGCCATGTCCCTACCTCCTCCTTCTCCTCTCTACCCCTTGGCAACCATAATCTATTATCCATCTCTATAATTTTGTCATTTTAATAATGTTATATCCGTTAACATGTTAATATGCTATACAAATATATTGGCATGTATAAATTAATATATTAATATCAGATAAAATAGAGTTCAGAATAAAGAAAATCACTAGACAAGGAGGCCTATGATCTAATGATAAAAGGATCAACCCTCTAAGAAGATGCGCATGTACCAGACAACAGAGCCTCATAACATGCGAAGCAAAAACTTGACAGAGAAGAAAGGAGAAATAGACAATCTGTAATTATAGTTGGAGACTTTACCACCCCACTCTCAGCAATTGGTAGGACTGTGAGACAGAGTATCAGCAAGGATACAGAAGAAATTAACCAATGTCATAACACCAGTATCTCACTGGCATTCACGGAACACCAAATGACAGCACAAGACCACTTGACTCCCCATGGGACAGCATTCTACCCTGGACCACTAAACAAACAAGCTAACAAAAAAAAGCAAACAAAAGAAACTCGACAAATTTCAAAGAATTAAAATCATAAAAGATGTTTAACGTCATTAGCAAACTAGAAAAATGTAAATTGAAACCATATGCAATATCGCTACATACGTACGTAGCGATATCGCATATGGTTTCAATTTACATTTGAAATAAGAGTGATGATGCCAATGCGGAAAAACCGAATTGCTCACACATTGATGGTGAGAATATGGAATGGCAGAGCCACTCTGGAAAACAATCTGGCAATTTCCTACAAAGCTAACCATGCACTTATCATATGACCCAGAAATTGCACTCCTGGGCATTCATCTCCCCAAATGTAAAACTTATGTTCACACAAACACCTATACGCAAAGGTTTATAGCAGCTTTATTCATTATAGCTCCACACTGAAACCTCTCTAAATGTTTTTTCAATGCATGAATGGTTAAACAAATTGTGCATATCCCTCCCATGGAATATTACTCAGCAATAAAAAATAAAAAAAAAACGACAACTAAGTACTGATACAGTCTACAACTTGGATATCTTGAAGAAAGTAAGCTGAGTAAATAAAACCAATACCAAAAGTTGGAAAACTGTATGATTCCAGTTTTATACAATCTCATCTATTGTTAAGGAGAAATACTGAGAATGTGCCAGTGATCAGGCCCAGCTTTCTATATGGTCCACGGTCCTGAAGCAGATGGCATCCACCATTCCAGCATGTGGTCCCATGGCTCCCCTTTCTGCCACCTTCTATTGTTATTTGGGACATTTACCCTTCAGGTAGGAATGGCTCTGGATCAAGGCCAAAGCTGAGCATTCACTTATCTCAAGCAATTATAAAACAAATTGGAGTCACAGAATGTTAGAGGGGAGGAAACCTGATAGAGCATCTAGTTCAGTGGTTGACAACGCTGGTTAAACAGAAGAATCACTGGGGAGCTCAAAAGGACACTGACATCTGGGACCCACCACCAGCATCACGACTTCCTAAAAGCTCCCCAAGTGATTCTAAGGTGCAGCCAGGTTTGAGAACCACTGACAAGTCCAAGCTCCTCATTTTATAGATGAGAAAACTTTAAGCCCCTGGCAGTGAAATAAATAGCTCAAGGTAGGTCATATGGCTGACTTTGGTTAGAGCTGTCTCCTAAATGCTAGGACCTGGTCCTCTCCTTACATGGTTCTGTCACATTTATTATCACGTTCATCCTCCTTACCAACTTTAAAGTAAGAAGCATGATGTAATTATTCCCATTGTAGGGATCACAAAATCTGAGGCCCATGGAAAGAAAATGATTTTCTTAATTAAGATTTTGCAGATTGCAGCAGTGGAAAACCACAAATGTGGCCTCTTGACTTCTAGCTCAATAAGAGCTCCTCAAAGGAAAGCCGAGCATTCACTTCCCAAGCCCACGATAGTGAGGACACACTATGTACCCAAGCATAGGAAGGGCTACCAAGCCCTCAGAGGCTTCCCTGCCCGCCAATTTCTCTTGCATCTGTTCAACATAACTCATTAAACTATCCTCAGTTTTTATAAACCTTAATCTGTTACTGCCAGCACCTATCGGATCTCAATTTGCACCCAATTTATCTCTACCTCTTACTGGAAATGAGAACAAACAGCCCTGCCCTGCCCTCATCGCTTTTGAAGTTGCTTATTTACAATTGCATTTTAGTACAAATTGGTCCATTCATTCATTCATTTTAATGCATCCCTTTCAATGTCTAGTTATCATCAGAGGTGCTATCATCATTCATTGTAGCATTCTGGGGTGTCTACATTTTATCAAATATGGTTTGTAACAGAGTGGGAGTGAGAGTGTGGATATAGACAGAAGGGTGGATTTGAGGAGGGCGGGAAAGAGAAGCACAGACAGCACCAGGGATCACGGGCTCTTGGGGCTGTTGGCAGTTAGGCAGTTTCCAGGCAGAGACGACGAGAGAGCAGGTGAGTGAGCAAGAAGGCTGCCTCTGAGCGATTCTCACAGGGGCAGGTGGAGAGACCCCAAATGTCCAAACGCCAATGAAACGACTCTTCTTCACAAAGATGGAGCCTTTGCCTTTATCTTGGTGTCATCACTTTTTGGAAAGTAAATGCCTTCATTCTTCTGTCTGAACTATTCATTTTCTAACAAGGATCTGTGAATTTTAACAGATAGGTTTCGGAAAATATTAGAGATGTAATTTTTGGCTTATGCATTGCCATTGCTGTGTGTGTTTTTTTTTGTTTTTGTTTTTTGTTTGTTTTTGTTTTGTTTTTAAGTTGAAACCGGTTCTTGTCTTCAAGCCAAGTAAAATGGTGTGCAATATTAAGAAAAGAACCCTTTAGGAGGGAATATCTCCTAATAGGCAGCCTACAGTTACACAAAGACACAGATTTGAGCCAGGAGCCCTGCGTTTGGATCTGGCATTACTAGCCTTAGGACCAGTTCTTTTTGTTTGAGTTATTGTTTCACACGCAACTCAGTTAAATGGCTGACTGTGACTTATAAAGATACGGGTTTTAAACACTCACTTCAGAGTACGATTGTTAAAAAGCTACTGCAAGTCTGGGTAAGAGGGATGGGGTAAGATGCATGGGAACAATTACAGGTGAGCCTGAGCACAAAAGGTCATCTCAACCTCTAAATTTGGGGGGAGGGCACTAAATCTCTACTTCTGGACCTTACATCTGATTCATCTTTGCACCTTCATAAATGTTTCTTTGTTCCTTCATTGGTTCGTTCATTCATTCATTCATTCATTCACTCTACAGCCTCCATGTCCCTTCCAGTTTCAGAGAGCCAGGTGTTAGAGACTGTAATCACTCCTGCAGCTGACCGCTCTGCTGACCACGACACAGCTCAGAGCTCCAGCTCTGAGATGACTGCAGCTCAGGGCCACACTGACTTTCATAGGCCCTAGGCATTTGGCCTTCATAGAGCCGTTCCTCCATTAAAAATAATAATAATAAAGTACAAATATATAAATATAAAGTATAATTATCTTAAATATATATTTAACTGCATATTAAATATATAAATATATGTCATATATAATTATATTTTACAACTGTGTTGACATAAAGACAAATATAACAAGGCTAGATTATATTAATTTTTTCCTATTATTTTAAGAGAAATTAAAACATTTTTGTGGGTCCTTTAAAAGTATCGTGGGCTCTAGACACTGTGCCTACAGCAATGGCAGCTAAAAGGACAGACCTACAGCAAATCTCTGCTCCCAGATCCACACAATGCTCTCACCACGGGATCCTTCTAGAAGTACAGCCTTTGTCTGGCTAGGAGAGCCTCTGAACCCAGAGGTGATTTCAGCTCTAAAAGCAGAGACCAGTGCATTCTGGATGAATGGAGGAAATGTCTAAACTAGGAAAATTACATTGTATGCAAGAAGCCCAGTAAAGTATTCAAGGGGATGAATGAATGAATGAATGAACGAATGCTTTAAATAGAGGGCAAATCTCGTTTGTGCTTCAAAAAAAGATAATCCGGAGATTATCATCAGAGCCTGTGTTTACTTGAAAAATGGCAACTATTACCTGCCTAATCAAAGAAGTGTAGAAAATACCAGAACACTCACATCCAAAGAATGGTGGATGAGCCCCTGAGGCAAAATGTCAGATATTCTTATAGATACACATAGCAATTTTGTTAGCTTAAAAACAGTAATGAGCTAGTGCCACCATTTGATGGGTCACTTACAAAATTTAAGGCATTTCAAATGCATTATCTCTCACTCTTACGAAGGCAGGTATTTTAGCTCCATTTTAGAGTTGGAGGAAGAATGATTAAGTGACCCACTTAAAAACAGGACCCCTATGATTTTGCTGCTCCCTGGCCTGGACCCTCTCTCCTAACCTTGCAGGGGTCCAGTTTTCCAAATGCTAAGTAGAGTTAATGCTATACACAAGGCACTAGGCAAAGGCAAAGGGTCTTGCTGTTATTTTAAATGATTTTTTAGGAAGAAAGTGATAGGAATGATTCTCTTCTTGAAACCCCGCTACTCAAAGCTTCATGAAGTTTCTAAGCAAGCCATGGCAAGTAAGAGAATGGAATCTGGAACTGGGATTCTACCCCACCTGCTTACCTGTGAAGTGCCGTGAGGGGATCACAGGTGATCGACTCCTTCCTCTTTGCCCAGGACTTTCCAATTTTTAGCACTAAAAGTCCTGAGTCCCTGGAAATCTCTCAGTACTGGGCAAACCAGGACCATTGGTCATTCTATACACACCTTCCTCATCCCCACTGAAAGCAGAAGGGGACTTCTTAGGAGTCAGATGCTTAATCCTTAAAACATCCTGCAAAGCATATGCAAGATAATAACCATCCTCTTACTACAGATGAGGAAAGCGAGGTTCACAGGGCCTCGGATCACTGCCCAAGGTGGCCCAGCTATGAAGCGAGGATTCGAAGCCGGATGTCAGTCTCAGGTGCATGATCTTCCCTTACACCGTCTTGCGGGAAACACCTCCTGGCAGGAGCAACCTGTGTTCTGAAGTAGCATCTGTCATGATAGACCCTGAATTGGGCCTTCGGCAGTGAATGCTCCTCTGAGGAGGTCTCCAGCTACAATTGCGGTTGAGACAGGATAAGGTTAATTTGGTGCAGACAGGACAAGGTTAATCTTGTGAAGGGTGTCCAGCTGCAGGATGAGACTGTCATGGTTTTTTATTTTGGGGTGGAGGGTGGGAAGCTTGCCTGGGAGTGAATGGGTGGGAGGAGAACATTCTTCAGGAGCCTGCCTGCCCAGCTTTATTATTAGGTTAATTGAAACCATAAAAGCAAACTTAGATTTGCATTAAAGCCCTGCATAGCAGATGGCAGCAAGTTTTGAGCAACATAAAAAGAGGATTGAAAGTTATAAAACGTCTTGGGCTCATCTGTGCCAGAGTGCTGAAAGAAAGGCATTGTGGGAGATGGCGGCCTGCACCCCTAGATCCCCCACCCGCACCCAACTTCCCCAACTGGGATGTGTTATTGTCACCAGAGGTCACAAGTCCTGGAAATGATCACAGCATCTTTCCCTTTGCTCACTCTTAATGTGTGGTTTCTTTGGGGAGAAATGCAGTTTGCCTGAAGTCCTTCTCCATCTTATTCATGCCACCTTTGTCCTTTCAACCTGACTCCATCCTTGCCGCCACCACAGTGCCCACCTCATCGCTCTGCCCTAGCTAGCTGTCCAAGAGGTCCCAGGCTTCAAACATACCTCTTCCTTCCTCCTCATCCATTGAATCTGCCACTTCTTGTTGCTCACGACTAGCCGACTCAGAGGGACTGGGCCTGATGCACCGACTCGCCTTCTCTGTCTATGGCAAGTGTCTCTGCTTGTTGCCTCTACCATCCTAACTTCCGCAGGTGGCCTTGCCTCCCGCAAAACCGAGAACATAGACTCTTCAGCCACAAAGCTCTGAAGACATCAATGTCGTCAGTGATCCTTTCGCCCAGCTCTGCGCTGCTGCACCTTGTCCCCACCCCACCTTCTAGACTTTGCTCCATCGATTAGCTCCTGTCTCCTGCATTCTGAGTTGTCCCTCTCTCCTCTGGGTCTTTCTCTGCCTACGCACGTGCCCGAGGAACCTCCCTCTCATCTTGCCTTCCTCCTAATTCTGCCTTCACCGCCGTCTTACGCCTGTGCCCGGAGTCGAGCTTCCTGTTGCCTCTGATCTTTTCTCCTCGCCTCCGCTCTGCTGCAGTGCCGGCCACTGTGCCTGCTCTCAGGCCCAGAGGCTCTTTGTGCACGTCCTCTCTGCTTGTTCCTGCAGCACCTCCTCTGTAATCTGAATGCTGCCTTCTCCCTATGCTATCCCAAGCGCACTGATCCAGAGTACTTCTCCCCTACGTGTGACTGGTGACCTCCTAGGACTCGGCGGTGTGCACCTCTGCAGCCCAGTGGGAAAGGCGCAGTCATGATTACCAAAGTGTGCGTCTGCTCTCGAAGCCCTTCTGTTCTTCGAGGGCAAGGGACCAAATCCTGGTCACCTGGGATTCAGTTCTGGCAGGATAATCATTCTGAAAATGGGTTGTTACCTCGCTGATAGCAGAATAAGAGAACAACATGGCCGTCATTTCCGTGATGATGCATACATGAGTCGTCTGAACAAAACCCTTGGGCCAGGCCCCTGCCCTCGTGTGATTGTAAGGTCGCCTTCGCCAATCTGTCATCTAAAATGCTTGAATGACTCACTCCTTTGGACTAAGTCACTAGAGGCCCTTGTACGAATTCGTTTATCTAAGGTATGAAAGGGAGAAAGGGCAGGAACAGACATTCACTGGTCTCCCACTATGTACAAGCCTCCATCCTGGTCACTTTACCTGCACTGACACCAGTAATCACTGAGGGTACATGTTTTATAACACATTCTTTCTGAGAAAAAGAAATTAAGGCCGAGAAAGATTAAACAGTTCGTCCTTGGGGACAGAGATAAAACGAGATCGGCTGTGTGTGAATAACTGTTGAAACTTGGAGATGGGCACATGGGGCTTTATTTCACGATTTCTCATTTTTTTAAATATATTTAAAGTTTTTTCTATAATAAAATGAAAAAAAAAAAAAAACGGTGCCCAATATCACTCAGCTAGTGTATTAGTTATCTATTGCTATGTAACAAATTATCCCAAATCTCACCAGCTTAAAATGACACGTTTATTATCTCTGTTGCTGTGGGTCGGGATCTGGGTACGGTTTAGCTGGGTGTCCCCAGTTCAGGGTCTCCCACAGGCTGAGTGTGTTGCCCCGGGGCTCAGTCATCTCAAAGCTCAACTGGAATTGACACCAGTTCCTCTGTTTTTCCGCTGCTTCCAACAACCTCATGGAGCCACCAAGGACAGGTAACGCCTTACATCCAATTAGCTTATCAGATGGACCCACCAGAAGGCAGGTGGGTAAGGTGGTGTGACTCAGAATTATTAACATTTAGTGCTGGTTGGGAACAGGACCCCAGAATCACATGGCTCTGGAGGGTCGCCATTCCGAAAGGGACAACGGGAAGTCCCAGATGAGAAACGTGAAGAGTGGTCCAGTGGGAGCCCCGAGAGACTTCGTCATGGGAAGAGGAGCTGCAGCATAAAAACAATTGGAGCTTATCAAGAGCGTAGCGTCGACTAAGGACCCAGAACTGGGATCTTTTTACTCTCAGCTCCCAGCAGAGCGTCTAGTATGGTCATTGGCCCTTAGATGTTTGTGGAGGGGATGCCTAAAATGAGAATGGGCAGGGGAGGTGGATGAGGCTCTGAGAGGTGGTGGAGATCGAGATTAAGATCAAGGTAGAGTCAAATTCATACTGAGGGTTGGGGCCGGGGAGAGGAGGAACCCCTGGAAGGAGACCCCCAAGGAGGTCCCCACAGTGATTGGCGGAGGCCCGGCAAGCTTCCCAGGATCCCTGACCACTCACTCATGGTTTCTGGTGGTGAGCAGACCTCCTGCATGTCTGTTCCTCCCACGTCTCAGCAGGTCAGTCACTGACCCTGGGACACTGCCTGAGGCGCTGCTAATATGAGCAGCAGCCAACTTTCTGCAGGAGTCCGCGAAATGTTTCTTAGGGCCCCGAGAATATAGAGGTGTCCAGGGGCCTGTCTGAGCGGGAGAGAGCGAGGCCGACTTGGTCTGTGGGCCCCTATTTCTCCTTCCACAGGGACATGCTGCATTAGTTGAGAGCATGGGTCCCTGGGTTCAAATTTCAGCTCCATCATTAACCAACCAGCTGTGTGACTTTGGTCAAACGACTAAACCCCTGTGCCTTCTCAGAGAAGCTTAAAGGCACCCCATACCCCACCTAGAGTGGCCTCGAGAAAGTGGGACCTTCTGCTTTCATCTCCGAGAAGAGAGGCGGGCACAGTTCCAATCCCAGGAGGCGCTGGGGCCGGAGGGGCGGGAAGAGAATGGTTTTCTTCTTGTTTTCGTCGTCGTTTTAATTCCTGACTGTTTTTCTCCGAGGCTTGGGAAAGCTGCGGAGCGCGGGGACCGCCGCGCACCCAGGAGCCTGTGTGGCTGTGATTAGATGGCTGAGGCCCAGCAGCGGCAGCTGTTAATCCTGACTATTAATGAGAAGATCCGGGGGAGAATACCAGGCTGAGCGCTCGGTTAAGCCTGAGCAGTGTCACTCCGCCTTCTTCTGCAGCATAATCCCCTTCGAGATCGGGGCGCATGTGGACCCCAGCCCAACACCCGCCATCAAAGGCCCAGGTGTCTTTGCTCTCAGAAGCAGCCTTCCTTTCCACTGCGACGGCACTTTATAGTTTCCCAAACCCATTCAAACGCTCTGCGGAGGCCCATGTTTTTCTTCCTACCTGGAGGGGAGGCTTGGAGGGCCCCGGGGATCTGTGACAGTGAGTGTAAGGCCAGAGCTCCTCCCACGCACTGACGTCCAGCGCAGGGCTCTGCCTTCTCTGCCCAGACCGTCTGGGAAGAAGCACAGCTTGCTCCCAAATCAGAGCCCACAGTACCCACTACCGACGGCCTGGTGGGTCAGAATATTTGACCTGATACTGCCGTCCTTGCTGACAGAAACTGAGCTGGCCACGCCGAGAGGAGCCTTTTCGCCTCCAGTTCCTACCCACCCTCTGCGGCCTGTTTGTCAAGGTTCCCGGACTTCATCTCCTGCAGTTTTGACCACTGACAGCAATCCCGTCCCTGGACCAGCTCCTGCGCTGTTCGTAAAGATGCCTCCAGCTCTTCTCTCACTCTCCTTCGCCACAGCCCTGAGAGCAAGTCAGGCTGGGAATGTGAGTCGCCCCTTCTTATGGTGGGGAAACCCCCAGAGCTAAGATCTATTCAGGCCAGGTCATCGTCGTGACAGCAAGAGTCGAGGACCGGGTCTGAACCTACTCATCTCCATTTCTGTTTTTATCTTCAAGTTGCTCCCTTTGCCTGTACTGTCTTCCTCACTGGCCTCCACCTCAGAACCCCTCTGTTCATTCAGGACGCAAGTCTTTCCTCAAGTCATCCCCAGCTGTGGGGGTGGCCCTCTATCTCCCTTTTCCTTGAACTTCCTTCCACACCCCTGACACCCGGGTCACACCCTGCCCAGGAGAGGGTCAGCCGGAGACCGGCCCCCAGTAGAGGCAGGGCACAGAGGGTCCTGGACCTCTAGCCCTGGATCTAGTTTCTAACCAGCTGTGAGACCTCAATCAAGTCCCCTCCTCTCCACTGATCCTGTTTTTTTATCTATGAAACAAGGGTATGCATCTATGAGGGTCCGGGATGTCGGAGAGAGAGGGATGGGGGAAGCCATGAGGAACTGCTGATTTCTGAGGTCTCACCATTTGTAGGAGGAGTTGGAACTGCTGACGGGAGCCGAGCCACCTGGAGCTGGGATCTTCTTTTCTCCCTGTTCTCTTTCCCATCTTACTAGGAGGGGCTTTGTGGGGTTGCAGAAGGGAATTCAGCAACTGTCAGGAATAAAGTTCTAAAATGTGAACACCGAAATCAGAACATCACAGGATGGACCTCTGGCTCTGCCACTTGTTAGCTGAGATGATGATGAGGATGATCTTGATAGATTTGGGGATGGTCATCGTATATCAGATTTTAGATTAAGGCTTCACATGGATAATTTCAACTAATCTTCATAGGAAGATAGGAAGTATTCGTATCTCTGTTTTACAAATAAGGAAACAGAGGCTTATAGAGATTAAGTCACTTGCCATTCATCTGGCAAGTGGCAAATCAGGTTTTTAATCGATAACTTTGTACTTACCTACATGTATACTCACCGCCAAGTTACACGATCTTTTTACGACTCAATTTCCTCGCTAACTTATAGAGATTAAGTCACTTGCCATTCATCTGGCGCAAATCAAGTTTTTAATCTATAACTTTGTACTTACCTACGTGTATACTCACCGCCAAGTTACACGATCTCTTTAGGACTCAATTTCCTCGCTGAAAAATGGGAATAGAACTATCTACATGTTTGTTATTGCTGCGTGACCGAAGTCGATAGCACCTATGTAGTGTGCCTGCCACAGTGCCTGGTCCTCCCAGGGGCACAGTCGACGGGAGCTTCCTTCTGCTCTCTGAGGCATTGATGGCTTCACTAGGGCAGTGGCGTAGATGCCATAATTCACTTTGCACTTCTGGCCACTATGGATTCAATCTCCATCAGCTCTCTGCTGTCCCATCTATGTGGCTCGAATGAAATAAGAAAGCATTTAGTGACGGTTTCGCTGAAACATCTCCTTTAACAAATGAGGAAACTGAGGCACAAAAAAGTCAGTGTCTGCTTAAAGTGACGTGAGCTGTTACAGGCAAAGCAGAAATTTATACCAATGTCTCTTGCCCTTCATCCCGGGGTCTTTCAATGACATCAGATTAGGTATATTAGACATTGGGTTTGACATCTTTTGTATTATTTTAAATTAAGGTTTGTATTCTGAGATAATTGTAGAGTCACACGCAGTTACAAGAAATAAGAGACACCCCCTTGTACTTTTTACTCAGTTTCCTCAAATGGTCATATCATGCATAACTATAGTACAGTAAAACAACCAGGATATTGACAGCGGTGCAGTCAAGGTGCAGAAGGCTTCCACCACCACAAGCATCCCTCACGATGCCTTCGCATAGCCCCACTCACTTCCTTCCAGTGCCCCCTCTTAACCCTGCAATCACTCATCTATTCTCCATTTCCATCATTTTCTTCTTTTTGAGAAGGTTCTATAGTTGGGATAATTCAATATGTAATCTTTATAGATTGACTTGTTCACTCAGAATAACTCTTTGGAGATTTATCCAGGTTTTTGTGGGTATTGACAGTTGGTTCCTTTTGTTTGCTGAGTAGCATTCCGTGAAATGAGTGGACCTGTTTGTTTAAAGTTCACATGTTGAAATAACCTGCGTTGTTTCCGGTTTTTGACAATTATGAATAAAGCTGCTATAGATATCTGTGTATGGGTTTTTGTGTCCACCTAACTTTTCATTTCTCTGGCCCGAGTATCCAGGAGTGTGGTAGTTGCATGTTTAGTTTTACTTTAAGAAACTGCCCAACTTGTTTTCCAGAGTGGATGCACCACGTATTTTACTTCTCATCAGCAACGTATTGGGGGGCAGGGGGTGGGGTCCAGTTTCTCTGCATCATCACCAATGTTTGGTGTTGTCATTATTTTTCATTTTAGCCATTCTGATAGGTGTATAGTGATATATCATCATGATTTAATTTGCATTTCCTAAGGGCCAATGATGTCAAACGTCCTTTCACGTGCTTATGTGCCATCTGCATATTCTCATCAGTGAAATGTCTCTTCACGTTGCCCATTTTCTAATTGGATTGTTTATTATTTTACTGTGGAGTTTGGAGAGTTCTTTATGTCATCTAGATACTACTCTATTGTTGGATGTACAGTTTACAAATATTTTTGCTTGTTGTATAGTTTATCTTTTCATTCTCCTAACAGGGTCTGTTGCAGAGTAAAAGTTTTTCATTTTGATGAGGTCTAATTCATTAATTTTCCCTTTTTGCATTGTGCATTTTGTGTAGCCTATGAACTTTTTACCTAGCATTAAATTACAAAGATTTTATATTTTTTCTAAAAGATGTACAGTGTTAGTTTTACATTTAAGTCTGTGATTTATTTTGAGTTAATTTGTGTGTAAGATAGAAAACTTTGGTCAAGATTTATTTATTTATTTACCTTCGGAGATCCACTGTTTGTTGAAAAGGTGATCATTCCTCCACTGACTACTTTTGTAGGTCTATTTCTGCAGTCTCTACTCCGTTTCATTTAGAAGCTAAATTTTGTGAAATTACATATGGAGTTTTGTAGTTCATTCATATATGTATTTATCTAGAGAAGGGACAAATTTTCAATTGCTTTTCAAAAGGTGTATGACTCTTCAAATTAAAGATTCTGTTTTAGGAAGTTTAAATGTTACCTTTTATTTAGAACACCATCCTAATGTTTCCTATCCAGACCACTTTGCTTTTTTTTTTTTTCCTCCCTGTTCCGTACTTTGGCATTATGCCGCCAGGAGACTCAGATTAATAGTCCAACAATGTCACTGTGGGGATATTGCCGAGAACGTTTCCCTCCACAGCACGGTGTGTTCTTCACGAAAACCCCTGGGAGAAATCTCTCTTGGGCCTCATCATCAGGAAACACTGTTCTGTTTTTCTGCTTACAACAGCATTCTTTTTCATTTTTTCCCCATTATGGATGGATTGCGTCTTGCAACTGTGTTTTAGTCTGCCTTTGTTTTGGCTGTTGGGAATCAGAGTCACACTTTGGAACTGTCCATGGCAATAGCTCCAGATCTTATTTATGTCTGCATCTGATGGTCTGTAAGTTCATGACGTCCTTTACTTTTAATGCCATATTTTCCTTTTTAGTCTTCTCAACCTAGTAATTCCTTTGAATATTTATTCATCCTTTTATATTGTGATAATTTTATAAGCAGACTCAAATATTTATGGTAAGAGGCAAAGAGAGATATATAGACAGGTAGACAGACAGACTTATTCTTCCAGCAGTGCTGGGGTCCTCCCTGCCCAAATGTCATGGCCTCAATGACGATTAGGCTGCTCATGCCTATCCATCACTTTCCAGTTGCCTTTTTACTGCTGCGTGTAGATGCAAGGGAAGAACGTGTATTTCTAGGCTGAAGCCCTACCTTCAGCTGACAGTCCACAAACACCAAGTGGGCCGGCATGAGGCTTGTAGGGGAAGAGGGCACCCCTTTAATTGATAAGTGATAAGTCCTAGAGTCCCTTCCCCATCTCTTCCTACCAGTATGACCTGTTTGCTAGTCTCCTCTTCACCATAATAGCCAGAGACCCTCTTTTGAAAGTGGATCCTTGAAAGGGAGAAAGCCTCTTCTTTCCTATCTTTTCTCTAGCCCAAGACTCGCCCAAAGAACAATTTTCCTTCACTCTTCTCCCTGCTTGTCTGTCAGCCCATAGACAATGCAGGCAGGGAGCTGTGGTGCTCCCGGGGGACATGGCTTCCTGTGTCTTGGGGTGAGATGGTGTTCATGTCTGGGCTTCCTGGTTGCCATGGAGAAAAGAAAGCCATGGAGACCGTAACAACATGCACGTAACTTTCTAGTGTCTACATTTTGTGTCTTTCCTTGTGAAATGCAGATAATAAAATATTAACTTTCTCATAGGGTTACAGGTGACCTGTAACATCACCTATAACCCTTGCAGAGGTGAATTAAATTAGATGATGAAAGTAAAATACCTATATAAGCTATATATAAATACTATATAAAGTATTATATAGATGCTGGTTGAGGTTATCATCATCATCATCATCATCATCATCACGCTCAAACACACCTATTTTTTTCTCATCTTGGGGTCATAGCTGACGCTGTTCTTCTGGAGTGCCTCACTCTCCTGGTCCCATTTCAGTCTTTCTCCGGACCCCAAATACTCTCTCCCCACAATTGTCAGTGGAGTGTTTACTTGTCTTCCATTTCATTTTTTGTTCTGTAAGACCTTAAAGAACCGAACTAGTGGTTCTCGAACTATAGTTCACATAAGACTTACCAGAGGAGCTTATAAAAGTACAGATTCCTAAATCTCAACTCATTTACTTTTTAAAGCGTCTTTCTTTTTTTTCCCATTTTATTTTATTCTTAGTTTCAAGTATACAGTACATTGGTTAGACATGTATATAGTTTATGAAACTGTCCCCCTGATTACTCTATCTTCCTTGTGGCTCTTCACCTAGCCTTTACATTATTGCTGACTGCACTCCTTATGCTGTGCTCCCCATCCCCACGACCATCTATCAACTACTAATTTAACCTTTAACCTTTCATCTCTTTCTCCCAGCCCACCCACCCCCAACTTTCTCCCCTCTCGCCATCACCAGATTGTCCTCTATATTTGTGAGTCTATTTTCAATTAGTTTGTTCTTTTTGTTCCTTAGATTCCACATACAAGTGAAATCATATGGTATTTATCTTTCTCTGTCTGACTTGTTTCACTCAGCATAATAAACTTTAGGTCTATCTATGTCACTGCAAATGGTAGGATTTCATTTTTTATAGCTGAGTAATATCCCATTATATACATGGACCATAACTTCTTTATCCAATCATCTATTGATGAGTATTTAGGCTGCTTCCATATCTTGGCTATTGTGAGTGGTACTGCCATGAATATAGGGATATGTAGATCTTTACAAATTAGTGTTTTGGTTTTATTTGGATAACTATCCAGAAGTGTAACTTCTGGGTCAAAAGATAGATCCTTTTTAAATTTTTTTGAGGAACCCCCAGATTCTTTTCCATAGTGACTATTCCAATTTGCAATCCCACCCACAGTGTATGACAATTCCCTTTTCTCTACATCCTCACCAACACTTGTTGTTCTTTGAATTATTGATGATAGCCCTTCTGACAGGTGTAAAGTGATATCTCATTGTAGTTTTAATTTGCATTTCTCTGTTGATTAGTGACCTTGAGCATCTTTTTATGTCTATCTCTATGTCCTCTTTGGAGAAATATCTATTCAGGTCTTCTGCCCATTTTTATTGTTATTGGGTTGTACACGTTCTTTATGTATTTGGATATTAGCGTACCTTGAGCATCTTTTTATGTCTATCTCTATGTCCTCTTTGGAGAAATATCTATTCAGGTCTTCTGCCCATTTTTTAATGGGATCGTTTGTTTTATTGTTATTGGGTTGTACAAGTTCTTTATGTATTTGGATATTAGCTTCTTATCAGATGTATCATAAGTGAATATCTTCTCCATTCAGTAGGCAGTCTTTTCATTTTTTGATGGTTTCCTTTGCTATGCAAAACCTTTTTAGTTTGATGTAGTCCTATTTGTTTATTTTTATTTTTGTTTCCCTTTCCTGAGGAAATATATTCAAAAAGATATCAGAGAGATTACTACCCATGTTTTCTTCTATAAGTTTTATGGTTTCAGGTCTTACATTTAAGTCTTTAATACTTTTTGTGTCTATTCTTATATATGGGTAGGAAGGTGGTCTGGTTTCACTTTTTTGCATGTATCTGTCCAATTTTCCCATTGTATATTCTTGCCTCCTTTGTCATATACTAAATGAACATATAGATTTGGATTTATTTCTGGGTTCTCTATTCTGTTTCATTGATCAATGTATCTGTTTTTATGCCAGTACCATGCTGTTTTGATTACTGTGGCCTTGTAGTATAGTTTGATATCAGGTAGTGTGATACCTCTGACTTTGTTCTTCTTCCTCAAGATTGCCATGGCTATTTGGTCAACTCATTTTTAACAGGCATCTCAGGTGATTCAGATGCAAGTGGTCTGACTGCTGAGCCCCTCACTGAGAGAGGAAAAAATGCCATAGAAAGGAAATAAAAATTTGTGTATAATTCACTTGTGCTGCCATAACAACGTACCACAGACTGGGTGACAACAGACATTTATTTTCTCACAGTTCTGGAGGCTGGAAGTCTAAGATCAAAGTGTCGGCAGCTTTGGTTTCCTGTGAGGACCATGAAGGAAGGGTCTGTTTCAGACCTCTCTCCCTGGCTTGTAGACGACCACCTTCTCTTTGTGTCTTCACGTCATCTTCCCTCTGCACACATGTCTCTGTTGAAATTTTCCTTTCTTTATGAGGGCATGAATCACTTTGGATTAGGGCCCATTCTAATGATCTCGTTTTAACTTCATTCCCTCTTTAAAGGCCCTATCTCCAAACATGAGTTATTAGAGGTTAGGATTTCAACATATGAATTGGAGGGGGACACAATTCAGCCCATAGTAGTCAGACACCTGAGGCAAGATATCTGACAAACTTGAGGACAAAGGGATAGGTTTTCTGTATCCACTAGAATTGAATTCAGTAAAGGCTAAAACAACAACAACAACAACAACAACAACAGTAGTAACTTAACAAAATAGAGGCTATTTTTTTTACCTCACAAGAAATCTAAGATGGCCATCTAGGGCTGGTTCAG
>NW_006429864.1:3287216-3292535 GCF_000325575.1 Pteropus alecto | reverse complement strand
TGGCTCTTTCTGTCATGCGGCCCTGCCATTCTACTCATGTGGCTTTCGTCAAATACCACAATATAAATGTTGCCTCCCGAGGTGTCTTTTGTCTTCTGGTCAGAAAAAAAAGGGCCAAGGTATGTGTCAGCTGAGCCAGCCACTGTATGTATTCGTGTGTGTCCATATTTGTGAATATGCCTATGTATAATACAATGGCCTTCCTGCAAATGCAGCTAGGAGAGATTCACTTCCATCTTGTTCGCATGATCGTGCCAGGTAAGTGTGGAGAAATATGTCAGGGAAATCAATAAGGGGGGGAGTTGCGAGAGATAATATGGTTAAGGTCAAATGTTAGAACTCGGGAAAAATAAACGAAACAGTAGAGGACAAAAGAAAGAGGATGGGGCCCCAAGGCGAAGGGTGTAGGCCATCGGTGCTCCTCATAAAAACCCAGCAGCTCGAATCGTTGGGTGCTTGGCATTGTGGGGTAGCCATTCCTGTGGAATCTAGCCCAGGACCCGGACTCTTCTTAGCGTGGGGCTAGGTCTGAGTTACCAGGTGGAAGCAATTAGCACCCTTGGCCAGGTCGGGTTTGCCAATACCAGCTCCAGCTGCTTCGTGAATTGTCCCGTAGTTTACCTTCACCTGGGCTCCAGATGTGCAAGAGATGCACCAGCAGTGCTTGGATCTCTCCAGGGTTAGTCTCTGCAATTGCTCCTCCCGACAAGATGGTGCCAGACAGGAAGAGGCGGGGACGCCCACTTGCCTCACAAATTCTTTCCCACAATGCTCCAGGCTGACACGAGTGAGAAATTATGCTTTGACATATTTCTTTCTCAAAATATCCTGTGAGGACTCTGCGCAATGCACAGCCTCCTCTTCAGGAATCGTGGCAGCTGCTGCTGGTGTCTGCCGTGATGTTTGGGTGGGAACAGAATGGGAGCACAGTGACGAGCTGACTCAGCCAGAAGGCTTCACTCTGAGGCAGTACCAGAGGCTGGGACTACCTGTCGTTCTAGGAGATCACTTCTTTTCAGGCTGCAGGCCCAGAATTCCGAGCACCCAGAGGAAGGCTGTCACCTTGAGTCTCAACATGCATCCTTTAGTACATCCACCAACTCCTTGAAAGGTGCAGAGAAAGATGGGAAGATGCCAACAGCATGCCTGTCCTCCACTAGGAATCCAAGTCTGGTGGGATGTGGCCCTGACCTCGATGCTATTGTTACTAGCACTGGAGCCTCATCTACCAGGTGGGCCTTGTGATGTGAGGTTCAAGGGCAGCATATGGTCTTATTGGAAATGCTAATGCACAAATAGTGTTTACATAAACAGAAAAGATGCCAGGAACTCTGAGCTCTTCAAACCACCTGTGAGAGGCCCCACGCCAGTTACATCTCTCTACATTGATAGTGATACTTCCTTCAAGCTCCAGGACACTTTTCTTCTCTTTCTCACTAGATTTCAGTCCCACACCCTTTCTTTGGCAATTCCTGATAGAAGTAGGGAGTGGAGGCATGCGCTGTGGGCTATGGCAGGCTACCAGGTTGGATATGCTGTATAAGCTCAATGCTCCAGGTGATAGGTACACAGGACTCTCCAATAGGAGGTGATGGGTGACAATCATAGGGCATCAGCAAGGCACTTGGTGGTGTGACTGACAAGCTGTGACCCTCCCGAGGGACCCTCTACAGCACCGGAGCTTCAGGGCTTAGGGACGTGGGAGGTGCCTGAGCATCAAGGGAAGGAGGGCCCAGACCCTGGGTCAGAAACGATGTCTGATAGTGAGCACCCCCTGACAGGGGATCCCCGTTAGGTTGAAAAGACCTGTCTCATGTCAGGGTTTTCCTAAATACCTCAAAAGCTGAGATGGGAGTCAAGAGTCTCAAATTCAAATGCCTCTAGGGTCAAGGTCAGTGAGAAAATCGATTAAACCAGGCCAGGTTTAAGAAAAATCTGTAAGAGCACTCTTTTTGGAAGATAAGAAGAAGCATGCTTTACTTGCTACAAGAAATATGTTCTTCCCCTTTATTGAAATATTAGGTCACCAGGTCTATTTCTGTTTTCCTATTTTTAATAAATTTTGTGGTACAAAGATATATTTCTCCCCCATAAGAAAAACAAGAGCATATGTGTGATTTAAAAAAAAAATGGAAAATCATATTGAGCCTCCATCCAGAAGTGGTGAGGACTATGGAAAACTTCAGAGTGTGTCCCTGACCTATTTGAAGGGAGGGGACTGCTACTCCCTCACCCCCTCCTCCACCCCGGAATAGCTATCATGTTGAATATCAACTCAATACTGTCAGACCTTCAGATTTTTGAAGGAAATCGAAATCTAGATGTTGCATATGAAATATCCAGATAGTTAAACATTGGCTTAAAAAATAATAAAAAATAAATAAAGCGATGAAACTCAAACAGAATGTTGAGGAAGCTATCAGTCTGGACTTTGATTACTGGGGGAGGCAGTGGTGTCAACTTTGAGGAACTGGAAAATGGCCAGGGCAGGAGCTGACACTGATCACTGATTTGCCCTAAAATAACAGATGACATAAAATATCTAGATCCTATGGCATCCATCACTTAATACATTCAAAAGGCATAGCTTTCTGCAGGCACCTTCGCATACTCCGCTTCACTGAGCAGCATCGAAGGTGCCTACAGACAACAGCTGCCCGAAGTCCCCTAGAATTTCCCCAGCGTGTATAAGGCTCAGGTGGGAGAGAGTAAAACATTTGCCAGTGAGCTGAGCATCTCCATTTTCCAATATACTATGCATTTTATCCCCCTAGGAATCAATGCTCATGAATTCATTAAGTCCCAGGGATTGTGATATTTGCCAGAATACAAAAAAACAATTGGCTCCAAACAGAACATAAATTGCAAAGTAGAAAAACTTTTGTAATTTAATTTTCCAGTGACTATAAAGAGGATCTACGTGACTGCAGCTTCAGCACACTAATAACCGGATGCAGATGAGATAGGAACGTATTCATACTCAGGAGGCAGGTAGGTGGCAAAAGGCTTGCTGCCTGGAAGAAAGAACATTCCTGTCCATTCTGTATCTATGGCAAAGTCAATAAAAGCAAAGTGACCTAAGTGCCTTGGCTATTAATTACTGATTTAATATTAAAATGTAGTTTCCCACAGCTGAGATCCAGCTTGGTTAATTTAATAGTATGGAACCCTGTGTGTGTGTATGCACACACACACACACATGCTGTGATTTGTGGAGGCATCCGGCCACCTTTGCAGGCAGCTGAGCAAACTCTCCTCTGTTGGCTCAACCTGTGTCCACACGGGCAACCCAGCTTGCTCATTTATACAGAAGACTCATTAGATCAAACAACTCTAAATTTGTTTGCTTTTTTTTTTTCCATAGCAATGGCACTGAGCAGATAAATTAAATCTGTATGTTGACTCAGCGTAAGATTAGCCATCCTTTCTCTTAAGAACTATCTTTGAGTTTTGTTTGTTTGTTTTGTGGTTTTACTTTTTATTAATTATTTTTTCAATTGCAGTTGATACATATTTTTTTTTGGTAACTTATGAAGTTGCACCCCGATAATAAGGACTAATCTTGGAAGTTGTCCCCGGGAGGACACCATATCATGAGGCGCTTTGAGGGTTGCCGGGCGTCTCACGTGCCTGGGAGGTCGTCCTGAGGAGCCGAAGCCCGAGAACGCTGCTTCCCGCCTCCCTGCCATCCTGGGACAGCTCCTCACCAGCTCTGGTGAGGGCGGAGGCAAACAGATTCCTGTCGCAGGAACACAAGCCTGGAGA
This sequence comes from Pteropus alecto, assembly GCF_000325575.1. NCBI lineage: Eukaryota > Metazoa > Chordata > Mammalia > Chiroptera > Pteropodidae > Pteropus > Pteropus alecto. The sequence continues at coordinate 3,288,770 of NW_006429864.1, read as the reverse complement.
AGGCTCCAAGGGCCATACTTTCATCCTCTGACTCAAGAACTGAGGTCCAGAAAGAGAGTTTGCCCAACACCAATTACTCAGCCCCAAATATTTTGCCCCTGACGTGCTCCACCTGGGCTCTCTAGGGGCAGGTTCTCTCTGGGTTGAATGATTGGCCTTTTAGCCCTTTTTTGATATCCCCTAGTCTCTAGAGAACTTAAGTGTCTAAATTTTATTACCAACGGTTATCCACGAGGCCTGCCTTTTCAGTAGCTAGAGTCAGAATGCAGAGGCATCCAGAAAGTGTGAGGGGTAGGGGTTCCATTCAGCCATGAGACCCAGTGAGGTGACAGGGAGAGCACCCTGGAGGCTTTTGGAGGAGAAGTTGGCTGGCATTGCTGGAGGAAGGGACCATTTTCTCAACCTCTGTCCAATAACTCCGGTACCCCTCAAAGCTCGACCCACTACTCCCCGGCCCCCTCAGCATCCCTTCTTTCTGGAAAATTTGAGTGTTTTCTTCTTTGCCGAGCGATCCATCAAATTAATACATCAGAAACCTAGCAGGAAGAGAGACATCAATTTGCTTGACCATATCAAAATCTTATAATAAGATACAGGTATTACTAAGACCTGGTTTGAGTCTTAGCTCTAGCACTTACTACCTGTATGACCTCAGGCAACTTACTTAATATTTCTGTGTCTCTGTTTTCTTACCCACAAAATTGGAAATAATAATACTCCTTGTTGCTGTATTAAATGAGACGATGCATGTAAAACACCTGGAATGGTACCCGGCACATTGTAAGTACTCTTAAACATTTATTACTAGTGTCTTTTCCCTTACAGAGGCATCTTTATTTTAAAAGTGACCGGACTATGAGAGGGCCATAGAAAGCTTAACCTGATCACGAACACTTGGATAACTGGAATGACCAGGAGGCATTTATTTTTTAAGGCCAGATCTATTGGAGCACCCCCAATGTCCTCCCACACTAGACCCTAACCACTTCTCCTATGTATGAAGCAAGGCCAGCGCTGCGATTTGGCCATACTTTTGAATCAAAAACAAAAGGACCTGAGAGAGAGAGAAGCCACAGTGACAGAGAGCTTGGCTGAAAGTTGGGGCAAAGCTGGAAGCAGCCAAGGTCTTCGGCTCCTGGAACTACCCCCCATCCGCCCTGCCCAAGATTTTTCCAGCCCTAAGCAGTTCTATTTTTCAGCTTTGGCTTCGGCCTGACATTTGAAGGATGAGCTATTAACGATACTAAATTAATAACGGTTATAGAGTATGTTTGAGAAGATCATAAAAAGATCAGTAATGTCATCATGTCAAGCAAAGTTTCTGATGGTGTTTTTAAATTATGCATGTCTTTTATTCTTTTCCCTTCCAACATTGATCCAGAGCTTTCAGAGGGACATTCATCCACCTGACCACATCAGAATTCTTAATTATTAACGTCCAGCAATATATCTAACTCTACGGAAAGTCCCCATGGATTTGCCATTGTCTCAGTGGAATTCCACAGCTGGGCTCTGTCCATCCGCCCCGCCCCACCCCGCCCCACCCACACAGTC
>NW_006429864.1:3270392-3286953 GCF_000325575.1 Pteropus alecto | reverse complement strand
CCCCACCCCGCCCCACCCCACACAGTCCTCGCTGGTGCACAGCTGTCTCCCCAACCTCCACTTTGCTGGATGCACACAGACGCCCCGACTCAGAATTCAGAGATGTGTCATTTGTCCCAGTGTGACAAGTGAGTGAAAATCTACCGGTGATAGCTCCTCCTTGGGGAAGGACAAAAAGGGGCCGATGAGAGAACAGTGGCCTCGGTGGCTGTGAGACCTCATCTGCAGGGTAACCCCGGCAAGTCATTCAAACTTGACTTTCACTTGTGTCTGGGTAAAATGAGCTCTGCAACTATTTCAATGAGCTGTGTACAGAGGATGACCAATTCAAGTCACGAAAACCCCCGTTATAGAGCAGCAGAGCTAGGGAAGGGCAGAGCAACAAAGAAAATACTAATGCAGGCCGTGTCAGTCATGATACAGGACTGAGTCACTCGGTGGCTGGCGAGATTTGTCAGGAGAAATGAGTGGTGAATCCTTCTGGTGCTGAGAGGGGCTGACCAGGTTGCAGAGTTCGCTGCATAACGGGAAAAGAGCCGTAATGTTGTTGCTTAGAATGAAGTCTTCCTGGGGGCAACTGCTGAAAGTTTTCAAGTGGATGAGGAGGGAGGCTGGGCTAGAGAAGATCAAGTTGGCAGAGTGAGTAGCTCAGCCACCCTCCTCCCGGGCCCCTCCCTTCCTTTCCATAGGCAGAAAAGGCAAGCTCTCACAGTCTCTGTCACTGTCCCTCTCCTCTGTCTTGTGTCCTCCCTGTTTCTTTCCTGAGCCTGTCCCTCTCCCTCCCCACCTCTTCCCCTGTTCCCCTTTCCCTCCCCCTCCAGCCCAGGCACAGTCTGTGAAATCTCATTCAACAGGCCCCTGCTGAGATTTCTGACTTTGTACTTTGGGGAGTGGGAGTCGCTGCCGCAGGGAAGCTGGCAGTCTAGTTGGGACAGACAGGACTCAAACTGGGAGCTGGGGCTTGGGACAAACCCGCATGCTCACCGTGGGCACCTGACTCATCAAGACTCTTGCCTAAAATGATTTTTGCCTGAAAACCCAAGGGTCAAAATGGTGGAGAGGTTTTGGGAATTGACAGTTAACTATAATAGTTGAATTTAACTCTCCAATAGGAGGAGAAAGTAGGTCATTCATTGTCCTCCCAGAGTGCCTTCTTGATGGACAGGGAATGAGAAAGAACCCCAGGGATCTGCCCAGGACATTAGCCAATTGACTGGAAAAAGGGTGGATGGGAGGGATGCTTTTGGTCAAGGTGGTACCATGAGGAGCCACTCCAGTTTTCTCATTTAGCCCAGAGTCAACTCATCCTTAGTTCCTAAAATAGTCAATATATTTTTGTAAGTGAATGAATGAGTGCATGAAAGTCAGCCTTGAATGACAGTGTTAGAACAGAGGGCACTGTAAGAACTGAAAAAGCCAGACTATCCACAGACCTAAAGGCACTGGGACACTGGACAGGAGGGGTGGCATAGGGCAGAAGAGATGATGAAGCCAATCCCCACAGTCAGGCCCATATCGATCAACCTGTGCCAGGAGGAGAAATTCACAAAAGCAGTAGAAGTTCTATTCCCACCCAGGGAGCCTCAGAAAATACCAAAGCCTCTGTCCTACTTCAGAGACTGCGACTGAATTGATGTAGGTGTGGCCTGGACTTCAGAAAATTTAAGAGATCTCCAGATGATTCCATGTGCAGACAAATTTGAGAACTATCAGTTTAGGAGGCAATAAAATAAAACTAATTGAAACCTGGGTTTGTATTGAAAAGTAATGGTAGGATATTTTATTGAGTTACCTGTAAAAAATCTACTTTCTCAAGAAAAGTAGAGGCCTGGGAATTTAGCTTTGTTCAGGAAGGAAACAGGAGGCTTCAGCCAACACGCTGGTTTCTGGGTGTCCAGCTGCAGAAACCTATGGGCACCCCTGAGGTCAGCCACGTCCTCCCATAATCCTCGGCTCAGGTCACAGGGTCAAGTTCCTATGACTAATAAGCCATGAGATCCTGAGCAAGCAGGTGGTAACATCTTACTGCACAGCTACTCTTGCGGGCACAGAAAGAGGCACATCACACACACACTACATCATTTCATGTTCACAGTGACCCTGAGAGGTAAGAATTATTTGTGTTCTTTTTCAGATAAGAAAACCGAGCAACAAAGAGCTTAACAGCTTTGCCCAAAACACTGCTATGGATTGAAATCCAGCTCTAATGCCCACGCCTATACTCCCTCCCACCATGGCGCCATCCTCTACCCTCATCTGTGAATGATGGAGCTGAACCCCTGGATCACCAAGGTCCCCTTGCACCAGAAATGAGACTCCTGTATTTACCTTCTCCATGGAATGAGCTCCAGACTCAAATGAGCTAAGCCTGTGTCTAGGGTCTCCAGCCATGGGATGTGAGCCCAGGCTCCCACCCACAGACCGGTGGCCCAGCCTGCTCCTGCCCAACCCAGCAGTAGCTGGCAGGCCTGGGTTTGGACCCACCTGACCCAGACCTATCAGCAGCTTTGCAAACCAGCAGGCTCCATCTGCCTGTGGGGACTGGTTGTTGGCAAGCCCGCATCAATGTGCAGCCCCACCCCAGCCTGGTCACCTGTGTTCCTTCTCCCTAGGGAGGAATAATGGTAGAATTGACCCCTAGCAAGCAGGTCTGTGTGTCTTAACTGGCACCCTTACAAAGCCACAAAAAGAGTCCAGGCCTTTCAGTCATGAAAGAACCCTGGACCGGTGGTCAGGAGGCTTGTGCTTGAACTTGTCTTTGCCATTAATCTATAGTGTGTCTCTGAGTTCTCGAGTACATACCTTTTATGTCATTGGTCAAAACAGGAAAAAAGCAAGTTGGACTAGAAATTCTAGATTACCTATAGACACTTGTAAGCCTGTGATTCTGGAAGACTGTAAGGCTATATTTTTTATACCATGTCAAAAATTGTCCACAAGAGGTGAGCTTTATGAAAATGCCACTTCTAGACCTTACGTAAAGAACTTGACTGGTAAGAGAGGTCTAGCTTGGATGCCACTTCCTCAGAGGGACCTCCCGGAACCCCAATCCTCGCTGCCCCCCACTTCCCACTGGGAGTAATCTTCTACTTAGTTCCGATGTTGCAGTCTGCCTTTCTACCCACGTGTATCCACTGCCTGGCATAAGGCGTGGCTTCCGGTAACTGCCCACTAAGCTGATGTGGAGAGGAAAAATAAAAATGAAACTATAAAAGAATGGTAGTATAGTTTCAAGTACTGAGGCAAGTAGGAAGAGAAGCTGGGCAACGGCACGGAAGCCTTTGCCAAGGTCCCAAATGACACCACAGAGGCCGCCACAGGGTAAAACTACTCTGAGAGAATTTGTAAGAAATATTCCATTCCTGTCCCCAGTTGCTGATGGTGGCTCTCTCAGTTGAGGTTGTGGTGCCTTGCGGGTGGAGAAAGGGACTCTCCTGTCCTCAGGGGAGTCAGTCAGACCCCCTCAGGCAGCGGCTGGCTTGATGGGCAGCATGCTCAGGCCCAGGGTTGGGGTGACATGCAGACTTTAAGGCAGTGCTGCCCTCGCCACCCCGGGAACAAGGGTCTCCTTGCATCTTGCACCAGGCCTTCCGTGGGTTCACTCAGAGCACGCCGGACTTGGAACCAGATGAACTTGGTACAGGTAGAGGTTTTGCCCAATAGCAGCCAAGGGACCTTGAGCTGGTCACTTCATCCCTCTGGGCCTCCTTTACCTCATCCGTAACATGAGGACTTATTTAAGAGGTCTCCAGATGATTCTATGTGCAGACTAGCACTAAAAGGAAACCATTAGCCCAAAGAGAGTCATTTTCTCTCTCTATCACCTCTCGCTCTCAGCCTGATGTGCAGTACCCTGCCCACTCATTTTTCGTTATTGTATTCTCATCGCCCTTATATATTTGATGATTACCCAGAACAGTATCAATTTCAAATACTCTGTTCTTCTATAGCAAAGCCTGGCCAGCTCCTCACTAAACGCATTCCTCTTCTTCCTGGCACACAGCTGGACCACGTTTCCCAGCAGCTCTTGCAGTTGGGTGTAGCCATGTGACCGGTGTCCAGTCAATGGAATGTGTGTGACGGACATACCCATCGCTTGGGCCTGGCTGTGAAAACTCCCACATGCTTTATCCTCGTCTGTCGCCTGAATGCTGTCACCCAGGGGTACCTTGGAGGCCATGTGTAGAAGACCAACTATATCTGGGAAATAAACCTCTGCTTTGTTAAAACAGTAAAATCCGAGGGTTTGTTTGTTAAACCATTGGCAGGGTCACATTATGAGTTTTTGGGGCCACACACACACTTTTACCTTCATAAGCTCCTTCCTCCATGAAATAATATTTAAAGACTATATTTACAACTGTGTTAGTATCTGAACATAATCCACGCTTTCTCCTGATTTTAAAAGAAATAGAAACATTTCCATAGGTCCCTAAAAGTGTCATAATACTAGGCCCTAAATACTGTGCTTTTAGTGTCCAATGGGGCGGCTGACACTGGCCATAAGCCCGCGGTTACTGCTAACATTTCTGACCCATAAATCACAGTTGTCAAACTACAGATCCTCTTTCTGGGTTTCCAGACAAAGACCTTGGGTCCCCGATGACAGTGCTCATGCCTGGCCCCCGCCCACCTACCCACAGATCTCTTTGTCTCTGCCCAAGAACTTTCTCAGCCCAGGGAATGTGCTCGATCCACAGTGGGAGTAATGCCCAATCCATGCAGACGGGAATCAGGGAACATACACCTCAGCTGCTGGTCCCTCAGTTTCCCGGGGGTAGGGGGGGCAGTGAGGTCGAACACCAGTTTCCCGTGACATGACGATAACATGCACAGTCATTCACCCTGTCCTCCTTCCCTGTCTCCAATTCCTGCTCCCTCCCCATGCATCCTGGGAGCATCTCCCAAACAAACTCCTTCGCCCAACCCTTGCCTGCTTTTGGAGGCATTCGGCCCAGGACGCCCAGTCTTCCCATCGTGGCCTAAGCTCCACCCTAAAGCTCCTTGACTGGCCGTGTCCACGATTCCTTTCCCGTGTCTCACAACTTCTTCCCACCTCCCCCTGAGGTGGCGCTGTCTAAAACTGCCCACGTCCTGCTTACCGGTGACCTCGGGGCTACTCTTCAGTTGGGAGGGACCCCTACCTTCCACTCTTCTGAAATTCCCAGCACCGGTGCTGGTGGAATGTGCGTGTAGCCTGGGAGCACCTTGATGGCAGCTGTTCGCCCATGCACAGTGCCCCGCTTGGGAGGGAGGCCATGACAGTTCTGTTATTGTTTAACAGAACTTTTACTTATCTTCTTTGATTCAAAAGAGGGACATGCTTGTCGCTTTTCTCATTTGAGAGTGGAGATGATGAAGCCCTCGAGGAGTGAGAATGTCTGGTGGTCACGTAGTTGTGTTTAGAGCCTCCGGAGCAGGGGCTCCTCTCGCCCACATCCTATCTACCTACTTACTACACCTTATCCAGGTGCGGGCTGCTCCCACCTCACACGCGGTCAGGTTCCTTGGGTGCTCACGAAGACGACGAAGCTGGCGTTATTACACTCATCGCAGATGAGGAAATGTGGCTCGGAGAACAATTTTCCCAAACACTCACAAGCAGGAAGTGGCCGATTAAACTCTGGGACCATGTCCCATGGGGGAGAGAGTGACAGGAATGGAATATTTCTTACCTCTGATCACATCATGGCTCTGCTCTCTGCTTCCCTGATCATTTTTCTCATAGGTTTGTGCACACGCACAGAGCAGTGGTGGAGGAGAGCGTCGATGGGAGGACATTGTCACCCTTAGTCCCAAAGTCTGGTTTCCCTGGCTGGCTTTGTGACATCACCGTATCCAAGATCTTTCACCTTCTCCCTCGTCTGACACATCTTGGCCTGTGGGATACACATTATCCCCTCCCCTCACATTTCCACCCTGCCTAAGACTAGACGGGTACTTTCCACTAGAGCTGATTTTGCAAAAGCCGACATCCGCTGTGGCCCAGCGAAGGGCAGGCATGGTTTCAGCCTCACCCCTGTAGGGCCTGCTCACAGTTCTCACCCTTGGGAGGGGTAGCAGGATAGCATTTGAAGCAATTGTTTGTCACTTATACCTCTGTGTATAAGTAAGTGTTAGAGCCTGTCTTGGAAAGGGAGATAGGAAAAGGCATTGGAAAAAAGACAGAGGGTTGACTTCACTTTATTTATTTTTGGGGGGTTTGGTTTTTGGTTCCCAATAGGCCAGAAAAGCAAGTAGTGGAATCTGCCAATGAATTCTTTAATTTGATCGCCTAGTCGTTGTTTGCTTTGCATGCCCACACCCGATTCTCTCTTTATACACACTCACACTTGGAATGACCCAAGACCACTGAATTCTGGTGAGAAAAATATTTGATTTAGAGTCAGGTTAGTTGACCTGAACCCTCCCATTTACTCATTTACTCAATATGTCACCCAGGGGAGGTCACTTAACCTTTCTGAGGCTCAATTCCCTTATTCATAAAAGGAAAATAACATAATAAAGCATTCCACCTGGTACGCAGTTGGTTCGTGATGCATATCTGTCGAATGAATAAATAAATGACTTCCAGGTTTGTCGAGAGGACTGACTAAATGAGACAAATCTAGGTGAAACACTGTGGACAGATGACTTGCTTCTCTTTCGCTGAGGGAGCTGTGTGTGGGGAGAGGATGGTGTGGGCCGAAGAGGGTGACTGCTGCAAGGGCCACCTTCTGGAGAGAGCAGCCAGGTGGGAAAGCACATCTCACAGCATTTCATGGCCTCTGCAGCCAATGTCCCCAGGTCTGGCTGTCACTTTCTGCCAGCTCAAGCAATCCCGGGGGAAAGGTTGTTTCCATGGCAACTCTCCATCCCCAGGAAGTCACCTTCTCTCTTTCTCTTCCCCCTTGAAACATTGAGTGGGGAGACAGCATCTGTTTGTTCTCTCTCCCAAGAGGTAGCTGGGTGATCAGGGAAGGCGAGAGAAGGGACTCAGAGACCCTGGTGAAGGTGCTGCTTCACGCTGCTGACATCCTGATCCTGCCTGACGGAGGCATGGCCAGCGTGTCCTTGCCTCCTGCTCAGTCCCAGTGGGCCTGGGTCGGAAGGCAGCCGTGAAGACTCCGTCTTCTCTATCCTCCGCTCAAATGCAAGCTGCCATGGAGGATAAAAATGTCACCTTCATCTCATCTATTCAGTCTCATTCCCAAATGTCTCTTCCTCAGGGAAGCTTCTCTTGACAGCCCCTCCCTCGCAGACTGAGTAAAAGGCTCTGGCTATGTTCTTCACAGTTTGAGGCAGCACTCCTTCCATGATGTGTAAGAGTCTGCCACACTCTTTGGCTGTGCCTTTAGACTCTAAGCAGAAACCTCACATGCCTAATTCACAATGGTAATCCTGGTACCCAGCATGGCACCTGGGACATAAAAGGTTCTTAACGTGTACCTGTGGAATGATGGGATGCATGAACAAGTGCCTGCCATTTTCCCCAGGCCCATCGCATGGCTCAGGCATCGATTAGGGATGAGACCCCTTACCAGGAACTGAGAGCCTCTAAATGACTTACTTACTTGTACAATTGCCTCCAATTCTTAACTACCTCTCAAGAACATTAGATTTAAATGGTGCAATGCTTGTAAAACACCAAAGTGGAGAGTATTACCGGTACAGAACGAAAGTTTTCCTCTTTCAATCCACTCCTTAGGATCAATCCGTAGCTTAAAATCAATGAACGTTTATTGAGCATTTATAATGAACCAGGCGGTGTGCTAAATGCTTTATATGCATCGTCCTTATGGCATCCTCACAGTGACAGTGAGAGGCAGATGCTACAACATCTTCCCAGTTTACAGATGAAGCAGCTGGGGCTCAGCGAGGTTAAGTAGCATGCCGAGTTCAAATGTATGAGAAGTAATGAAACTTACATTAAATCCGACACCTGTGCTTCCAGTGGCTCTGAGACCCTGCAGGATTCGGTCCAGATCAACTCACCCACCCTCTCCCATCAGAGCTTACTTTCAGGGGGCACTCCGCTGTCTGGAGTTACAGTAACCCAGGTTGCCTTTTGAGTGTCTTTATTGGCTCTACCTGTGCTCAAAGCAAGATTTACTGAGGGAGCTAATCAATTAAGCAATCGTTGTTTATTGAGTTCCTTTTCAATTATTTAATATTTATTGAGCACTTTCCATGTAGCCAGTGCTCGTGCAATGAGCCGTGGAGAATACGAGGGAGGTATACCATTCAGCTTTCATCTTCAGGAAGCTTGAAATCTAGCATGGAATTGGAGACAGGGAGGTTGGCAATATTAAACCACGAAAGGAAATAAGTATTCAAATGTTAAATTGATCAGCACAAACAGCATATTAAAAGTCAGAAAGGGGACAGAGCTACCCTATTATTTAATATAGAATAAGAATCATTAACATGGTGGGGCTTAATTGCCTTCAAAAGCAGGTAAGAACAGGCTAGAAAAAGTGTGGAGAAGGAGGCCTTCCAGGTAGGGAAAAACAGCACAGGCGATGAGAATGAATGAGCACGGGATGTTTCAGCACCCGGTATAGACTGATCTTACTAAAAAGGAGGGTCCTGGCTGGAGCGGCATTCTTATCTAAACATTAAACACAAGAACTCCAGGCTTGCTTCCTAACACCCAGGACAGTGCCTAGCATGAAATAAGCATTTATTATGTGTTTCTTGAACTGAATTTGGTGCAAAGGTAAATAAGACAGTCTGATTTGCAAGGAATTTAGTGTTCAGTAGAATGAAGTATGTGTCTCTGTGTGTGTGCGTGTGTGTGTGTGTGTGTGTCTATGTCTGTGTGTACACGTGGCCCTTGAACGATGTGGAGGTTAGGGGTGCTAAACCCCCACACATTAGAACTTTCGAGTCACCAATAACTTAATTATACCTGTTGTCCCTCAGTATTGCAGGGTATTGGTTTCAGGACCCCCGTAGATACCAAAATCCACGAATACTCAAGTCCCTTATATAAAATGGCACAGATCAATGCACACAGCTGGCCCTCTGCATGCGAAGACTCCCAACCAGGGATCAAAAACAGTACAAGTATTTACTGAAAATAATCATGTATAAGTGGACTCGCACAGTTCAAAACCATATTGCTCAAGGGTCAACTATATGTTTACTTATAGCACAAAATCAAATGTACTGAGTGCTGTTCATACTATGGTAAAGAATTTTGTTTCCATCATTATGGAGAACTAGATAATATACCTCTCCTCTTATAAAATACCCAGAAGTGGTAATAAAATTGAGAAAATACACCACATTTTTTAAAGACATGCACTGAGTTGTCAAGAAAGTAATGATGTCCTCAAAGGAAAGAAGATGAAATGAAAACATAAATCTGTAGGTGTGAATTAAGTGAAACCAGTGACCCTTGGCTTCCGCCGATCCCCAGTGATTTGGTGCCACTTATCCACAGTTGTACAGGAACATGAGACACAATCTGGACCATGGGGAGTTGAGTTAAAATCTTCAGGACACTGCGAGTTTTTATCCTCAATGAAAGAGAGGTTAAACTCACTGTAGGGGTGTCATGGTAGGCTCTCTGACCTCATGGCCTCATACTTATAGGTAGGCTATATTGATGTTAGGGCTTTCTGGGGATCTGTGTGCTCTTAGTGAATAACTAGTAATCCCCCCAAATTCTGGAGAGTTCCCTTTCCTCTGTACATAGGCACCATGGTGCCGGCTATAGGTCTCTGGGTGAAGTTAGGCAAAAAGATTTATAGTCCACGCTGGTAGCAGAGATGGAGAGAGTTTTCTTAGAGACACCTGGCCATGCCTTTACTCAAGAAGCTCTGAGTCTGTAGACTGTCTCAGACCTTGGAATTGGGTGAAAGCCATGATTTTAATACTTGGATTTGGTTCACGAGGCTTGGAATTTTTTCAATTATCTATATAAAGTAAATCATCTCTTTCAGTCCTAGAGAAATCATCGTGAAGTAGTTCACCAAAGACCCCAGTGAGTTTAGCATATGACTACCATTGTGATCTTGTTATACCTTTTTTTTTTTTCAGTCAATGTGCCCATTGTGTCTTTGTTAGTTAAGAGCTTCTCTCACTCCAAGATATCATCATCTCCATTGAAGTTAAAGATGTGTCTACCACCATCAGGTACTAGAGGACAGGTACTAGAGAGCTTGCCGAAGAGGCCGGCACCACCTTCACCAATCTATCTACTTCTCAGTTTTGTTTGCTTGTTTGTTTTATAAAGGAAGTGTCTCTCGAGCCTTCTGGGGAGATAAGAGAGGGAGGATGAACAGGTGTCACATGTGTCTCCCTGTGTCTTTTAAGACATTGGGTTTTTCCAATGTCTGATACCAAAGAAGTCCTGACTTCGTTTACTGTAGTCTCACTGATTTCAGGTTGCAGTCAACCCACTAAGACACTGCTAGGATTGTTAGAACAATTCTCAGCTGTTCCAGCTGACATACCAAATCAACAATATCCATTAAGTGCACCCATATCAATAAATTTGATCCAATCCTTCATTTTTTTCTGATACTCAAAGAATTTATTCTTATATATGTTACTCTGTTTTCTTTTGATATGAATTAGTCTAATTTTGCAAGTCTATTAGTATGTAAGATAATATACACTCACCCTCCGAGTTCTGTAGACAGTGAGGAGTGTTGGGGGTGCGCCTTGAGGAAAATCAATATCTCCATACAAGATCTTTATCTAGTTTTTAAGCAAGGGTAGAAGAAGATGGGCTGCTTCTGTTGGCAAGTGGAATTTTTTGCACTGTCTTTTGGTATAACCAGATCATAAAATAAATTCAAGATTTCTGTTATTCAAGATCTGTTTCCTGGAACCATTCTGAAACAAAATAATGTAATCGGTCAGCATTTGATTAATAAAAGCCACTCTAAGTATTTCAAGCATGAAGTCATGTGGGTGCTGAAAACAGAGGAGGGGCCAAAGGAATGAAGGTCAAGGAAAGTTGTCAGTAGATCTCAATGGTAGGTATATAACTATCAAAGAGTCACAGATTTGCAGGAGATCCAGGAAGTTATTGGGTGGTCACGCTGCCTCTAGCCCTGAGATGAGGGATTTATAGGAGGAACATATAAAATCTCACCCAACCAAAGCTCATAAGTGAGCCTGCTGCTATTGGAAGAATATTGATTTGACTCTGCCCTCTCTTACACCTTCCAAACCTTACATAAGTGCCTCTCAATGGTAAGATCTAGTTGAAAAGACTGCTGGTAGACATTCTTATAAATGGTTAATTATACTTTCTAGGATTTTAGCTCTTATTATAAAGGGGAGAATGAGGAAGTTATTTGTGTTCTTGAAAGATAATCCAAAACATGAAAGAGAGAGTCTGTCATTGTTCAAGACTAATATTATCTACATAGCAGGCCCAAGAAATCTACAAATCAATGTTTAGAAAAAGAGAATTTAGCAAGGTTGCTGGATAAAAGATCATATACAAATTGAATTTTATTTCTTTATATTGGCGAAAAAGAGTTAGAAAAACTAAAAGATTTATGCTGCCACATTGTTATTAGTTATCTAGTTATGACTCAACCAAAAGAGGTGTAAGTCTTTATGGAGAAAATTTAAAATCATTATTGAAAGATATTCAATTCGACCTAAATAAATAGGTATACTATGTCCATAAATAGGAAGATCTAACTTTAAAATCATTTCAGTTGTCCTCAGATTGATCTATGGATCTGATGCAATTTCAATAAAAATTCCAAGTAGTCTTTAACTGGAACTTGACAATATATAAAGAAGAACAAAAGGCCAAGATAGATAAGACATTCTTAAAGAAGAGACAAGAATTTTCTCTATCAGATATTTTAAAAGTACCATTAAATCTATAGTAATCATATCAGTGGAACAGAGTAATAGATTAACATATCAGTGGAACAGAGTAGAGATTAACATATTAACATATCAGTGGAACAGAGTAGAAAGTACAAAAACAGATTCATGCACAGATGAAAAGTGGAAATTTTATAGAGATAGCTTTGCATATAGGTAGGGAAAAAATTAAGTTTTTAAAATAAGTTGGGCTGGGACATTTGGTCTATAATATAAAAAAATTAAAGTCCAAATGTCATCTCATACTACAAAAAAAAAAATCAAATCCAGATGGGTCAATGTTCTAAATGTAAAAGGTAACATTTTATATGATTTGAAAATACCGTTAGAGAATATCTTTTTGGCTTCAGGGTAAGGAGAATTTTCTTAAACCGATATAGAAAACATAAGTTACTAAAAATTGCTACATGCGACTATTTTATAATGAGAATATTCTATTCAGCAAAAAGGCCATAAAAACAAGTACAAAACAGTGAGAAGACAGTTGCCACGCAAACCAACAAAAGGTTAGTATTTATTTTATATAAAGCACTTTCATGAAATCAATAAGAAAAAGACCCAAGAAGTAGAAATAGAAAGTTGGACAAAGACATGACAAGGCATTTCACTTAAAAGAAAATTGATACAGCCACAAAAAGTATGATAAAAATACTCAATCACATTAGTCATCAGAGAAAGTTATGTCAAAATTATTCACACTTTTATGCCATCAGATAGCACAAAGGTTTTGAGTCTGACAAGATCAAGTATCAGCAACGCAATGGCGATTTTTCCATCTATTACCCACACCTCACTCATCTCTCCTCTCCTGCCAGGCAAGTTGGCTGCATCTCGCTAACGGACTTCTGTTCTGCTTTACTCTGGGCAACTCATGCAGCATCTGGTCCCAAAGCCAGACCTCGATAAGGTCTATAAAGTGAGACTATGTCTTGTGTATTTCCTATCTTTATTGTGACGTGCTGCTTTCGATGTCAAAGAGGTTCTCTTTCAATCAATTAATCAATCAATTAATCAATTCATTGAGGATGAGTTGGGAAAGTAGCTCATGGAAAACTCTCCAGGAGAAGAAAGGACTGGGCAGGACTTTAAACCTTAAATCTAAGGGGGCCAGGGCAGGGGACCAAGGCACACAGTAAAGGTGTTTCATTTGCCTAAATGGGAGACGACAAAGGTCCCTTTGAGAATCTGATAAACTATGAACTATCTGCCCCAAAAAGCACACATCTACAAACACACAGAAACAAAATTCTGTGGGCACATGAACTTTGGAAGGAGACTGTTAGGGTACAGGAATTAGAGTTGACGAGTCCAGGGACATCATGTTGCTTTAAGAACTGGCCCCTTCCCGACAAGAGACCGTCAGGGTGAATTCAGCCTTCAGTTCCTTCCAGCCTCTGACAGACCGGGGTCTCTTTAGTGTCTGCTTGTCTCATACCCTTTTTGCTTTAGCTTTTCAAACACACCTTCTCTTCCAGCCAGACCTTCCTGTATGCCCCTCCTACTTCGGTGGGCCCCTGACTTCATTTTCTTGCCATAGCTTCTTGGAATCGGCTCCCTGTAGGTGGTCACTTCCTGTAGGTGGTCACTTCCTGTAGGCCTGTAGGTGGACATTTGACCAGGTCCCGCCTGGTATCTCAGATTCTGGCTGCCTTCCTTGCTCCCATGGGACCGTAGTGGGGTCTCAGCACTTTCTCATTCGCCGACAATTTGAATAACTTCTTTAATCTCCCTGAGACTCAGCTGCCTTGGGAGAGATTAGGGGAGAATGACAACAACCTTACAACATTGTAGAGAAGACTTAATGCAGAAATTGTGCTGTGCAGACTTTAACCTTAGGCCCATGTGAGCCGTTACCATGAAGCAAGAACGTGGCGTGTGTGGGTGGGCGGGAGCATGTCTGTGGTGCGGTGGATGTGTATGGGGTCAAGAGGAAGACTCTGAGAGGTAAGAACAGAGGGATGGACGTATTTGCTGATTGATTCCGCCATCTACTATTTACAGCTTACACCGGGTAAGAGTGCTATAAAATTATTATTATTATTATTGCCATCATTATTAATAATAAAATGGCTGTGCCTAGCGGGGTTTTCCCCAGCATATGACAGTGGATACACTTTGTTAGTGTAAATGATATGAGCACCTCCCCTGCCCCAGCTGGCTCAGCCTAGAGGGAACAGCCAGCTTCTAAGCACATCCTGCCTGAGAGGGCTGGAGGGGTCAGAGAGAAAGTCTGACCCCATGAGGACTGGCTAATTCTCCTATGGTGGCCCCGACACTGCTCGGCATCCTATCTGACAGGTGTGACAGTTCCAAAGCTGAGACAGTCCAACGAGGCCTGCCTTTGAGCTGTCTCACTCTATCGAGTTTAACAAAGGCGGGTACACTGGCCCTGGACGGCCTCTTTTAGGATAGTTGCCGTGCTGCTTCGCTGGAGTTCTTGGATCGAGGACATGAGGATGAAGGTGAAAACCGGGGCCCTTGTCTCCCGGCTACACCCATGCTTCCACCTCCTCGGGGATGTGGCTCTAGCAGCTTCCTAGTTTTGTGCCTCAGCCAATCAGCTCTGCACGTTGTGGACTCTGGTTTCCATGGCTGGGCTAATCGCAGGCCACCCTCCTGATTTCTGCAAAGGTCTTCCCTGCCCCCCGACTTCAGAAGCGGAGGCTGTGCTTCTATTCTGTTTCCCTTTTTCATTACTAACCCCTTCTTTGCCTGGCTTATTCCTTCTTCTCTCTCACTCCCTGCCCGGCGATTCTACGTGTTTCTTCTCCAGAATCTAATCCTATAGGTTATCGTTGCTAACAATTGATGTAACCACTATTGAGCTCGTATTAACCCTCATTTGTAGAGCAAACGCTAAGTGTGAAGTCATCTGCTAAGCATTTTACCTGCATTATCTAAACCTTACAAGTTTGAATGAGGTCTGCTCTCTTGCTTTTACAGAGGTGAAAACCAGGTCTTACGAGCATCATCTAAAGTAAACTGCAACACCAGAACCCCAACTTGAGACCGTCTGACGTCAATATCTTTACCTCTTACCAGTGTTTCTCATTATGAGAGGTATGCGGCCTCTTTTAAGCAAACAAAATTTACTGTGCATCCCTTCCAGCAATGACTTATAGTTTTAAGATAGTTGCAAGCATAGAACTATCTATACCTAGTTCTATAGGTATTAATTTATTATATTGAACCTCTTAAATGATCATAAAACATGTAGGCCATAATAACAAAAATCCCTGAAGTCTTAGTGGCAATAAACAACAAAGACAGATTTTTCTCACCCTACACAACAAAACAGATCCAGCAGCCGCCATGACAGCACCAGTCAAATACTGGCAAAAAAATAAAGAGCACACCCAAACTGAAGGGTCTGAGGAGAATTTTACCTGCGATTTATTTGTACAATTCACAGGGTGTAGCCAGGTGTTGAGAAAACCAGGGAGTCATAGTGTAAAACCAGAGGACTAGTAGCAACTAACCACCCTCACCCTGGAGGGACAAGGTGGACGAGCGGTGACCAGAACCTAGGGAGTCACTACAGGAGTCACGCAGCCACTGCAGGGTGACCTGGCAGAGAAAGAGCCAGGGGACCTAATAGTCTGAGCTCATTCTTCTCCTGCTCTCTGGTCTGCTGCCAGAGCTTTCCATTGGCCAAAACCAACCAGAAGGTAGAGGGTAGGGGGGACCATAGATCCAGCCCCAACAGTTCTGCTTCCCGAGAAGGCACAGAGAAAGCTGGAGAGAAGTTGGGCAGCTCACTGGTAAGATGCTCAATCCTATTCCGAACACCACTAGAGGCAAAGAGAGCCCTAGAGTACCACACCACAGTGAAATGATGTGGCTTCTCCACTCTGCACTCACGACTCACCGTCTAGAACTATTCACATGTCCTACTCAACAGAAGGGACCCCAAAGTGCCAACCTGCGATTTGTCCAGGAAGAGAGAAGAACTGGATACTGGTAAGCAGCCCGAAAGGCTGCCACCAAACCAAAATGAATTTGCAGATTAAATACAGAGAAGATTACAGAATCCAAACAATTCAAATTTGCAGAATTAATTCAATGGTACAGTCGATATTGCTTGCTAAAACTGAGTCGCCCCCCAAGGACATAAATACATCTAATGAGTCTTTTGAATTTGGCCTGCTTCTGTTTCCACGTGTCATGTGACAATTTAATTCTCTAACTAATACACTAATACACCAGCATCCATGAAGTCGTTTCGTTTTTCACTTGGCAGGAGCACGCCATCGACGCTGTAATTTTCCCTCTGTTCTTTCCTCACTAGGCCACATCAATTATTGTAGTGCTAATTGTTACTGACACAATCACAGGGCAAAGGCAAATGTGAGCAATGAATTCAGAGGTTGGTTATATGATCCGGAAAAATGCTTGTATTCGTTTTTTGTATTATCAGTGAATCGAAAATAAAGTTAAACAATTCTTACACGGAAATCAAAGAGTCCTTAGAAACACAGCTTCTACTTGCCCTTTTTATTTTCACTTTCTTGCCCCAGGACAGGTGACAAGACAGGTAAAGGTAGCAATGGCCTCACCCACCTGAAAGGTGTATCTCTTGTTCCTCCAGTTCCTGTTCTCCTGCTTTCTCATCTTCTCCTCCTCCTGGTGCTGCCATCTGCCTTCCTCCATTCAGGATCCCTGGCTGTTCTGTATTTCTCTCAAGTTGTTTCCCGGTTTGGACTAAACCAGAAGGCTC
>NW_006429864.1:3238205-3270345 GCF_000325575.1 Pteropus alecto | reverse complement strand
ACTCTTTTAGTTGAGTCCTGGGTCACACTCTGAACATTTTTTTGTCGTATAAAAACAAGTTGAGGTTTGCTGAGAACATTTTCTTATTCTGTGCATCTCTGTCACCAAATGTCGCTCTCTCACACCTATGCGACCCGGAAGTCCAG
This sequence comes from Pteropus alecto, assembly GCF_000325575.1. NCBI lineage: Eukaryota > Metazoa > Chordata > Mammalia > Chiroptera > Pteropodidae > Pteropus > Pteropus alecto. The sequence continues at coordinate 3,270,199 of NW_006429864.1, read as the reverse complement.
GTCACTCAACCCCATATAGTATGTTCTTAATCTGGTGGCCTCTGGGTGGGTCTCAAGGGGTCTCTAAATCTCCCAAAATTGTATGCAGAACTTTATGTGTAGATATTCAAGTATATCTTTTTTATGAGAAGAGGGTGTTCAGAATTTCATCAGATTCTCAAAGACCTAACAAATGGTGATGTCTACTATTCTTACACTACTCAATTAAAACTTCCTAATACTCATTTCCATTTTATAGGCAACTTATTTCTACTTACGTTAAAATTAAATTGCTCTATGTAAGGTCTTACATTTACATATTTGCTCCAGAGACTACTGAAACATGGGACTTCGTCACCAAACAGCTCAACACTTTTTTGTGGAGTGTGGTCCATGCAAACACAGTCCATGGTGTATTGACAATCAGGCATCCCGTAGCCCTTCCTGGAGCAGCCTGATTTTAATTGGGTCTTCATTCTCAAGTGGGTCCAATAAGTTGGCTTCCCTCTACTTCCAGTGGTTAACCATGGTTGAGCTAAGAAGTATTAGTATTCTATTGTTGCACAACAAATTACCAGAAACTCGGTGGCTTCAAACAGTACATGTTTATGATGTCACAGTTTCTGTGGGTCAAGAGTCTGGGCACAGCTTAGCTAGGTCCTCTCACAAGGCTACAATCACGATGTCAGCCAGTCTGCATTCTCCTTTGGAGGTCTTCCTGGAGAAGAATCTCCCAAGCTTATTCAGGTCGTTGGCATTGGCAGAATTCATTTCCTTATGACTGGAGAATATAGGGCTTCAGTTCCTTGTTGGCTTTTGGCCCAAGGACACTCTTGGCTCCTGGAGGCTGCCCACAGATCCTTGTCATGTGGCTTTCTCAATGTGGTAGCCTGCTTCATCAAACCAGTGAGGAGAATCTCTAGAGACAGACTCTTATAATGTGATATAATTATAAAAGTAGCCTTTCATACGTAATTCATCACCTTTGCCATATAACAGTGGTGTCATATACTTTCGCCATATCCTCTTGGTTAGAAGAAAGCCACACATCCCACCCACACTCAAGGGGAGAAGATTATCCAACGAAGGGCATGAATACAGAAGGTGGGAATCATTGGGGTCACCAAGGGCCTATGCACCATATAAGCCAATCTGATAATTCTCATTCCCCTTGACAGTGGGCTGTTTAATCATGAGCATGTGACCCACCCCCGGCCAATGGGAACCGAGAGGATAGCTGATAGGATATGTGGCAGAGTACCGTGGTACTCACCAATATCCACATCTTCTTCATCTTCTGCAGCATAGTTAGGTGACATTCCCCAGCACTTTGCATGTGGTGAGGTCATATAGCTAGTTTTCACTATGCAATATGTGAATAGAAGTAAGGTATGTCACTTCCTGCACTTTCTCCATACCATCTCGCCTCCCACCCACAGGTCAGATGCAGGGAATCCAGCAGATTATTCTGAGGCCTTAGAGCATATGTGAGCCAGTAGTTGAAAGGAGACTGGGTTTCTGAGTGTTACATGGAGCAGAGCATTCTCCTCGTCCCAGTCAACTTGAATCAGACTATGACATGAGCAAAAAACAAACCTTCATTTTGTTTGGCCATTGGAATTCTGGTAGTATTTATTGTGGCAGTAGCCCTATAAAGGCTTCTGTAAAGGTTTTTTCCTCCTTACTGAAAAAAAAGAGATGCATAGAGAATGAAAGGAAAGGTCTTTCTTTCAATTTCTTTAATGACTGTCATATCTGCACCTTACATAGAGTAGCTACAACCGCCTTGCAATCATACAGAGTACAAAAAAGAAAAAAGAAAAAAAGACATTTCCAAACTCTGGTATTCTTTTATACAATTTAATAAAATTTCTGCAATTTTTCAGTCCCACTTGGTTGTATAATCCATTGTTTTTAGTTAAAAGCATCCCATTTGAAACAGAATTCAAGCTTAATTCTTAATAGCCTATATCTACTCTATACTTAACACATCCTAAATCATCTAATACTTAACTGCCTGATTTCTGTGATCCACTTACATCAAATGTATTCATATTTGGAAAATTGAGCCGGAGTCCACTGCCTTATCAGCTGATGCATAACAACTTACTTTTCTCTGTGCTCTTTAATAATGCAAGTCTGCTGAGAAAGATAACAGATTAAGGGATTATCAGACCCTAACACCTTGGTATAAAAGAGTTGATCAGATTCTCTATTAAATACCCTTTTGAATCCTTGGCCACTTCTCTGCATTTCATAAGGAGTTAGCACGGCCTATCCATGAGATATGATCTTCAGGGTGTGGTCAGGCCTGGAGAATAAGATAGCTCTGGGCACCTAAGACTGAGCATACCTTTTAGGGGAAAATACGTATGAAAAGGGGGAGCAGAGACCACAGACAGTAAAATTACTTCCTCACTAACATATTTACAATCAGTTTTGTTGGAATTATAGGCCAAGCTCCTTCAGAGAGCTGAGTCAAGAAAGGATTGGGTGACTGTGTCAGATCCCATTGGGAGCTTGGCATGATCAGTTTATAGGACCTGGTGGAGGTGACTGCTGAGGTGGAGGTGACTGGTGGGCAGCATGACTGGCAGACACTAGCAGTCACAGGCAGTCGATAGAGAGGCTCCTGTTGGTGGAGGGTCTTGAGTAGAGTTTATCCAGAGGCGGGAAATTCTTTGTGTTATACAACCTGGACCACCCAAAAAGCGCCTTTTCTCCACATCAAATACACCTCCACTCCTGGGAGAGGGGAAGGGGGTCAGGAGAAAGACAGACAGACAGACAGATGATGATGGCAGATAGATAGATAGATAGATAGATAGATAGATAGATAGATAGATAGATAGACAGACAGACAGAGATAGACAGACATCCATCTCCTTCTCTTCCTTTTTCCCTCCCTTTCTTCCTTCCTTCTTGTCTCCCTGCCTATCTTCTTGATATACTCTTAAAAAAACTGGGGCTAACATGAGCCTGCATCTGGATCTTACCCCTGGCTCTGCAACTGATCTTTCCTTGGTTTTATGTATAGTTTTACCAAACAAATTCTCATTCTCTCTCTCTCTCTCTCTCTCTCTCTCTCTCTCTCTCTCTCTCAATAATCAAATGCCTTAGGGGATTCTTTGACAGGGCAGGCATTATGTTAGTCACTGGGGATAATCAGAAAAAAAAAATTCTTCTTATAAAATTAAACTAGACCAGATAATCTCACAAGTATATTTTACCTACTAGATTTGCCTACGCACACTCTCCTTCAAATCTGGAGCTCTCGCCTGCCTTCCCAAGGCTCTCCCACTGTTCTTTGTCTCTCTGAAGTCCTCCCTTTGGCTGACCAGCAAGGGGCATTCCAGCCTTTCCGCCTCTCCCCGCTCCCTTAGCACGCCAAAGCCAGGCTGCCCTGAATGTTGTGTCAGCATGCAGCAACTAATCCCTTAATGTAACCCCAGCAGAAGTATAAATAACCGCTTGACAATTCCTTAGGATTTGATCATCCCAAATAACATTTGCATTTTTATGAGGGTCTTAAATGATCTGGTGGCTTTCTTTTTTAAAATTACTAAGTAATTTAAGTTTTTAAAATTTTAAGTATGATGGATACAGAAATGTTTATGTGGAACTAGGTAGAGATGTGACTTCATACTTTCACAGACTTACAGATATGATCATATTGTACATAGCTTTTCATATGAATTGTTTTTTCCTTTTTTTATGCTTAGTTTCTTCTCTCCATCCCCTTCCATACTAATAATCCTCAGCCACAAGACCTCCTCCACAAAGCCAGGTAACCCATTTTAACCTATTATATATCCTTTCAGATTTTTCACTATGTGTATATATTCAAACCAGTGTGTAAGAATATATGTAAAAAAAAAAAAAAAAAAGACTGGAGTATTGTTGCCAGTTGGGAAAACACTAGGAACAAAGTAAGCATCTATCACTAGAGAAGGGTTGAATAAACTCTGGGACAACAATGTATTTTCATTAGGCTAGGCTGGGCGCTGATATGGAATAAGCAGTTCCAAAATTACAGTGACCTCAAACAATAAAAATGCGTTGCTTGCTCAGTCGTGTGTCCGAGTCAAGCCAGTAAGGGACTCTGTTGTTCAGGGTCATTCAGGAACCCAGGCTGATGGAGCAACCGCCACCTTACATATTGGTGCTGCTGTGCCAGCGGGCAACAGAGTTCTGGAGTATACTCCCAATGATTAAATGTTTCAGCCCAGAAGCTATAATTCAGTGGCTGATAGTAGTCATGAGCCTCATTCAGCCACAAGTGAGCCAAGAAGTAAAATCCAAACATGTTCCTGGAAAGAAGAAAACTGCAAGTATTAGTGAATAGCTCTAAGGACTACCACACACTTCATATCCTGTTATGTATCTATTAATAAAGAAAAAAGAAGTGATACTTCTCTTATACCAAGACACTTCGAGAGATTGCTACAAAGGATTGTTCGGTGAGAAAACCACAGTGCAGATAAATGAGAAAAAGAGGACTCCATTTTTTGAAGCAAACAATGACTCAAAAATCTCATGATCCAACAATTCCACTTCTGGATATCTATTTGAAGAAATCCAAAACATCAGTTTAAAGATATATGCGGCCTTATGTTCATTGCAGCATTATTTACAAGCCAAGATATGGAAGCAACCCAAGTGTCCATCAATAGACTAGTAGATAAAGAAGAGGTGGTACATATATATAATGGAATATTATTCAGCCATAAAAAAGAATGAAATCTTACCATTTGCAACAACATGGATAAACCTAGAGGGTATTGTGTTAAGTGAAATAAGTTAGAAAGTGAAATATTTCACTTATATGTAGAATCTAAATAACAGAACAAATGAACAAACAAAATAGAAACAGTCATAGAAACAGAGAACAAACTGATGGTTGCCAAATGGGAGGGGAATGGGGGGCTGGATGAAAAAGGTGAAGTGATTAAAAAGTACAAATTGATAGTTACAAGACAGTCACAGGAAATCTAAAGTATAGCATAAGGAATATAGTCAATAATATTGTAATAACTATGCGTATGGTTCCAGACAGATAATAGGCTTATCAGAGGATCAGTCGGTAAGTTGTATAAATGTCTAACCGCTGTGCCGTACACCTGAAATTAATATAATATTGAATGTTAACTGTAATTAAAAAATAAAAAATAAATAAATGAAAGGGAAAAAAATCTCTACATGTGTGTGGGTTGGCTTGTGTTTGTACAAATATGTATATACCTGGCAGCCTAGTTATTCTCATACATCTTAAGCATCGGAATTCCCCTAGGGCCATTGTCGAAGCTGGGGATTCCTGGACCCCATCCCAGACTTACTGAATCAAGCGTGGCCTGTGCACTAATGAGAAAGTCAGGACTCAGTCCCCAAGGCCGATTCTTTATTCTGCGGCACGTTGCTTTTGCCATAGTTCATTCATCTCAAACGACTTTCTCCCTGAGGAAAAAGCACTGATTCATTGATCTATCAATTTATCCATCAAATATTTATTGAACATCTCCTATGTGCCAGGGACTTTGCTAGGGATTCCGTAGTAAACAAAGCAGACAAGGTTCTATTTGGATCTCACAATCTAAGGTAGGAAAAACATTTAAGAAGTGGACACATTAATTCATATGTACAAATTGTGATAAGGACTAAGGAGGAGAAGAATGTCGTGAGCCAAGATACTGAGGGGACTGCATTTAAACTGGGGCATGAAGGAGGGCCACTCACAGGAAGTGAATGCTTATGGGAAACTGTTGGGGCGGGGCCAGAAAGCAGAGGATATAAAGCTGGGCAAAGAGCATTCCAGGCAGAGGGGGTACCCATGGGAAGGCCCGTGGTGGGAAAGACAGCAGGCTAGTCTGCCTGGAGGACAGTGAGCTTGGGGACAGTGGTGAGGGACAACACTAGAACATGCAGGGCCTTGTAGAACATGGTAAGGAGTTTGGACTTTATTCTAAGTACGATGGGATCATCACGGTTGTTGGGGAGCAAGGTGGGAGAAGATTGGTATAGGTTGTATTTTTATAACAACTTTATTGAGGTGTAAGTTACATACTATAAAATGGGCTCATTTCAAAGGTTCATTCTGATGAATATAAAATATAAATATATATATATGCATATATATACATTCATATTCACAAAAATATATATCTATGTATGCACAACCACAATCAAGACATGGAATATTTCTATTACCTCAAAATGTTCTCTTGTATCTCTTTACAGTCAATTCCTGGCCCTTAAGCACCCCTGATCTGCTTTCTGTCCATCAGATCAGTCTTTAGAGTTTCACGTAAATGGGTTTTACTATGAATAGTCTTTAATACTTTTACTTCTGGCTTACTTCACACAGCAGAATATATTGAGATTCACCTATATTGTCACATGCATCATCACCTCATTTATTTTCATTTCGGAGTAGCAGTATATTGCATAGGTATACCACAGTTTGTTTATTCTTCACCCATTTGTTGACACTCATGATGTTTCCTGTTGGGAGCTATTATGAATAAAGTTACTATGACATCCACATACAAGTCTTTGTGTAGACATAAGTTTTCATTTTACTTGGGTTAATGCCCAAATGTGGAATTGGTATGTCATATGGTTAGTCTATGTTTAACTTTATAAGAAACTGTCGAACTCTTTTCCATAGTAGTTGTAACATTTCACGTTCCTACCGGCATTATATGAGAGCTCGTTGATCCAGATCCTCATCAACACTTGTTATTATCAGTCTTTTTAATTTTAGCCATTAGCATGTGTAATGATATCTCACTTCACTTTTAATTTACATTTTCCTGATGAACTAATGATGTTGAGCATCTTTTAAATGATTATCAGATTTTCATATATCCTCTTTAGTGAGGGGTCTGTGAAATATTTTGTCATTTTTTATTGTTGCCTTATTTTTAAGTTTTAAGAGTTCTTTATATATTTTGGATACAAGTTCTTTGTCAGGTAAAGGTATTGTGAATATTTTTATTCTGGTCTGTGGCTTTTCTTTTCTTGATAATATTTTTCAAAAAACAACAGTTTTAGATTTTAATAAATTTACCATATTATTTCTTCGATGGTTTATTTTTGTGTCCTATTTAAGAAATATTTGCCCAGTCCAAAGTTGAAAAGCTTTTCTCCTATGGATATTTCTAAAATTCCATAGTTTTAGCTTTCATATTTAGGTTTCTGATCCATTTCAAGTGAATTTTTCTGTATGGTATGAAATAAGGACGATGACTCTTTTTTTCCCCAGTTTTAGTTGTACTAGCACAGTTTGTTAAGAAAGACTTTCCTTTCATTTGTCAGATTGTTTTGCCACCTCTGTTGAAAATAAATCGAACATATACGTGTCTATTTCTTGACTATCCTTTCTGTCTCGTTGATATATGCATCTGTCCTTACCCAATACTATGAAGTCTTAGATCATGAAGCTTTATAGTGCATCTGGAAATCAGGCACTGCGAGTCCTCCAATTTGATTCTTCTTCAAAGTTGTTTTGCCTATTTTAGACTCTTTGCTTTCTATACAAATTTTAGAACCAGTTTGTCAAATTCTATTAGGAAAAAAAAAAAAAGCCTGCTTGGATTTTGACTGTGATCATGTTAATTCTGTAGATTAATTTGAGAGAATTTCCATGTCAATAATATTGGTCTTTCAATCTGGGATTTGCTTGATAGCTTTATAGAGATTTCCCTTCTGCCTACCTGATGGCCTAAATCAGGCATCCCCAAACCCCGTGGACTGGTCAGCGGCCTATTAGGAACTGGGTCGCACAGCAGGAAGCAAGCAAGCAAAGCTTCATCAGTATCTGTGGCCACTCTCCAGCACTAGCATCACTGCCTCAGCCCCACCTGGGATCATCAGGCATTACATTCTCTTAGGAGCAGTGGTCCCTGGCGCCAAAACGTTTGGGGATTGCTGGAAATCACTTCAAATAATGGGATGCGCTTGTGTCTTTGAGGTTCAGAAGAGTCCATGGTTATTGGTCCTGCAGTCCCTGGAAATCTACACATATGGAAGTTTCCTCCTCTCTTTCTTCCTGCCTCCTGGGGCTTGTGAGACAGACAAGTTCAAGCAAGCAGGGCCTTCCGGCACTAAGGTCTCCACAACAAGTTGCTGCTAAATGGAGCTTGTAGATACAGACATCTTTGCTTCTTACTCTGGAAGGATGGTGAGGGCCTTGACCAGACTTACCCGTAAGTGATACATTATCAAAATGAGGGAGCGGCAAGTGTGAGACCTGGGCCGCAGTGGGGAAGGACACACTTAGATGAGACCCCATAGCACGGCCTCCCAGAGTGTACCATAGGTGCTGCTGTGTGCAGGATGGAGGAACCACTGGGCTGGTCTTCTAGGCTGGAAACATATGTTCACATGTGGACTTTCCAGGTAGTGTGGTCTTTGACAATCGATCTAACTTCTCTGAGCCTCTGTTTTCTGATCTTTCCAAAGGGCATAAGCATCTTGATCTCATTCGGTCATTGTGAGGAAGACACGAGATGCCAGTGGTGAAGACGAACCTGCTTGCTGAGGCTGGGAAAGTCAGATATAGGGAGAAAAGGTGGGAACTGGAGACAAGACCCTCTTCTCAGCCAAAAGCACCAGGAGCACAGTGGACTGCTTGAGCTAGAGCTGTATAAAAAGGAGCAGACGAGGAGATGACAGGCCGCCCCCAGCCCCAGCCCTGTGCTGCCTTCCCTGCCTCCTCGTGTTTCCTCTACCTGCCTTCTCTCAGGAAGTTCCGTCATGGTGCTCACTGCGGGGAGACTGCCCAGGGTGTGGGCAGATCCAGTTCGTGGCCACTGCCTGCAGCCAACACAGATTTCACTGAGGGCTCTTCAGCTGCTGACCTCCTCACCAACCAGCCACTCTCATGCGTGCCTGGAGACTTAGTGTGACACAGCCGGGCACTGTGAACCCATCTTACAATGTAAATGCGTTGTTCGTGGGTTAACCATAACCTTGACTGTGTGCCTGTGTCTTCATGTGGGGAGAGGAGCCTGTTTGGGGAAAACTGTGTGTCTGTAAACCCCTCTCGTGTTGCACAACTCTGGGACCATGCGATGTGGCATCAAGAACCGAGAACTGTGCAGCTTTCTTTGTCTGTGCTGTTTGAGAAGCGACATTTCCCAGAAGGCTGGAGAAAAAGTGAATTATAATTCTGGTCTGGAGCTGAGATGGCCTTCTGTCTAGAAAAGGGCCACCAGTGTTAGATGTTGATGTCCTGTGCTTCAACCAAAGTCCTAACGCATTCCTGAGAAATTCCAGGCACAAGTCACTGGGCACAAGTTTTCCTCGGTGTGCCCTTGGGTGATGCCAGGTGGCCTTTCCCCTGAACAGGTAGGTATCGCTGCTGCTCTGTGTGCTACACAGATCATGGGCACCAGAATGGACAGACAGCACAACATGTGTGTCACTGCATGCCCTGCTCAGCCCCCTCCCCTGTCCTCCCCAAACGTGGCCCCACAATGGACATGGCCCCCTGTAGTGACAGCCCCTCAGACTGAGACTGGGAGACATCTCGGGCTACTGGCCCTGAGATCTGCCCTCTCTCCTAAATCTGGGAGACTCTCAGAAGTCAGATTCTACAGTTGTCTGCCCCCTCCCACAGAGCATGTTCAAAGTGCTTAATTAACAAATCTTGAGTATCAGGAAGTTGTTTACTTGGCTTCATCTGAAAGGTTCTCTAAGGAGCCCAAAGCACTGCTAATAGATTTTTTGTTGTTGCCTCCATCCATCAAGCAACCTTTCTCATTTCAAACTTTGTTTCATCCCTCCCCCCTGGGGATGTGACTCTCATTCAGAGAACTCAGGAGAAACCTTCTGCTTCTCTAAGCATCTCTGTCCCTAAGCTGCTATGCTCTACCCCCACAAGGTTGGAGCTTCATTTTAATTAAAGGATGGCTGGAAGAGGCAGTTGCAGATACAGACTCATTGGGCCCTCACTGCCCTCGGAGAATGCACAGCCACTCACGCCCACCTGCGTTGCATTTACTTCTGCAGCCCTGGCCCCTCCGAAAAGGAATCACAGCAACTGAGAATCTGTGGCAGTCAGAACTCACTTCCTGGTCCCCTTGACCACAATCAACTTGGGGACTGACCATGGGTGCATCTTCCTGTTATGGGACCCTGGTTCCTGCCTGCCCCTCTGCCCTCTAAATCACTCGTCTACTGCCCCCGCAGGCTCCTCTGGGCCTCTAGCTGCTTGACTGGACACTAGACTCTTCGTTCATGGCTGATCTATCAGCTCCCGTTGAGGTCTTGAAATTGAGGCTCGCTCCTGACACATTGCATCACGAGAGAATGTAGAGGTGTGCCTGCCGTCAGAGACATCACTTGAAGACAGAGGGCAAACGGTTAGCCCAGGATACAGACCATGGCACAGAGGTGAAAATGATCGTTATCATTATCAGTAACATTATTGACACTTATACATGTCGGGCAATTTATATTCATCATTACGCTCAACCCTCAAAATGAGCCTCTGGTGTAGATGCTACTACAGAGTGGCTTTACAAGTCTTAACACACGGTTGGTGTTATTTTGTCATGGACTATAATGTACTCTCCATAAATGACTTATTAAATATCTGTCTATGTTTCCAGTCACCCTGCATTTTACAGATGAGGAAACTGAGACTCACAGATAGCTCTGTGATCAGACAGCAATGGTTCAAACTCAAATCTGTCCACCTCCAGAAGCTGTGCCTTCAACCCTGTGCTATGTGAACCCACCAGGTGGGCGTGAATCTCCCTTTACCTCCGCCAGGCCGAGCACTCCGAGAGGCCTCAGGGCAGCCCCGTTGAGAACTTATACTCGGGGTGAGAATCCCATGGAGCCCTGGAACTTGCAGAAGTAGAACATCTTAGAACTTGAAAGAACCTTAATTAGATCTGAACACAATGGTTCCTAACCATTTTTGAGCTCTTAAAAACAAACAAACAAACAAACAAAAAAATGACCTGATGACAAGTATTGACCCTCTCCCCTGAGAAATGTACACATATACATACACTGTTGCCTATACTCTGGGGGTTCTTGGAGCCCCAGAAGCCCAGTCTCGGGCCTTGGCTGACACCCCCTGGTTACTTTTCCCTGTGCATATTCACGTCCTACGTCTGGCTTCTTAATCGGTCTGGCTAGATTAACCCAAGCTAGTGTTTCCTATCTGGCCCAAATCCCATCTTGTACAAACATGGAAATAGATCCAGAGAAGTGACATCTTTGGCTCAACATCACACAGTTAGGAGGTGGGGGGCTGGCAGAGTGAGCCTAGAGCCAGGGCGGACCCTACCTATTGGATCACTGAGGCTGGAAGAGTCGGGGACAGGTCAGGGCACTTGGGTTCAGTGCTGACTGGTCCTTGGCCACCTGAGGAGAACAGCTGTTTCTGGTGGGATGCTGATCAGTCACTCATCACAAGTACCTGCTCCCACGTGGAGGACCCCTGAGCTCTCTCAGGGTCTGCTCGCTGCCCCGAGGCACCTCTTCTCCATCAGCCCACTCTAACCAGCCTTGAGGGCCTCATTATGGAGTTCCCGGACCATGAGGCTGCAGGAAATGAGCTCAGAGAGGCTCTTATGGAAGAATGAGCTAGCCACTCAGGAGAGAAACTGCACCCACCTCTTTCTAAAGAGGGTTCACCCCAGTTTTCCCCAAACAGGCTGCTCAGCTGGAGACCATATCCTTCTGCTCTGGGAAGGCTTCCCTGACCCTGAGAATAGGGGCTGGACCTCAGCACCCCTGATTCCCTTGGTGGTTTCCCTTATCCACCTTCCCCATATTCCGGCACCTGGCTCCATGCCCCGCGCACAGCAGGTGCTCAGCAGACACTTCCACCTCTAACACGGAGCCTGCTATCGAGATCAGGAAGGTGTGGGGCGCCTCTGGGCATGCAGACATGCAGACGGGCACCATCCACCCTCCTCCTCCGCTCCCTCCTCCTCTCTGTGCCTGTGCTAGGAGATTATAGCGACCCAGGTGGTGATGGGCTCATTATGGTGGCCTGAGGAGCCTGCGATGTCAGCCATTAACAGCCCTTGTTATGAACCCCCCTCTGCCGGCAGCTTTGGTCCATGTTTACACAGTAAACAGTGCGGTTAGTTTATTTGATCAAGGGAGCGGCTCTTCAGAGGAGCTAATAGCTGGCTCCAGCCCTGGAGCTTCTCTCCTGCTGGGCTGGCAAAGCTGCTCAGCTAGGAAGGCCCCAGGGCTGAGCGGGGCCAGGTCACCTCCTGCAGGTCAGAGCCCAGGCCCGTGAGGACATCGAGTCCAGAAGGCTCAGGGCCTGGCTGGAACCGCCTGTTCCGAAGGACAGGGGCAGCTCTCCTGGGCCGTGGCCGCCTCAACAGCTCTTAAAGCAGCTACTCACCAATATTCATCCACGCCTAGCTGCTTTGTATGACTTGATATCGGACGCTGGTTTCTCTCACTTGTTTAATGAGGAAACAGGAGATGAGCACTAATGGGGATGTCTTAACTTCTTGTTTTATTTCATTTTTCAAAGCTGGCCTCAGAGACTGTAGTTTCAAGTCACTCCTTACTGGTGTGCGGACTGTCAGTGACGGCTCAGCGCTGTCAGGCAGCTGGGGACTTGGCCTCAGGGGGCTCAGGGGTTAGATTTGCACAACCCTACGCTCAGGCCTAGTTAAGTATGGAGAGAAGGGCTTTAACTTAGAGCTGTCAGCCAACTGCAGTGTCTGTCTTTGGAAAATGAAAGGCGGTGGGGGCGGGAGCTCATCTCAGCCTTTGGAGCTGAGCTAGAGGAAAAGAAAGTATGGTGGGATATCTATGCGAACAAATTCGAAAACATTTATCCATAAAGATATACGCACTCCGATGTTCATAGCCGCATTGTTCACAGTGGCCGGGAAACAACCACGATTTCCTTCAACAGATGATTGGATAATAAAGATGTGGTGCATATATACAGCCATAAGATGAAATGCTGCCATTTGTGACAACGTGGATGGATTTGAGATATTCATGCTATGCGAAATAAGCCAGACAGAAAATAAGCCACTCATATGTGGGATATAAAACTGAAAGCAACAAATGAACAAGACAAACAAACAAAAACTCATAGGCACAGACAACAGTTTAGGGGTTACCAGAGGGAAAGGGGAAGTGGGAGGTAAGGGTGAAGGGGGTCAAATGCATAGTGACTTTGGGTGGTGAACACACAATGCAATATGCAGATGATGTGTGATAGAACTGAACATTTTAAATCTATATAATTTCATCGACCAGTGTCACCCCAATAAATTTAATTTAAAAAATAAAAGTATCGTAAGGGAGTTTTTTAAACGGCCTGGCCAGGGGAACAGAGGGAGATGGAGAAATTTCTAGAACTGCCCCACTATAGAAAAAGTAATATTTCTTGATCCTCTGACTCCTATTTGACTCTCTCCCTCTGCTACTTTCTCCTGCCAGCCTCTTCCTTCCCCAGAGTCCCCTGCAGGAATGACTCGTGTGTGTGTGTGTGTGTGTGTGTGTGTGTGTGTGTGTGTGTGTGTCGCAGTCTGCAGTGAGCCTAGTTAGTGCTTTCCTACTCTGAGAGACTTGGGGTGAGTTCTCGGCACCCGCAGACAGCCAATCCGTGGCCTTCCTTACCACCCAGCCTCTGACTCAGCTTTCTTGCCCAGCATGGACGTCCTTGCTGGTGCCAGCCAGTCCTCCCTGTACCCCCCGAACCCCCAGCTGGCTTGTCCAGCATTTGGCCACCACATCTGGGCCCTATTCATTACACAGACTGAGGAAACAGGACCCCACAAAACACACTCATTTCTTGCATCTGTAGCCACCGAATGTTTGTCTCTGTATCATCTATCTATCATCTATCATCTATCTATCTATCTATCTATCTATCTATCTATCTATCTATCTATCATCTATCTATCTATCATCTATCTACTTAATATTCTCGCCCACCCCAACTGAGCTAAGAAGGAAGGATTTTATAATTATCAAGATTGCTCGAAAGAGCGAGAGGAAGAGAGGATCGGCAGGGTTGTGAACTTGCTGTAGTGATGCCTTGGACCTTCTCCGGGAACGGGGAGGCTGGGTGCTGGGGCCCAGGGAAGGCCCAGAGCGGAGCAGCTGAGAAAACCCTGAGTCCCTCATGCAGTTTCTCCTCCTCCCCTTTTTCCTTTCTGCTTTCGCTTTTTTCTTAGTTCACGTAGTCCTTTACTCTCTTCCTACCCTCTGTTTTTTTCCTCTTTTCTCTCACCCATCTCACACCCCCCGCCGAGGGTAATAGACTCACTCGCCATCATTCTGAACAAACGCCTGTTCTTAGGACTTAAGGCGTCTCCCGCTCTCCCTGCACAGACCGTTTCCATTACAGGACTTCCAACACCAGCTTTTAGCCCTGGGGTGGAAGGTAAACCGTGGGGGAGCTTCGGTATATCATGAAAGAGCAGCAGAAGAGCAGGAAAGCCCTGACCCTCCGTCGGGAGCCTTTCACTCGCAGCCCCCAGGACCTGCAGCCCAGCCCGGGGAGGGAAAGCGGACTCTCACTCCAGCGGGACAGCTGCCCTCCGCCCAGCCTGGGTGAGCATTGCACCGTCTCGTGGTCCACGCTCTGTTGGCCAGGGCTGAAATCAGTGGCGATGAGAGAAGAACCAGGCTGCAGCTCACAGGGGCATGGTCAGTGGATAAAGCAAACGTGAAGGAAGAAATAGAGTGACCGATAAGTACGTGGGATTTTCAGAAACAGCTTTCCATCACCTATGCTGGGGGCGGGGGAGAGGACGCATATCAAGTCACTTGGCCTCTCTGAGCTTCGGTTCTTTGTCTAAAAATGCGGACGGTAATATCCACTGCAAAGACTTGAAATGAAATAAAATATCCCATGCGAAAGCGCTTAGTGCGACGCACACAGTAAATGTAAATAGAACCCGAGTATGTTCCCATTTACTTCACACAGACATGCACACGCACGCACACACGCACATGCACATGTGCACGCACACGACTTTTAGGTGTGTCCTGGATTCAGTTCAGATCCATTTTAGTCTTTCTCGATGGCTGGAGAAACTGGCAGCCAGGCTGCCCTTGACACAGCGATGTGAGTCAGCCTTGCCCGAGCCCCATAGTCAAGGCTCAGGTCTGTCCACAGTAGCCCGGACGCTTAGGACAGTGGAGGGACTGCCCACCCCCACGGTCTGAGCTTTCTCTGTAAGAGCTGGAACAACATGGAGGCCCCTGGCATGCTGAGTTGACTGAAAAGTCCAAAGGTGGCATTTTGTCTTGTTCCTGAGCCTTGTATTGAAAGGAAGACATTCCTGACACAGGCGACGAGAAAGGAGCACAGAGACGACTCAACTCCAAATGCACCTGCACTCGGGCATAGAAGACGAACAAGACTGAGGACACGGAAGACACGGTGTTGTCATCATTCAAAAGGCACGGAAATGAAAGCCAGATCCCAGCTCGAATCTGACGATGCCGCCGACATGATCCAAGTGTCCCTGGTGTGTCTCGGTTTCTTCTTCTGTGAAATAAGAATGATAATCGCCTCTTTCCTGTCTACCTCACAAGGCCAAAGTAAGGACCAAGCGAGATAACAAAATTGAAATCACTTTGCTAAATACTATACAAATAGTTGTTAGTGTTGTTGTTTATGACGCGGAATGTGAATTGGAGAACTGGAAGCGCCACGAGAGCCTGTTACCTATGAACATCTCAGATATAAAAGGTTGGGCTCATACCCTCAGACATCATGCCCACAGGAAACCATTCACCGAAGGATTTCCTCTTACGCACCCCTGTTTTGTCAGTGAAGATGGCAAGTGAAGTGAGACAATCTTACTGGCTTCCTGATGGAGTCTGCTGGGGTGAGAGGTGTCTACACCTTTGTTCCCGGTAGGAGTCAAGGGCCTCTCGTGATACTTGTATATTTCACCCAAAGTGACAAGGACCTTGTTAGCTGTCCTTGCACTGAGGAGTTTGATAGATTGAACTCCTGGGGAAAATGTGGCGGCCGTGATCTGCCATAAAGATGATGAATAACATTTTTTTTTCTTAAATGATTACCGAAAACTTTATAGCTAGCCAACGCCGGCTTTCTCTGAGCCCCTGGAGAAGTACTTTTCTGAAGTGTCATTTAATTAATAAGGAGGTTATGGACTGCTGCCATGCACGGAGCACTGCAACAGGACGAGGTAAGAAAAAGGGACAGAGGATCCCAGACACAAAGAAGAGGGCCGGGGTGGGGCCAGCCTGGATGAAGGCCAGGTCCCTTCAAACCTTCTAGAATTCCAGCTATGTCCAAAGCTGTCGCCACGTGCCAGGGGTCTCCAGCAGTTGAAAAGATGTTCCCATTAATAGCCTGGTCTGGAAAATTCACTCTGTCACTTTGAAATAAAAAGAGAGGCAGTGTGGTGTGATGGAAAAATCTTCCCGACTGAAAGTTAAGGGTTAAGATTCTTCTGTGAGCCTGTGGTAGAGTCTTAGGAGGGTGGCTTCCCCTCGTAGGGTAAATAAAGTGATAGAACTGGACAAAATGATTTTTAGAATTCCAAATCAAATATTCTATCTTATTCTGAATTGCTCAAAAAGGAATAGTATCGGGCAAAAAAAAAAAAAAAAATTCCCAATTTTTTTTCACAGCTTTCTCTAACTGGGTTCCCCAGAGAGAGAGAGAACAGATGAATTGGGTGTGCATTCAACTGTATCAATTATAGAGAAAAGAAGAACAGAGTTGCACTCAAAATCAACATGAGGAAGATACACCGACATTGGCAAACCCCGGGGCATATGCACCGACGTTTGGGAGACCGTCATTTCCCTGAGTCGCTGAGCATCTTCTGTTACGAGAATCCAACCTGGGGCTCCCAAAGAGAGAACTACGATTCCCCAGACCCTAGTGACACTCGCCATCTCCTGACCAAGGACTCTAAGGTGAGAGAGCTCTCTTCTTGGCACCAACCAGTGAGATACTCTACAGAACGACGTCAGAGGCCTCGTATTTTAGTGGAAAACAAATTGGCATTTAACATGAAATGGGATTGGGTTCGAATCTTGCCTTTGCAACTTATTAGCTGTATAACCTTGGGCAAGTTACTTATCTCTGAGCTTAAAAATAATGCTATTGTATATCTGCATGGATTGTTGGAAAGATTAAGGAAGATAATGTATCGAAGGGTATAGTGTCTGGAACGTAGTAGGTACACCAAAGTCTTAGTCGCTTATCCTTCCTCCCTCCCTGCTGCCTTGCTTTCTCTGAAACTGTGAGAAGCAGATTATCGAAGGCAGGAGAGAGCGCAGTACACTGATAGACCCGTGCTCCTCGGAAAGACCTCAATCAGCAACACTGATGGCTAAAATCACATGTTGAGTTTTAACAGAAAGTAATGTATGCTTCATATTTCGTACAAGATTTAGAAGATTTGATGTTAACAGCATGCCTCAAGGGAAAAACAACGTGAAGTTTTTTGTAGACCACAAGCTCAGCGTGAGCCAGTAGTATGACGAGGTTGTTAAAAAAAATTAGTGTAACTTTTAGCCATGTGGATAGTAATTTGTGAATCAAGGGAATGTAGGCATCTCATCGCTTTTGGTAAATTTTAACCAATTCTGATGTCCCATGTCTATGGGACGGCGATGAATTTGACTATATCTTGAGAATGATATCATAGAGAGTTTAGAATGTCATAAGCTTTGAGAAACAGTTGTCGAGTCCCAAAATGTTAAGAGTGGAGCGCTGTAATTGCCACGCCCACCTCCAGCTCACATGGAGCCTTTGACAAAGAGAAAAGCGCTCTTCTACACAGAAAGGCAGTTCCACACCGAGCTTCTCACCCTCCCTCCTCCTCACCACCATATTCCCTTGTTCAGTGCACAAGCTACACAATTGTATGTGACCACCTTGATGATAGCAAGCCTCAAATTCATGAAGAGCTGTCTGGTGGAACAGAGCACAGAGTTCTTCTGTGTTTCTGTACAGAGCTAGAACCTGGACCACTAGTGGGAAACAGTTATATAGAAAGAGAGCATTAGGCTTGAAATGAAGAGAATTCCCTGATGATAGTCTCACGACTGTTGTAACTCTGTTGGAGACATGAACAAATCTAAACAAAGAGTTTATTGATCTGAAGGGAATTGGTCGGCTACGAAGCAAAGAAAACAGCTTCCCCAAAATCAAGCAGTGGCGCTGCCAGTTCAAGTAATAGAGTAGAGGATTCTCGCTCAGGAGAGCACCCCATCACGATGGCAGGACCGCCCAACGTGGAAGAGATGCCAGGAGCTGAAGTTTGTGAGCTTACTGTATTCCTGAGCTGTGTGCCAGATCAATCTCATGGGGATGCAGTGAATCCGATTGTGGTCGCCCGATGCCATCGGATGTGCCATTCCCTGACTTCTTTTGCTATGATTCCAAGCCCTCAAGAGAACTTTCTCATTTTGACTCGCCCGACCCCCACTCCCACATATGGATCTACTTATAGAGGCAGTTTCTGGAACAATTGTATTTCTGATTGTAAATTAATACCATTTCAGTCCAGTTGTAATTTGGGTCCCCTGAAACTTGACTGTTCATGCTGATATAAGTTAATGATTTGGGATTCTGGCGATAGATATCAGTCTATTGAATGCAATTTCTTTTCAAATGAGGTTGGAGTGAAACATACATCATCTTAAAAATGAACCGATCAGAAGTGACTCACCACATTCTGAAGTGGGAAACATGCTACGCCTGCTTTTTCATGAAGATGAGGACAAGAATAGTGCAGTGCATGCTGGGAAACATGATTTTTACCTGGAATGCCTTGTCTTCCCAAGCGGGTTGCTTCTTTCACCTTTGCATTCTTCTACTGTTAACTGAAAACCCCTAACAATTCAGCAGCATGATCCTTCACCGACCAGAGTTGAGGCACCCTTCCTGGACTTAAATTTTTACTTCTTTCCTCCTTTCCCTTCCTTCACATTGGGTTTCAGGTCTATTCGGAGGCACGTGCTCATGCACTCTATCCTTTGATCAGTACTTATTCTATTAAATTGGAGGTAAAGAGGTATCCGGCCCCACAGGCCTCTTAACTTCAAGGTTCGAATGTGGCTGTGACCTTCTACTCTCCAAAAGATAACTGAGCTGGCACAGCGTCCACAGGAAGATGTCCAGTGAAACCCCTTGGGGAAAAGCTGCAAAGACTCAGCCAACAGTGAGTCCCGCTGGTAAATGCTTTGGGCTTATGGGTTTCCTAGATAAACCTGATTCCAGGTTTATCACTGTGCATACTTCCTGGAAGCCCATTGCAGTAGGTGCATACTTCCTGGAAGCCCATTGCAGACTTGCCACGTAGGAGGATGAAAGTATGGGAAGTAGTCTTTTTTTGTTGTTTTTTCTTATCACTGTGCATACTTCCTGGAAGCCCATTGCAGCAGGGGCGCGGGAGGACTTGCCACGTAGGAGGATGAAAGTACAGGAAGTAGTCTTTTTTTTTTCTTTTTCCTTTTCAGTTACAGTTGAAATTCAATATTATATTAGTTTCAGGTGGACAGCATAGTGGTTAGACACTTATAAAATGTACGAAGTGATCCCCCCCAGAAGTCTTGGACACATCTGGTACCACACATAGTTATTACATTATTGACTTTATACCCTGTGCTGTGCTTCACATCCCCATGACTATGTTGTAACTACTAATATGCACTTCTTAATCCCCTCACCTTTTTCACTGAGCCCCCAAACCCCCCTTCCATCTGGCAACCATCAGTTTATTCTCTGTGCCTATGAGTCTGCTTGTTTGCTTGTTTGTTTTGGTTTTTAGATTCACATATAAGTGAGAGCATGCGGTATTTGTCTTTCTCTGTTTGACTCATTTCAGTTAACAAAATAAACTCTAGGTCCACAGGAAGCAGGTTTGAACTGGAAGGGAGGGCTTATCACCTCCTGCAGTTTCAGACTGAACAGAACCCAATCGGTTGGTACTTACAAGAGATGGACTCATGAAAAGACACCAGGGCCTATACTACGAAGACACTAAACTTGTACAAGGAGGAAAATACTTGTCATGTGTGCTGAAGTAGAAAAATGTCCTCTCTGAGGAAGAAGCAGGTGACAGTCATGGCAACGGGCTTGGCTGATGAGGACCGAGGTTATTTCAGTGATGCATCCCTTGGGCTGTATCCCAGTGGCCTGAGGCTCCAGGCCAGGTTCTGGCTATTGAATTAACGAAGGGATCTCAGAAAACGACCCTTCTTGTGTTTTCATGAAAGCACGTGAGATTTTCAGCACATGTCAGAGAGGGTCCCCTGGTTCTTCCAGTGGTGAGATCTCAAAGCGTATTCTGGGAAGAAAAACAACTATCCGGGTAGGAGCTAAAGGATTGTGCTAGAGGAAAACTCACAGAGAAAGACAATTTGAACAGGGCACTTTACAGTGCCTCTCCTACTTGGAAGCTCACCGTCTGGTGAGGAGGTAGACATAATCGCATTTCTAATTATAAAAGAGAGTTTCGTGCCTACCAAACCTCTCCCACTGCTACATACCTGAATATTATGGAATTTAAAAAAAAGTGTTTTTTAATTATTAGTTACCAAGAAAGTAAGGGAATTCTTTGGAAGTCTGAAGTTGACAAGACAGTGTGACTCCGTAAAGGTGGGCGTGCCCTGGAGTGGCCTTCCCTAGAGGGTATCTGCAGACCTTTGCTTTCCTGGAGCATTGGGAGACAAGAGAAAAAGCCTAGGCTATGGTGAGGGTCAGAAAGGAGATTCCATTATAAAGCCCAGACCCCAGAAGGGAGACCCACTCGGAGGGGTATCACTTGTCTATGACACAGTACTGCTGTATGAGGGACTGCCAGTCATCAGAGGCACACAGAATAATCATTTGTTACCCACACATCTGACCTGGCAGCCAGACAATCCTCTGATCTTGGCTGGGCCACTCACAGGTGTGCAGATCATCAGCTGTCCACAAGGATCCTATTACATGGGGCCACTGGAGTGACTTTACTCAGCTCTGTGATGCTCTCTGCCTCTGCTTGGGACCTGGGGTGTGACCCTCTCATGGCAGTGGCACCGTGCAAGGGCAAGTGGAAAACCCTGCACATCTTCAATGTTCCACAGTGTGTGACATCCCATTGCTTAAAGAAAGTCACGTGGCTAGGATGAGAGTCAGAGGAGGAAGTCACTACAAACAGACAGGTATAAGGTATGTATACAGGCAGGTATAGTGGGTTGAAGAGTATCGCCCCAAAATTCATGTTCACTTGGAACCTCAGGACATGACCTGATTCGGAAACAGGATCTTTGCAGATGTAATTAGCGATTATGGATCTCAAGGTGAAATTATCTCAGATTTAGGGTAAGAAGGGCTAAATCTATGACTGGTGTCCTTTCGAGGGGACAGGACACAGAGAGACATATGGAAGAAGGTCGTGGGCCCTGTGAAGATGGAGGCAGAGCTTGGAGTAATGGTACCACAAGCCAAAGGACACCGGGAGCCACCAGAAGCTGGACGAGGCAGAAAGGATTCTCCTCCAGGGCCTTCAGAGAGCACGTGGCTCTGCCGGGGCCTTGATGTCCGACTCCTGGCCTCCAGAGCTACGAGAGAATAAATTTCTTTTGTTTCCAGCCACCAGGTTTGTTGCTGCGGTCCCAGGAAACATTTACAAGAAGGGTGAAGAACTGAGGCCATGAATACGGTGGATCAGTCGTGGAATGCAAACTTCAAAACATAACCATCCGGGCAGAAACAGTAGTGGGGTTGGGGGCTTTCTTGGCTTTTTATCTGGGTGTATTCATTTGTTGCTTTTAGGTTTATATCCCATATATAAGTGATATCATGCTGTTTTCAACTTTTTCTGTCTGGGTTATTTCGCCTAGCACGATTATCTCAAGGTCTATCCATGTTGTCACAAATGGCAGTATTTCATCTCTTCTTATGGCTGAGTAATATTTCATTGTATATATGTAGCACAGCTTCTTTAGCCAGTCACCTATCATAGGATACTTCGGTTGTTTCCATGTCCTGGCTACTGTGAATAATGCCACTATGAACATCAGTGTGCAAATAAATATCTTTTCGATTATGAGTTTTCAAGTCTTTGGGGTAAAATACCCAGCTGAAGTTTAGTTTTAAGTGACCACAAGTTTGAAGTGCTCCAGGTACCTGCCAAAAGCCAAGGTAATTCTCTGCAGGAACACCCATTAAACATGGGCCTCAAAGAATTCCTACATATAAATGCCAGAGAATGTGTACTCCTACTAGAAAATCACCCTATTTACAGCTGGAAGAGCCAAGAGAAGCACTGAAGCCACAGAATTGGACCAGCAAAATAGAACAGAATACAACTTAAGTACAATTAACATATCTTATGGACTGAATTGTGTTCCCCAAAGTCATATGTTGAAGCCTTAAACCACTAATATGATTGAATTTGGAAAGAGGGCCTTTCAAGAGGGGATTAAGGTTAAATGAAGTCACTAGGTGGGTCCTAGTCCACTGCCACTGGTGTCCTTGTAAGAAGAGGAAATTCGAACACACAAAGGGACACCAGGGATGCACGTGCACAGGGTCAAGTTTGTGTAAGGACGCAGTGCAA
Source organism: Pteropus alecto (assembly GCF_000325575.1). Lineage (NCBI taxonomy): Eukaryota > Metazoa > Chordata > Mammalia > Chiroptera > Pteropodidae > Pteropus > Pteropus alecto. The sequence goes on along the minus strand of NW_006429864.1, from coordinate 3,247,667 downwards.
AGACAGCCACCTGCAAGGCAAGAAGAGGCCTCGGGAGAAACCAAACCGGCCGACACCTTGATCTCGGACTTCCAGCCTCTAAAACTATGAGAAAACAAATTTCTGTTGTTTGATCTGCCCAGTCTGAGAGATTTTGTTATGGTAGCCTAGCATACTAACATAACATATTTAAAGAAATAGAAATGAGGTTTGTAAGTATGGCTTATAAACAAGAGATTACTGAAATCAACCAATCAGGTTTGATAGCATAAATGCAAAATCTAGAAATTAAATACATAAAAATCAGAAACGCAATAAAAAAGAGATCGCACTCCATCATAAACTTGGAGACAGATCTAAGGAAGACCAGAGACAGCACAGGGGGACAAAGAGGTGGGAAACAGGAGATACAGTGACTTGGAAGACAGAGCGAGAAAATCCGACATACATTTATTCAGACTTGTAAGAGGAGAGACAAGAAAGGACACGGAATACCTACCCTGTTTGGGAGAGGGGCCCCTCTCTGCTGGTGGTTTCTGGGGCAGGCAGGACGCGGGTGATAATGCTTGATTTGGATCTGCCTAGTGACAAGAAAAGGAACAGGAATTAAAGGAAGGAAAAGCATGCCCCAAGAGGCAGAGGCATGAGAAAGCATGATATTCTCGTGGTGCGACGAGAAGTCTTGTGTAATTGTGCCGTAGGGTGGTACGTTGGCATGTGGAAACAGGGTTTGAAGCTGGAGAGTCATCAGAAGGAAGGGATTTGTCAGCCACACTAAGGAATCTCCAACTGTATTCTGTAGGTGATGGGGAGTCGATGGAAATCTTTAAGCAAGAAAGCGACATGATCATCTTCGCACTTAGAAAGATAAAGCACCGAGAAGAAACTCAATAAGCACTTGTGGTTTGATCAATGGGGGCTGCTGATCCGAATTCCTTTGTTCTTGGAAGGCTGTGGCTGGATGGAGCTTCAGGGATTCTAGATCCATCTGCTCCTGCAGAAGGAGTTCCAGAAAGGCTCTCTGTTTTAGAGCACACCAAGTTCCGGTTGGTAAATTAGAAGTGATGGCCTCAGCTACTCTGGGGCTGGGAGGAGCCTCACAGACACCCCTCACATTGTTCCCAAGCTTCCCTTCTATGGCAGAGATGTCCCCCGAGAAGCCTTGACTACGGAAGTGTTTCCTCTCTCTACCAGACTTCACGCTAGGCCCACACTGCTGGAATCCAGGCCAGGCCCAAGATCACTCTCGGGAGCCCTCCTTCGTCTCAGTGCCCCTGGCAAATATCCATCCACCCAACCAGTTCTGGGCTATTCTGGCTCTGTGCTGTCCCTTGGACTGTTGGCTTTTTATTAGTGAGGTTGGCGGGAGGAGCATTTGCAGCTCGCCAGAAACATAACAAGCCTCCGGTGTTGTGTGTGTTATCCCAGCTATCACGTAGCAAGTCTTGGAGGGTAGAGGTTAAACAGCTTGCCTGAGTTCCCAGGCCCTAGTAAAGGGCAAGACTGGGAGTCAAACCTAGCTTGGCCAGACTCAAACACATGTCTCCAGCCTCCAGCCTCCAGCCTCCTTTCTCAGCCCAGCTCTCCAGCTCTACCTTTGGAGCCAGTAATTGCCCACAAAATCGCAACCCCAAGACAAGTTGCATTTCTTCAAAGTCGCCTCTTTTCTCTTTCTCCTGGTTAAAAATGTGTTCGTATCTTTCCCACCCATAGACATGTTTGGGTGGGGTGCATCTTACTTTTTATTATTAATCGCTATCATGTACAAGTCATTTCTGTAACTGGCCTTTGCTGCTTATTAAACGCTGTCTAATTATTGTGAACTGATATAAACCCACAGCCCTGCCTGTGAGGCCATGTTCTGCTTGCCTAAATGGTGCAAGCCCCCAACTGACCCCAAATCCAGCCCCGACGTCTGCTCCTGGAGAACCGTTTTCTGTCATTGCTCTTGCACCCAAGCTGCATTCTTTGAGTTTGATATTTTTCCAGGTGAATAATTTGGACATGTTTAGGAGAATTATCTAGTTGAAATGATTCTTCAGATACAAGGCTCTGAAACAGCCTCTAAAAAACCAAGCTCACAATGGCGCCCATTTATGTTGTGTCCTGTGCTGACCTGAGCAGCTTTTGTATGAAAGAGGAGACCTACTGAACCTGAATCTCTGTGTGCAGCAGGTAGCCAGGAGTCTGACTGTGCGCCTAATCCCTGGCCATTCTTGTTTAATCAGTCGGAAGCTGTCCCAGACTGGAGTCTAGGAGGCATTTGGCAGAGGAAGGGAAGGAAAAAGGAGAGGGAGGGAAAGTAAACCAAAGGGAGAAAAAAGTGAAAATTAGAAAGGAAGTATGGAAGGAAAGGAGAAAGGAAGAAGGAAGGAGGGAAGAGGGGAGGAGAGAGGAAGGGAAGGTGGTCCCAGTCTTCAGAGTTTTCCCAGCCCTCCTCCGGTAAATGCATATCTGACCTATTCTCTATTGTCTGCGCCACGCAGAGCAAAGGCTGTGAGTTCAATGAATATTTGTTGATTGACACTTTAGTCACTGATAACCATTTGCAATGGTGCAGAGTAGGTGAGTTCACATGGGGTCCAGCACGGGGCTGGCTGAGACCCTAGAGGAATATTGAGTCCACTGGTTCTCAAGGAGGCTGACACTTTCCTCAGGGGTAAGCTGGGAATCTGAGGAGACATTTTCACTTATTCTTGTGACTTGGGGTAGTGTGTGCAGTCCTGACAGGGAGCCCGGATGCAAGATACAGCGCATTGTATCCCGTGGGGAAATCTTCTCAAGGCGGAACGGTCCTGCACCCTGCATGACTTCTGAATGTCCTGTAGGACATGCATATGGGTGAAAAGCCTGCTTATAATGACCCTGGTCCAGAACTCAACTGAATTTTATGACATAAAACCGTATTATGTTTTAAAATATGGTTTTAATATATACTGTATTCTCTAGAAACACAACTTCTTTGTAAATCAAGGAGAGATTGTGTTATTTAGTTTTCCAAGAGTTGTTGAGCATTTTAGAAAATTACATCACTGGTGGCGATGCTCTTCATGCTATTCGAGTTACCGAAACACCCCACCTAGATCAGTTCCCCGTTTTCCACTCCTACACTCACGGTCACCTGACATGTAGTGAAAATACTTTAAGTACTTAGTGCTTTAAGTACTTAGTACTTAGTGGCTGGTATAGACAAGCCAATCATTTACATATTGAAAAAAGTTATTTTCTTATAAACTACTTTTCCTTTATTCTTCTTCCTTCACATCACTATTCGTTCACAATATTTCCTCCTTTAATCAGAAATATAGATAGGGTATCTCATCGAGATGATATTGTTTTTGGATTTCGCTTTAGGGTAATTACGGGGCATGGCAAAATAGTTGCTATGATAGGTTCAAGAGCCATGGACCAACACTCCCACTTTACATGGAAAGAACTTGAAATCCAGAAAGGGACAATTCTGGGTCAGGCGGCTTCTGGACAGCAGTGAGAGCACTGGAAGCCAGGCCTCCCGACTGGTGGCTCAGATGGACCTTGACAACGCCTCACCTCTCAACGTGAGACAGACCAGCCTGCAACAGCTGGAACCCTCCTTGAGACATGCTCCTGAGGGGCCTTTGCCAACGTGAGCACGGGGCAGGGTGAGGCCCCTTGACCTTCTGCCAGGTCACCTTTCTTTTTCTCTTGTCATGCCCACTTGGATGGATTTTATCATTTAAAATGTGAAATTAAGAAGAAGACACGAGGTCGGGTCTTCATTTCAGGCTTAGGGTGGTGCATTGGCTTCCTGTAGCTGATGCAACTAATTACCACAAACCGGGGGCTTAAAAGGACAGAAATATGTTCTTTCCCGGTTCCGGAGGCTGGAACTCAGAAATCAAGGTGTCCGCAGGGCCTCGTTCCCTCCAAAAGCTGTAGGAGAGAAACTTCCCTCGCTTCTTCCAGCCTCTGGTGGCTCCCGGCATTTTTTGGCTTACGGCGACCTCACTCCAATGTCTGCCTGTCTTCGCACGGCCTTCTCCTCTGTGTGCCTCTGTGTCTGTGTCCCCTTTTCTTCTCTTACGACACTCGTCATTGCATTTAGGGTCCCCCCTAATCCAGGATCATCTCATCTTGAAATCCTTAACTTATTGATATCTGCAAAGACCCTGTCTCCAAACTAAAGTCACATTCACAGGAGGTTTCAGGTAGACATCTCTGGGGTCATCATCAACTGTTCAGCCTGCTACAGATGATATTACAACTGCTTGACCAGGTACGAATCAGACCTAGAATTTAGATTCCACGCTTTCTAGCTCCTCAGTCACGGATTCCAAAGTCTATTCAGGCACGGCAATGTCTGATAGGAATTACATGGATCCATGAGCTCACCCGGTTCCACCCCTCATGTTAGAAACGAATCCATGGAGATGGAGAGAAGAGAAATGACTCATTCAAGGTCACCCAGAGAATGGATGTCAGAGCTGGCAGCAGACACAGCTTTCTGCCTTTCCAAGCAGTGCCGTGTTCGTCCCCAGCATGGGGGTTCACGTGCCCTTGCCCATAATATGAAGTAAGTCCCTGTCTTGACTCCCTAGCCCCCCGTTAACCCTCACCGAATCACCTAAGTGAGGCTTCATCAAGGAGATTCGGCCATCAGTCCTTTCCTACAGAGTCACGCACCCCCTGGGGGCGGATGAGGAAGTTTTCTCTGCTCCCTGGAGGTTTACTAGCTGCAGAAAACCAGCCACGCTCCTTCTCCCTTCACAGACACTTGTTCCATATTCATATTCCATTTATGTTGGCTCTTGTTTATCTTGTTACCTAAGTACTTAGCACAAAAGTAATTATTTCGTTGCAAAAGCCGCAGCAGCCGGCAAAGTTAAAAAAAAAAAAATACACACAAACACGATTGACTCTTGCGCAGAATTGTATAAATAACCACCTCAATGGAGACGTGGGAAATTATGCTCAGGCTGCCACCAACCCACTGTCAGGAGAAGATTCTGAGTGTAACATCCTGCCATTGTGCGGAGGGAAAGATCATTTCTTAGCAAAGTGGTTTTTACAGATGCTCACAATGTGGAGCACCCCTTCCCCCCAGCAAGCCCGCCCTCCTCGGAGTATCACGGAGTGTCAAGTCGCAGTGTGCAGCCTGCGAAGCAGACAGCAGGCGGCTCCCTGCCGGGTCCCAGCCATGGCTGCTCTCCCTTCCCCGCCAATGCAAGCAGTGAGGGGAAAGGGGACATTTTTCCTCAGGGAAACGAAACCCAGTTCCCTATCCAAAAGAAGACAAGGTGGGTTTGGGGGGCTGTGCCCAGGTCCATGCACGCAGACAGATATGTTTCCCCTCTTTCTGGGTGCTTACTTACCAAGCTATTTTAATTAGATAGATCCTATTTGACTGTGAGCAAACAAATAATGCAAGCAGTGAGGGGAAAGGGGACATTTTTCCTCAGGGAAACGAAACCCAGTTCCCTATCCAAAAGAAGACAAGGTGGGTTTGGGGGGCTGTGCCCAGGTCCATGCACGCAGACAGATATGTTTCCCCTCTTTCTGGGTGCTTACTTACCAAGCTATTTTAATTAGATAGATCCTATTTGACTGTGAGCAAACAAATAATCATTTTTTTTTTTTTTTTTTTGAGACTAGGAAAGAGGAAATGGAGCGCAATCAGCTAGGAGCTAAAGGGAAATACAGGTATTTTTCTCTCCCAGGCTCTGCCCTTCCCCTGAAAGCCAGATTAAAAAGCAAAGCCGTCCCTCAAGTAGTGCTCTGCATATTGTGCTGTGAACCACACAGCCTTCTTTCCCCTCCCATTCCCTGTAATACACGCACAGACGCCCACCAGAACACACGCACACACGCAGTCTCTCCTCTCCGGTCTCCTCCTTTCTCCCGCTCTTGTCTTTCTTCTTATCCATTCTGTCGTCTGCCTCTTTCCCCTCTTCCTCCTTCTTCCTTTCTCCTTTCCCTCACTCTCCCTCTGGGCCTCCCTCTCTATTGTCCACGCTTCTGAGCAACGCGGTTCTCCCCCTACCCGCTACTGTAGCTGTCACAGGTGACTTCCCATCTCCCTTTTCCCCTGGGAGTGAGAACAGGGCAGGCTGACGGAATGAAGGTGATGCAGGGCAGGAGGTGCAGAGAAGGCATCAGTGATTCAGGGGGCAGGTAGGAGACAGCCTCAGGATACCACTTCTTGAGTCCTGGCCTGGCTCACTCTGCCCTCCCTTTTCTCATTAAGAGCAGAAAGCCTTGAGCCGGGGTTCCGGTAAGCATCATTTGTCACTGTGATTGGGATAGTGGGATGAGTAGCAGAGAGGGTGCCTGATAGAGAAGAGACCGTCCTGTCTTTATTAGAGATAGAGTTGAAGAGAGAAAGAAGCAGAAGAAGACCCCTCGTGCCACATGAAACACGCCCCAGCCTCAGTCTCTTTGTGGACCCTGGGGTGGAACAGAGGTGGAGGAAGGAAAATCATAGCTACCATCATGGCTTCTTTCCGTGCTCACATTCTCTTGTCTTAAGTTCTTCTTGGAAGAATAAGCTGCTTGTCGCAGCCATGTCGTCCTTGAACACCTCCTTCCTGGCAAGACTGTGCATCTAGACTCACCTTCTTTCCACACCAGCGACACACTCAGACAAAGGGGAAGAAAGGAGAAATGGGCACCTTTTGTGCTCTGTCATTTCGCCCTCAGAGCTGGCTTCAAGTCCTCAGAATTATATTCCCCCAGAAGATACAGGCACCAGTAACCTGGCTGGTCCACCTACCTAGACCATCTCTGAGCTCTACGATTACCCTGTCCCTGTCCCATGACTACCCACCCCTCTCTGGGATAGAACATGGCCCTCCCATCTCTCTAACATCCCCTTTGGCTTCACCTGGAGATCCCGGAGTCCATCTGACCCTGCTGGTTTCCCAACATGACCAGGTAAGAGCACAGAGTGAGTCCATCCATGGGCTTAGACTGTGACCTGCCACCTTAACAAACCCCAGCCTTGCTGAGACACAGTGTCCTCTTGGTGAAGAAAGGATGATAAACTTAAATTTCCTCCCTCCTAATCCCCCCCAAGTTTCGTAGAAGCCAGTGAACGGAGTGATTTCAGAATAAGCACCTTTATGGCTGAGAAAAAATAGAATGGACAGATATAAGAGACAGGGCTGGGGAATTGAGTGTGTGTGGGGGGAGGGGACGAGGGCAGAGGGGCGCACGATCTTGTGAAAAGAACTAAGAGTAAATGAAATTGGAAGACAAAAGATGGAAGAAAAAACAGAGCCGAACCAAGACATAAGAACTTGAAAGTGAGATATCTAAAAGAATTCGCAGAACGCGGTTTGATGTATAACTCATGGAAAATCCATGAAAAGAAAATGAACTGGGGCCCAGGGGATGTGTGGAGCTGGTAATGATCTCGAGCTCTCATCGGTGCCATTCTGCTGTTTGTTGTCCTGGAAAATGATTAAGGATATTTTGGGATGAAAAAAAGTCTACAAATTTGTATTGCCCTTCCCCTTCCCATGAAAAGCAACTTCGCTACCGAGAGAAGCACCGAGAAATTAATTTGTCTGTCTGCAAATGAAGCAATATTGAGTCAAAAGTATTTTGAAGCATTTATGTGAGTTTAATTGCAAGTGTGAAAACAGTGTATTTATTTGGATAAATTAAAACAGGTGAAATTTTCAGAGTATTGCAATGTGTTTTTTTGTTTTTTGTTTGTTTGTTTGTTTGTTTTTGTTTTTTACAGTGGGGGAGGGTAATTGCCATTATGTCTACAGCGCTTTGGGGAAAATTTTTCAAATCTCAACCAGCCTTCCTCACCTTTCTCACCCAGCTTCTGGCCCCGCTGCTCCTGGGGCGGGGGAGTGTGGGGAGGCACGGCCAGCTGGGGCTGAAGGGACACTGCCTCGGACAGAAGGATAAACCTGTTGGAAAAGGAGCAGTAAAAACAGCAGCGACAAATCCTCCATCAAAATGAATGTCTGGTGAGGATGGACGAGGAGAGAAAAACTCCAGCTACCCACGACGAAATGTGTTTTCCAGACTGGCTAAATGAAGCTCACGGTATTAAAGGCGTAAATCAACCGCTCCGATGTCTGGGTTCTACGTGGGCAGGTCTGCTTATGAGGCAGAAATGGGCAAGACTGGCTTTACGTGGAGGGCTGCAAACCTCCATCCTCAGGCGGCTCCGGAGGCGGCCTGATTTGTGGCCTCGCCCACGGAGTCAAAGAGGTCAGGGCGGCGTGATTTTCACCAGGCCTCACTGCTCCCCTTTCAAAAGCAAGGCTGCCCTTAGAAAATGGAAAAAGGGTCTTTTTTGGAGATATACTCAATCTGAGTCCTGCAGGGAACCCCACACAGAGGTTGCCTGGTCCTCTGTTTCCAGCAAGTGTCACCTGTCACCACCCCTCTTGGCACATGTCAGCTCCTCCTCCAGCCCTTACCCCCATGTCTGTGCTCCCTCGGGAACTAGCCCACCACCGACATTTTGGGAACCCCTGCTGTGCAGGATTTGACCAGTCCAGTGAGTCCTACGTCTTGGGAAAGGTACGCTGGGAAAGACTGATGGATGACTGGGCCACTGCCATTAAAAGCAGACCTAGGGGAGTGGTCGGCACACAAGCTAGAAAAAATAAGACGAGAATTCTAAATGCCAGTCTCCTCGTTATTTATGAGAATCTGGACGCAACCGTGTCCAGGCCAGCTGGGGCCAGAATGGACACTGCCTGGGATAGTTGGGCCTCAGTTTCTTCATCTATATAATAGATGGGTTGGGCCCTCCACGATCACTTGGAATTTTCCATTCCAAGGTTCTCGGGAGTCACATCCATGCCATTTCAGCCAGGTTGACATCTCCAAAGTAATGGAATTTCCAAGATGTCCACAGTAGAAGTCACACTCAAAACAGGCACCAAAGTAAATGCCATCGATGGCCTTTCCTACTGTTCAGAATGTCTCACATTGGTAGACGCCATGAAAGAGAGATCGGCCTTTACTGTCCAAGAGACCTGGACTTGAAGCTTTGCTCCTTACCAGCTGCGTGACTTTGGGCAAGATGTCTGATTTGCCTCATCTACCTGATTTTAAAAACGTAGTTACAATTTTTGACCCCTAAACAATGTGGTAAAATAGTAAGATCATGAACAGAAATATCCAATGCTGATGCACATTAGCTTTTGGCCTTCTGCTTGGCATGACATTTTTTCCCCTAGTCAGCCAGAAGTTGAGTGCAGAGGTAGGGGGGACCCCCGGTCCAGCTGTGCATGAGGACTGGCCTGTCTCTAGGCACCTTGATCTGGAGCATGATGTCAGATGAGGATGACGAGATGCTCAAGGCTTACGTGATGCCCTAGGAGCATGCCAAGGGGGCTGAACATGGTGAACAGTGCCATCACAGGACAGCTAAAGAACTGGAACCTGGACTCTGGGGGGAGGTGGAGGTTGGCAAACACCAGGAGGTAGGAAGCAAAAGGAGGATAGTTAGATGACTCCTCAAATAAATAGGAT
>NW_006429864.1:3237559-3238195 GCF_000325575.1 Pteropus alecto | reverse complement strand
AGACTCAGGCCTGGTTTCCCAGGGAACAAGGAGATGAAGTGGCAGGTCTAATCCAGAGGGAATGAGTGAGCTTGGCAGCAATGACATCGAGTATGAGAACCACCTGCCTTCACTCATTCACTCACCATCACTTAACTAGGCTGCTCGCACAGAAGACGGGTAGTAACGAAAATGACAAGTTCTGCTTTCAAGGAACTAACATGCTAGCGAAAGGAGACAAAGACTTAAAATGCATGGTATCTCGGGTAGTGATAAGTACTGTAAAGCAAAGCAGGCCAGAGTGACAGGCAGTGCCCGGCACGGAGGGGAGAGCGAAGGGGGCTGTTCCTCTGCCTTTAGAGCTGCTCGAGGATTATGATTCAAGTGATGAGGAGCGGGGTCACCTGGGAGCCCTGGCCTTCTCATGGTGGCCGATGTAAAGAACAAAGGACTCCGGGCTTCTGACCTCCCCAAGCCGAGGGTGGGGAGGGAGCTGTGAGCGCTGTAGGAAGGCCAGGGGTGGCGGGTTTGTCCTGGAGCATCTGAGTGCCGGGGTCACCTCCCCTTTCCTGCCAATGATGAGGGAAGGGACTCCTGACATCTGTCCCTTCCTTCACGGTTACTTACCCATCCCTTTCCATATTCCAGGCATAATGG
>NW_006429864.1:3214062-3237499 GCF_000325575.1 Pteropus alecto | reverse complement strand
CGGCAGCAATGCCAGAACCATGCAGGAGGGAGGAGTGAGTCTACCTGGGGGAGAGGCTGAGCACCTGGACCTGCTGGCTTCCTTGGAAGGGGGAAGGAAGGGGAGAGGACACCCCCGGAAAGAGAAGCCTCAGCAAAGGCACAGGGCTGTCCAGGGACTGTGAGAGGTCACGAGAGGGAGGATGGGCCTTCACCTTGAAACAAGACTGAGGCCAGTCCATTCACGGGCTTGTGTACCAAACATTTGGATCTCATTCTGAGCACAGCAGAAGACGGAGGGATTGAAATGTGAGGCTCCGCTGCCATTCCGAACCCCAGCTTCTAGCAGCACTGGCATAACCTAGCAACTCTTTGTCCGTCCCAGTTTTCTGGTGGCCTCTGCAGAGAACCCAGCGCCAAAGCCCACCCTGAGGTTGGGCGGAGCAGTTCAAGAGTGAGCGAGGGGTGGGTTTCCCAGTCTAAGGCCCTGGGCTTCTGACTAAATCTTTCAGCCCTTGGTCTGGTGGCCTGGGGACTTTATGGGGAAACCCCTAGAGGTTATGAGACACGCCTTCGCAATTTAATTATCTGCAGCACAAATGAGGAAAGACTATATAAACACTGGAATCTATAAGCTTCCGTGGCTATAGGTCACCTCTGATTCAGTAACCAGAACCACATCTGTAGAGGAGTGGCTTCATTTCATTGGTCCCACAAAAAATGTATACTCCTCTGTGCCTCCAGCAAGACAGGTTTACTTCCAAATGTCTCTTGCTTTTGTAATTTATTTGCTCCTTTTTGAATGCGTGTGTGTGTGCGTGCGTGCATGTGTGTGCGTGTGCATCTAGATTGAATGTGGAAGGCAGTTCTCAGATTCATTTACAGTAAGTCCATTTCATTTCCCATCCAATGGCTTGAGACCTTCCTGTTTTCCAGATCGTCCCAGTAGGCCGCGGTCACAGAACGGGCCAATTTGCAGTGGCAAATTGAAGGGGATGGCCACAAGTCCTCTCCAGTTTTCCTCCGTTCTTGGTTTTCCTTTCTCCGGCACTGGGCCAGTAAGGGACATCTTACCTGGCTATTTCATTTTCAGCAACTCGACTTAGCTACCTGTGATGTTCTGCAGACAAGAGACAAGCCTCCTCCCTCCTGTATTCCCTGACTCCTATCCTGTTTCAGGCTCTGTGCGGCGCGTGCTGCCCTGGCTCCCTCCATCAGCCCGGCTATGCAGCTCCACACATCTACAGCGCCGAAACCCATTCAGCAGTTTCCTCCTTTTTCTCCCTCCGTTTTACAGCTGCTGCTCGTCGGAGAGTTCCCTTTCCCCTTCATTTAGCAGGAAGGCTTTCCCATTAAAGGAACATTGTCACCGTGCGAACAAAAAATAGAAATCCAGTTTACTTCTATCCAGGCTACTCTTAAATCTCCCAGCTGTTTCGGTTCAGCGTCTGCACTACCTACCTGGCTGTGTTCCGTGCCCAGTCCTCGCCCTCTGCTCTGTTTGGAAACCAGAAAGCTGTGCCCACGTGGAGAGCAAGGAGAGGGGAGGGGAGGGGTGATGACAGGGTGTCCCCCTGCTGCTCTGCCGCTGGGCCACCTCCCCCACCAGCAGCCCCCAGCTCGCAGGGTAGCACCCTAATTGTTACCCTCTCCATCTCATAATCCGCAATCTCAGTGGAGGACACTGGCCACCTGCCAGTCATTGCTCCTCGTGAAGGTGCTACACCAGCGGTCCCCAACCTTTTTGGTGCCAGAGACCGGTGCTCCTATGAGAATCTAATGTCTGCTGATCTGAGGTGGAGCTGAGGCGGTGATGCTAGCGCTGGGGAGCGGTTGCAAATACAGATGAAGCTTGTTTGTTCACCTGTCACTCACTTCCTGCTGTGCGGCCCAGTTTCTAACAGGCCACGGACAGGTACCAATCCATAGCCCAGGTATTGGGGACCCTTATGCTACACGATACATTCCACTTAGTCCTTAGTACCTGTTGTGGAGAGAGGTGGCTTTGCCTCTCTTGAAGATGCAACTTTCTCTTCTATCAGATAAAAGTTCCACAAACCCACCATATTTCCCTTTTTGCTTTGGCTGAAAGGAAGCTTCTAGATGTACATAATCATAATTTCTGTACCTATAGTAGCCACCGGAGGTTATGTGGCCCTCCTCTCTCCTTCTTTTGACGACTTTGCTTTTTCCAGGTCTAGTGTAGCTTGTTAGACACCTAGAGACACATACACATTGCCCGTTCCACTAAGAGACAGGCAGCGTGGCTGAATTTTCCAGGCGCTGTCTCCAATCATGGCTACACTTGTCCATTCGGTATCTTAGTTCCTGGTTGTGTGACACCTCCAACATCATATGGGGAGAAGATGTTCTCCCTCTGCCTTCAGTACCATGAGTAGAGGACACCGATCCCCTCCCCAGCCTCTCTCAGGCCTGGCTCCTTGCTCAGATGGACTCCAATTCGCTGCTGAACATGGCCACGCAGCACTGTTCTTTGGCTGGGCACTTGCAAAACAGCTCAAACGAGGGTCACTTACTGGCCCAGCAAAGACTGGCCCAGCCCACCATGGAAGCACAATGGTGAGACAGACTTATTTGGAAATAAAGACAGCTGTCTGCCTCGCCACGAGCGAAGCAGGGATCCGCAGGCACTCTGGCTGTTATGGCGCGAACGAGTCTAAGACCCACGGAGCCAATTGAGATTAATTATAAGCCTTTATTAGCCGGCTGGCGACTGACTCTCTACCACGCAGGGTTAGAGGAGATCAGCCCTGAGTTTCCAGAAGAGGCAGCTGATAAAGCCTCGTACTATATCCTTCAATAAGCAGATTACAAGAAGCAGAAGTTAGCCATTAACATTTTGTACAAAGATAAATGTATCCGGGGAATTCTCAGATGAAACAGGGCCTAATAGACAGTTTTATCATCTTCACCTTGGAATGTTGCGCTTCTCCTGGGGTTGGCACCTGGAGATATCACCTCCCTGAAACTGGAGAATTTCCACTTTTACATGGCTCCAGGCCTACAGTCCTCCCAGGAAAAGCTGTTATCCCCTCAAGCAGTCAGTGGAAGGATGTGGATCTATTCTTTGAGAAATCTTGACCGGCAAAGCCACATTTTTATAAGAAAAAGAAGAGTTTTGAGCTTCCAAGATTGTTGGCACTTGGTTCATTTGCTTTCCAGTTCCCACTCTGGAACTTAATAAATAAAGTTATCAAATCCTTAACTGTCTGAGCAAAAAAATTCCTTCCGAGAATCTCTACTCCAAGCCCTTTGTTTTATAGGTAGAAATGGGTGGACCAGAGAGAGAAGTGGCTTTTCCAGGGCCACACGGAGATTGAGTGCGGGACCAGGTGTTACAAACTGAGTGCCTGTGTTTGAAAGGCTGAGAGAACTAGCAGCAAAAGAATGAGAGGGAGAGAGAGAGGTTGGGGGGCGGGGGGGGGGCGGCAGTATTGGGAGGTGATCCCTGGCATGTACCACCTTCCTTTGGTGTCCTGGACTGACAGTATCTTAGCCACCAAACGCCTGCCCTACCACCCAGGGGTGGTGCTCCTCCAACCTACATTCAACCCTAAATCGAACTTATTCACCTCTGCAACCATGCACCAGCCTTTGGACAGGGAGCTCTGCAAGCCAGAAGAGGTGATGCATGCCGAGGAAAGCAGCGTGCTGTCCACGCGTGTCCGATCCCCGACAGCAGAGCGGACATTCGCAGAGGCGCAATGATGATCTCTCAGCAGCAGGACCTCAGAAGGGACAGAGGAAGAGCACGGGCCACACGAGACCCTATCAAAATGCAAACAGTGATGCCAGCGCCCAATCCTCGTGCCTGGTCAAGTCCAAGAGCTGCAGCTCATTTGCCTACCTCAGCCTTGACCGCCCTCAAAGGCAGCTGGGTCAGTGGCACCTGCAGTACAAGTGGGAGGCGCTCGGGGACAGATGGAGTCAGCAGCCTGCTGCGCGCGGCTGCCCTCTTGACTACAAGAGGGATTAAAAGGTCACTTTTCTTAATGACTTCGAATGCACTTAGTTTATCTAGAGATGGCCGTGAACACCGTGTCTGAAATAAACACTCGGAAAACAATTTGGTGGCCCGACACTGGCAAGCAGCGGGGACTTAGCGGACGGACTCTGAGGGTTTCTGTGGGGCCCTTGCTCAGCCCCTGATGAAACCCTGGCTCACTTGACCTCGGGATGCAGCACAAGCTGTGCGTCTGGGCAGAGGCCATGACCGCCTGGTCTCTGAGAGCTTCGGAAGCATCCCGCACGCTTCCCCAGGTGGACTGATTAGCACCCCAGAGTAATGTGTGCTTTTGCATAAGCTGAGCAGAGAGCACGAAATTAGGAGAGCAAGGTGTCCTGTATCCTGATTAAGCCTTATCCCTAGGGTAGCGGCCTGCTACTGCACACGGAGGCGTGGGTGCCACAGGTGCCACTTTGAGGGTGAGGGAGGGGAAGATGGCGAATCCAGGGAAGGCTTTCCGTTCCCCTCCCAGGACTCCTGCCCTATCCTGACAGGTGACAGTCTCCTCCCACCGTGCAGAACAGGAAGGGGACTTTGTGCCCTGGTACAGTGACTCTGACAACTGTGCCGAGCTGCCCCGGGACACACATGGCACTGTCTGCGCTCTGAGCACAGCTCCTCCCCCAGGCAGTCCACGGCACAGGCGTGCAGGGCAGAGGCATCCCAGGGCACAGGCGTCCCCAGCAACTTCTCCATTGCCACTAAGCACATGGTGCTCTAACAGTATCCAGAACCACTGCCAGAGTCCAGATAACAGCATAGGAGGGAGAGGGCGACAGTAAGACTGGCCAGACCCTTTAATACTGGTGTGATATTGGTAATGCGATGAGACCTGACACTTGCATGATGCTTTAGCCCTAAAAAAAGACTTCAAGTGCATTTTTTATATTATTATTTGACATGCAAACCATTGCTTCTGAGGCAGGCAGAGCTATAAGACCCATTTTAGTGTTGAGAAAACTGAGCTTTTGGAAAGGATTAAGAAACTTGTTTAAAGTCATGCTGTTGCAAGAAGAGACACCTGATGGAGGAAATTGGATGCTCAGACAACTTTGTTAGAGGAAGGAGAATTTATTAGCTGGCGGAGCACGTGGGGCTTAACAGCACCAAAGCAGGAGCTCTCCCTGGTTAGATTTCTTACAGTTTGTATACCTCTGCAGTGTCCATGGAAGGGGCACGTGATTTCTTTTGTCTGAGGTTTCACATGCACCTCAAGACTCAGGATGGGGAGGAGGAGTTTCAGGTGGGGGCTGTGAAGGGGAAGGAATTCCCAGACCACTGGTCCTATCTATTTATATAGATCGTTTATCTTGTAGGTGTTACAAGAGTTTCCAGAAGGCCATTTAGAGATCTATAGGGTGTGGTTAATCTATAACCGCAGAGTCGGCCATTTCTGCAAGCCCTTCCCTTTGCATTTTTCAGATGCCTCCTCTCCTCTCTTAATGCAACAAGGAAAAGATGGCTAACCGAGCCAAGTCCAACGACATTATAAGGCTCCTTTCTTGAACACATGCGTCTCAGAGGTGAATCCAATTTATCCTTCCACTCCGAAAGGCCATCAAAGCCATCGGTGGGGCAGAGCAGGCTCGAAGAGTCTTAGGACTGACAGGGAAGGTGGAGCATCATGGCTCAGCAATGCAATAAACAGGAACGCCCTCCGCCTGGGCCCCCTTGGGAACCAGTCTCCACGTGGATACACTCTGTCTGCTGGTCTCAAGCTTAGCAGTGGGGCTGGGGAGTGGTTGGAGAGACTGCCCTCATGGTGAGAGCCATGTCGGCGTTCCTGCCTTCCCTCTAATACCTGCATCTAATAACTGAGTTTGTGTTTCATTTCGGTGAAATTATCCATTCCAGAGTTTAGTTTGGTTTGATTTGGTTTGGCCTTTGAGGAATCAGAGAGTTTTGTAGCTGGAAGGACCCTGAGGGATCATTTAACCCACCTCTCATTTGACAGGTGGAGAAACTGAGGTTCGAGAAGGCGAGGGGCCCTCGCCCATTGTGACAGGGCTGCCGAGTGGCAGAGCTGGGCTCAGAGCCCCAGCATCCTGAATCCATGCTTTCCTTAGTGCCAACTGCCTCATGATCTGGGGTGATAATGCTTTCTTGAGAGGTGTCCTGTGCAACCCAGGCACAGGCTGGAAACAGACCTCAGGCGTTGGGGTCGGGCGGGGCGCCTCCCCTTCATAGGAACAGGAACCAGTCAGGTATGGCGCTGCCTAGACAAGGATGAGAATTCTCACAGAGCAAGAGCCGGGCAGCCAGGAATCAGAGTTCTGGGTCCTCCAAGGCGGGGTCATGATTCTCATTTCCTGTGTCCAGCCTCTCCTTCTGTGCCCAAGACCGTGGTGGTCTGTACATGGGAGGAGATAGAAAAGAGTTTTTATGTCTGTTCCTATTTAATTCCCTTTAACACCAAGTACGTTGGCGTTGTTACCCCCTTGAAAGACACAAAACCAGGCTTGGACATCTGCTGTGTCTGCCCACAGTGCACACGTGTATCTTATACGCGTCGGAGGTAGAACGCGGTCACTCTGCAGTGTCGTGCTCCCTGAAGTCCTTCAAACAAACGGGTGGTTTGAACTGAGTTCTTCAGCCTCCAGACCCACCCTCTAGAATCACTGGACACTTAGGATTTCTTTTCCCTCTCACCAAAAAGGATCCAGAAAAAGAGACCTAAGAAGAGCTTACTGATTTCACTTCCTCTGCTTCCCACCAACGTACTAACCTTGACAACCCGAGGACCGAACACCCTGAAAAGTGGAAATGGCTGCCGCACACTGCTTTCTTAAGACGCCTTCCTTAGCCAGCTCATTATCCGAAATTTGGTGCTGAGTCAGGTCCTTCGGCCCATCTTTGCAAATGTCATCTTGTGCAAGAATGAGAATTAGTCTGTCTGTGGCCAGAGAGCTTTAGCATCTAAAACGTGCCTGAACATGGAGTCTTAGAAATGAGTATCCCCATGAAAATGGATGAGGAAACTGAGACTTTGTGGGACCACGCACCTCGAGGCCACGCACTTCGCCAAAAGCCACAGTGTGATAAGGCTGCGTGCACACCCCTTCTCTGCCTGGCTGGCAGCCCCCACTGTATCACCGCCACCTCACGTGTCAGCATGGGTCGAGAGTGCCTGGCCATCAATAAATATATCAGGTCGGCTCAGGAGATGTAGTCTCTTCGGGAATGAGAGAGAGGCTGCCAGGGTTTGCTGAGAGGTGAGAGAAAGCAAAGGCAGAGGTGAAGCATGAGCCATTAGAGGTGCCCAGCAAGAAGCCCAGGGTAACTGGAGGGTCGAGGGCTAAGGTCGGCAGAATGCTGGTCCAAACAGTCTGCAGTGGGGAGCTCTCCCCTCCACCTTCTTTGCCCACTTTCGTGCCCAGCAGTGGCTGGTTTCTCCTTCACTTTCTTTACTTCAATCCCTTTAGGAAGAGAATCCCAGGGAGATACAGTGACAGGCAGGGCTCATCCACAAGACAGTTGACATAACTATCCTCCCTTCTGTTCTCAGAAATGTCTTTCTGTCCTTCCTTTGTCTGGGCCACGTGCCCAAAATGGACACATACAGGCCAACCCCACATAACTCCCTTCTGTGTGAAACTGTACACACGACCGGATCTCAAGTTTGAAAATTCTACGCACCGAAAAGCATATGGATGAAAGATCTCACAATGATAACGATGATAATAATAATACACCAGATCGGGGGGCCAGGCTCCCTGGGAGTCAGGAGTCTGGGTTTAGTCCCAGCCTTGTCACAAACTTACTCTTATAGATTTTTAAGCTCTTTGAGTCTTAATTTCCTTATCCGTGATCTGGAAATAACAAGACCTATTTCTCAAGTACTAAATGAAATCAACTATGAAAACACTAAGAAGTTCTTAATATTTAAACATAGGCGCATGCGCCTCCAAATCCCATGCTTTGTATACAAGGAAACCGTTGTTCCTGTTTCCTCATCTGTTATATGAAAAACATTGTTTTTTCTGCCTAAGTTATAAGGCAGATCCGTGATCTGGAAATAACAAGACCTATTTCTCAAGTACTAAATGAAATCAACTATGAAAACACTAAGAAGTTCTTAATATTTAAACATAGGCGCATGCGCCTCCAAATCCCATGCTTTGTATACAAGGAAACCGTTGTTCCTGTTTCCTCATCTGTTATATGAAAAACATTGTTTTTTCTGCCTAAGTTATAAGATGCTCGTGGGATGAAATGAGAAAAGCTTGTGAACGCATTTTTTTTTTTTTGAGCGATAGATTTGGGGTAGAGAGGGGAGCACACATTGTGGGATGAAATGAGAAAAGCTTGTGAATGCATTTTTTTTTTTAAACTTGAACTGTCTTAAACTCTGCCTAGAACGGAACTGGTTCCATAAGCAGCACCTATTATTGCGATAATTAATAAAAATATGACAGTATACAAATATCCACATTTATTGCTTCCTCTTCAGAAGCGGTATTTGCTCTTCTTGCAAACCTGCTAGTTTCTGGGGCAGATGCCTCGAGTGCTGACGTGTCGCAGCAGATCCTCGCCTCCTGCCCGTTTCGGGATGCAGCTTCCCGGACTCACAGCCCTTGGGAATAACGTGGAAGACGAGTGCACTCCCTTCCCACCTGCTACTCTCGACCAGCTCGATTCATCTATTAATGGACAAGTGCTTATCGAGCACCCACTGCTGTTAAAGTGCCTGCAAACCCACATCGGTGCAGGCCTTCAAGAATGCGGCTCACCAATGACGAACATATATTAGCACGTAGGAAAAGAAGTAACACGGTCGACTCTGAAGACCCTTTTGTGGGCAAAGACTCTGGTGGGGAAGTCCTGCCACGACTTTCCCCAGGCCATCAAAGCTAGCCGCTCTCCAAGCCTCTGGACCGGATCGAAAACTCCGTGCTTATACTTGATAACAAAGCTCCTTCCATTGTTCTCACTTCATTCCGAGTGGTGTGTCCCCTCCCAATCCGACCGAACGTTCCTTGAGGACAGGACTGCATATTACATTCTCCGATCGATATTACAGATGGTCTATCAGGATGACAAGCAATGTGTGTTCTCATTTTTTAGACCCAGAGTAGCTTATATCAGTCATTAAAGTGTAGAGCCAATGTTGTGACATTAGGCGACTCGCTTTGCTCTGGGTTTTAATTTTTTATTTGCAAAACGAGGGGGATGGGAATGGATAGTTCCCAGGTTTCTCAGAGCTCTGAAATTCTACGTTCTGCATCAGATTTGATAAGTGACACACCCCTCACCACTACAAGGCCAATGACAGATTTCATTATCAGCTGCAACACTAATTCCCATTAAATCCAAATTCAACTACCGCCCTGCCCAGCGCAGGCAGCCACTGCCGGTTGCATACAAGTCGAAGCCTTCGCCATGCCAACTTCCAAAGCCTTTTTCACTGCAGCATCATGTGTGCTCCCCTCTCTACCCCAAATCTATCGCTCTGGCCATTTCTGCTCCCTCCTTTTCCTGCTTTCTTCATAGCTCAATAAGCCCTGCAGTCCAATTCCTCCACTAAGAACAGAATTGATTTTAAACATTAATTTACATGGAAATGACTCAGCATGTTCTCTAGTTCAGTGAGTTTGTCTTGTTAAAAAAAAAAAAAAAAGTCCCATAGAAACTATTTGTAATATACAACCAACAAAGGACACGTATCCGAGGTGTATAAATCACTCCTAAAATTCAACAAGTAAAAAAAGAGACGATCTAAAATTCAAAAATGTGAAAAGACATAATGGGCACATCACAAAACAAGATATGCAAACAGACAATAAATGTATTAAAGAGATACTCGACCTAATTAGAGTTCAGGAACACGCAAAGTCAGAATACAAGGAGACAGCTCTCTGTGTGGGCTCGAGCATCTAAGACTGTAGCACCAAATGTTGGTGACGGGCGTGGAACAACTGGGACTCCCATACTCTGATGTTAAAGTGCAAAACATGCACTTTAAAGTGCAAAGCGTGAGTGCTTTGGGAAACAGTGTTCCGTTTTGGAGAGTTAAACACACACCTCACCTGTAACCCAGCAATGCCACTCCAAGAGAAATGAAAACATACGTTTGTAAAAAGACATGGACACAAGTGCTTATAGCACCTTTATTCACAATAGCCCAAACCAAGAAACAGCCCAATGTCTGTCGACGGGTGACTGGACAAACATGTTGTGAACCGTGGTCAATGGAATACTTTTCTGTAGTAAAAAGGGGCAAACTACTGATACGCAACACAGGGCAACAATGTCGATGGATCTCCAAACTATGATGCTGAGTCAGATAAGCCAGACACAAGAGCGTACATCCTGGGACGATCCCATTTATACAAAGTTCTAAGACAGCACAACTGACTTGTGGTGATAGAGGTCAGACCCGTGGGTGTCTTCGGGTGGGCAGCCGCGTGGCTGGGGGCAGAGAATGACTGCAAGGGGCACAACTCTCTGGGATGATGAAATGTTTTATCTCTTGATTGGGGTGACGGCTACTCGGAAGTAGACATTGTCAAAATTTGTCAAACCGTATATTTAAAATGGGTACATGGTTTACGTAAATTGTATCTCGATAGAGTTGATATATAAAATCCACAACAAGAAACATGAGGAGAAACGAATACACTTTCACCATCACGGCTAAAATGTAAAAGATTGACAATATCAAGGGTTAACAAGGCTGCAAAACAACCACAACTCTCAACAGTTTTGAGAAAAAACGTAAGTTAGACGTTGGAAAACATCTGTTTGGTGGTATGTAGTGAAGCTTCACATACGCATTCCCTGTGACTCAGCAATTCTACTTCTAGGTATATACCTACCAGAAACGTGTTTATATGTGCACTGAAAGATATATAAAAGAATGTTTACAGCAGCATCACCCCTTATAAAAACAAACTGGAAATAATGCTAAAGTCCATCCATAGTACAATGGATAAATTGTGGTAAGATCTACAACAGAATAGTATTCAGCAATGAAAATGAACAAACTACTATTACAAGCAACAACAAAGGTGACATTTCAGAAGCCAATGTTGAAGCAGTGGAGCAAAACAGGAGGGGATGTAAGTTAACAGTATCGTAATAGTGATGATCTCTGAAGGAGATAGGACAATGGTTAGGAGGGAGCACAAAGCAGTTTCTGGGGTGCTGAGAACGTTCTTCTTCAAGTTTGTGCTATTTCCTGGGTACATTCACTTTGCCATAATTCGTCAAGAGGTACACTTGACATATTTTCACTTTGGGGGATATATGTTATATTTCAATAAATGTATTTATTCGAAAAGGCAAATAAACAAACAAAAACACCCTAGAGGCCTCACAGGGAGGAGGTAAGTTAACCTTCAGAGATAAGGAAGGATTTTTAGGTACCATCAATTTGAAGGATTTTGTGTGTATGTGTGTGTGTCTCAGAAGGCAGGGAAGATTTGGGGGCAGAAGAGCGGCCTTTCTCATCACCCACTAAATGACACCTAGTAGACAAGAGTCTAAATTGCTTGCATATAATGCCAAGCTGCCCATCTCCTATCATCCTCTTAGTTCAGTAACTCAGAAAGTCTCTCTTGCAAGCTCAGACTGAAATCTGTTGGATTATCAGCTTTAAGGCAAACCTGTCTCCATAGTTTGGATTTTAAGTTCCCCAGGGGCTGCAGCTCTCTTGCTCACCATTGCATTTCCAGCACTGACCCACAGTAGTTTTTCGACATCGATTGAATTGATAAATGAATGGATAGGTGCTAAAAAGTGATTTGGGCGAGGGGCGTGGGGGTGGGGGTGCACAGCCTTGCAAAGGACCCAAGGCCTCGCTCTGGTTGGGAGGCTCTCGCCTCTCCCAATGTCGGACCTCAATCTCCCACTGACTTGACGTCTCAAATCACGTAGGCTTTCGGAAACTAACAAGGTAGACTCAGACTCATCACTCCCTAATTCTCCCCACGCTGCTTTACTGGCTCCAGTACGTCATCTGGATTCACAACATCAGGATTTAGCAGAAGGAGCAGAAGTCATGGCTGATGCGATACCCAATGCGCCTGGCTCCAGAAGAACCCAGGTCGGTCGTGAGTGCTATAACAAGGGGCTCTGTTCTCTCTATCCCCACCCTTCTCTCAAAGCAGTTACGTTAATACTTGCCAGTTGCTTTCGAGTTTATAAATCTCAGCAAGATGAATGTGGCAGACTGGCTGATGAGGTAGGGGCTGTATTTTTCAACGTTTTTTCCCTCTTTTCCTGTTTCCGAGAGCCGTGCTAGCAACACACCGTTTGATATTTTAGCATTGCAGATATTTTACAGTAAATTACTTCAGTTTATGGCACTTTGCTTCCTTATATAATTGTTATAAATAACCTTCGAATGACATAAAAGCCATAAACATCGCAAAACTGAAAAGTAAATTATAGACATTTCAGTGCATACAAGTAGGAGCTCAAACACGTTAAGGCAGGCGAGGAAGGTAAGTTTGTTTGTTCTCTCCTTTGCTAACCATCTATCTCGTATTTCCACAATAAATTATCTGCAGTAAATAAATGCCAAGGAGCAGGAGGGGCTCTCTGCTTACTTTCATAGAGATGCAAGTGGCCCGCCTGGTACTGGCTGGCTCCGCAGCTGGAGAGCCGGAGGCCCAGGGTGAGCCAGAGGCCCAGGGTGAGCGGGGCCGCGTCGAAGGACGGTGCATGGCTTCCTGCCCCAGACAAACCCCTGGTCTATGGTGCTCTGCCCAGGGTGTCATGGAGGTGTTGGCAAGGGCTCGCCAGACTTCAGAGTCATGTCCTCCTTCTCAGTATAACAGCTTATTGAGTGTCTACCGCTACATCATGCCAGGCACTTTACATTTTCTCGCTGTACCCTTTCCCTCAAGGAAGCACATGGCAGGGGGAGGGCGTGGGTGGGTCGGGGTTTAGGGATGAGGAGGGCCGTTTGACCTGGCCCCCCTTTCCCAAAGGGCCTCAGTGTTGCCCCATGATGTTACCCCTGCATATTTGTATGTATTTAAAATATTCATTTTTTAATGTAAACATTTAAAGTATGTTTCCATTATCACTAACTTACTTTGGCATTTCTTCATTTGTTTCATAAACCAGGAGATTGAAGAAATGGAGGTGATTTGTGCTGGTCTCAAACTCTGAGAGACCTCGTTTCTTATCCCCATTTCACGGATGGGAAACGCCTCGGCTCAGGGAAGTTAAACCACTTGTCAAAGATTCAAAGAGGTGAGGATGGACGAGCGTGTACAGCTGCCCCTGTCTAGCTCAGGAGACTGTGATCTTT
Organism: Pteropus alecto; assembly: GCF_000325575.1. NCBI lineage: Eukaryota > Metazoa > Chordata > Mammalia > Chiroptera > Pteropodidae > Pteropus > Pteropus alecto. Next base: position 3,224,235 of record NW_006429864.1, on the reverse strand, counting down.
TCTTCTGCCACATGTGCTTCACGAGAAGCTCCCGTGCGAGTCCCCTTTGTGCGGTGGGGCCGGGCTGTCAGTATGCTCCCTAACCTCATTCCAATATTCCGTTTTACCCAGGCCACTCCTCACAGAATCTGTGCCCAGCGCCAACCAAAATTTATATTGGGTCCAGTCTTCCATGGCAAGGCAGACATAGTCTCCTTCTCCTCCAAGGCACCACATGTGCACACCTATGAAAAGTTCTCAGAGAACTTCAGAGTTGGAAATGACTGTCAATTTGTCACCATATATAATCCTCCTGTTTTACAGGTGAAGAAACTAAAACAAAAATGAAGGATTTGCCCAAGGGCATGGCTCAGGAGTCAAATTAGTATCAAGCCCAGAGCTCCTAATTCTTTTCGGCCAATGTGCTTTCTAGTATACATGCTAGAATTCTTAAATATCTTCTTCTGAATATATTTCTTATGTGTGACAGATCGTTCAATGGACAATGTATTTCCTTAGCTGAAAGATGGAAATAACTCTATATTAATCGATTAAGGTTTTAAAGATATATTTTATTTAAAAATCATGCTAAACATAAGTCTCATGGCATGCCGGAAATTTAACTAGGATTATCTCTTGATTGGTTCATAAACTATTCCGCCTTAAAGCCCCCGGGTTCACTGGCCCCAAACAAAACCAGCACCGTGAATCTCCAGCACATGTGTGCCGCTCACAGCCTCAGCCTCGAACCAGCTACTCACTTCAACTTGCTCCTGGCAGCCAGCGCATTCTGTCCTTGCTGTTTCAGACTAGGACTACCCAGCTATCCTGGTTACTTCTCCCTCAGCCTTTGATATGGACAGTCAGCATTTTCTCAAACTTATATGAACTAACATGAAAACACTGTATCAAGAACCTCAGTCTAACACCCCATTTTCTCTAGGCCACTCCTTATAGAAACTTGGGGGCTTCAACTTCTGGGGACCACCAGATGGAAAGCGATCCATGTCTTTTATTGGCAAGGGTTTAGGATTTAGTGTAAGAAAAAGTAGAGTCTTCCTGTTCCTGACTGCGAGATTGAGACAAGTTACTGTCTTTTCCCTTCTCTAGGCCTTAGTTGTTCCATATGAAAAACGAGAGAAGTAATTTCCAGTCTTCCACCAGTGCCGTCCAATAGACTTTCCTCGATGAGAGAAATGTCTTATGTCTGCATCGACCAATACAGTGGCCATAGCCCATGTGGCTACTGAGCATTTGAAATGTAATTAGTGCATTTGAGAAATGTAATTTTAAATTAAATTTAATTATTTAACCTTTATTGACTCCCTGCACATAACCAGTGGCTACACTATGGGTCAGCATGGATCTAGACCTTCTTGTAGAATGAAATAAGCAAATTACATGTGCAAGGCGATAGGTATCTTCTCAAGGGTATTTTATGATATAGGATTGGTTCAGAGATTTAGCTGGCTCAAGAGGTAATGTGATCATATCTTTTTCATTCCACTGCTTGGTTCCATATGTGATGCTTCTGACTTCGAGAGAGTGGGGTTCTGCTCTGGAATTTGTCCCTAACGGGCCCTGAATGCAGCTTCTTCTCTCTGGACTTTATGTCCTTCTATCAAGACAGAAGATTATTCAGTTTTATCGATGTCTTCTAATCCCAACTAGCTGTGGACTCTCTGGATACATACTTGGATTGGCCTTTGGGAAAAACTTCATTAGAGAAGACACTTAAAGTGGCTGGAGCACTGGGCTTTGATGCTACAGCCACCATATGTCAAGAAGAACCTGTTGCTGCAAGGCCAGAGGAAGAAAAGAGAAGTATAGTAGGTCAACTGCACAGGAATGGCCCCTGAGGCCACCTGGACAAGGGGAGCCAGGTCGCGGGTGCATGCAGAGGTCCTGGGTGGCCTTCTCTTCCCCATCCTTGACCCCTTTAATGACTGAAACCTGTGCTCTGCCTGAACTAGTACTGCCCCCCCCCAAAAAAAAAATCTAATGTGTCTATTGCTTACCTAGTAGCCTCCTGGGACACCAGCTGGCAGTATGACCTTAGGGGAAAAAAGCAAGTCTTCTCATCAGTAAAAGAGTGTGATATTTTGCCTCTGGAGTTCTTCCTAATGTTATAAGTCCCTGTCCCCATTTGTCTTAAATGAAATCAAGGCCTGGTAGCCACCTGATGAGTAGCTATTGATACTCTCATTGTCAGCTAAAATAGTTATGCATGGAGGGGCGGGGCTTCGGCCAATGTCATACAATTGCTAATGCAGAGACTGGTTTAGCTCCCAAGAATCCAGACTCCCAGTCCAGTGCTCACTGGGCTTCAGTCCATTGGTACCACAGTGGCCTCCCCACTCTATCTCAGTCATGGCTGCCAGGGATGATGCTTAGTGTCTCTGCAAGTTCTCAGAGCCAATCCACCCACCCTGAACTTAAGAAGAAGCTAGGCAGGGACTAGGGTGATAGATTTTCATGATGCTAAGTATGTCCTGGGCATGGTTATGCATAGGATGGAGTTTGGAGAAGAAGAAAACACTTGGCTACACTTTAGAGAATTCACAGAGCTTTCATGCCAACACCCCTGTGGAACTGGGGACCAAGATGGTCCGTTATTCCTTTATCTATAGCCCTTACTTGCACGTATCTCAGCATCCTTGTAGGCAGCCTGGATGAATCTAAGTAAGCATCCAGTCTCCAAGGCTACTTCTCCAGTCCCCTCCTGGCCCCAACTAATGGCTAGAGTCTTTCACTATCTGAATCAGCAGGACATGCTGGATGCACAGCCTGGGCCTTCTGATACTAATGGCTTTGGATTCAGTTCCAGAAGCCGGTCCCAGCGGGAATTACATTCTTGCTGTGCTGGGCCTGGGTGTCTCTCTGGCAGATTAGTTTTTGATGGGGTGGGTCCTGCACTATTTCCATTAAGTACCATAATGCAGACATCATTATCGGCAGGTGCCCTGACCTCTCCCTTGCTAATGAGTAGCTATCAATATGTAAGTCACGTAAGCATTTTCCTTTCTGAACTCTCTTCCTCCTGTACCGCTGCCCCCACCCCCGCACACACACCCTCATCTTCACACACCCTCCCCTCACCTCCACTCCTACCTGAGCTAAGATGCAAGAGAGCTAGAAAAGAGGATGGCCAAGTCACGTAGGTCTCTGGAATGATAAAAATGCAGCGACTTAGGAGTCAAGAGACAAGGGTCCCTTCTCAGGGGACATGGAACAAGACACTTCATCTTCCCGGGTCTCTTGTTCATTATTCAAATGTATTTAATAATGCCTGTCCTACCTACCTCACAGGGATACTGTAAGGATTAAATGAGATTAAAGATCTGAAAATGCTTTGAAAAGATAAAAGCTCTGTAGGAGTTGCTTTTATACCAAGTTTAAAGGAACTGAGGGTGTAAAAAGTACTCAGGGAAAGGGGCAACTGGGGGTGAAAAGGAAAGCGAGGGTTTTCCATATTTCTGGGCACACATGGATCTCCTGAATGATAGCAATGACAGGAGAATGTGGTTTGCAGCCTATCACATCTCGTGCCCCGTGTAAAGGCAGGGTGGTACTATGCAAACATAGCTTGGCTTCTCTTGCTCAAATGAGTAGTTCAAGGACATGTCTTGTTCCGATCTCCCACTTCAACAAGCAGAGGGTCTGGGAGACAAAATCTGGCACCAAGGCAAGGATCCCTCGTTCTCGAAATGCAACACGAACTGCCAAAGGGACTGATCCAAGTGAACAGTGGTGCCTGGAGAACCCAGAGCCAGGCAGGTGTCCTGTCTAATTGATCACTGGAAGAAGTGGTGTACAGTGGGGACTCCAGATTCAAAGACAAGCTCGGAAATAAGAACGCCAGAAAAGAAAGCCCATGGGACCACCTGACCCTGGGAGAGCTTGTGCAGTGGCTTCTTAGGGAATGTTGGGTGTGTCCTTTGGGTGGGAAGAGAGTCCCCGGGCTCCTGGAGACCAGCCTTGTGACTGTGAGCATGCCTGTTCAGGATGATTGTAAGGATGGCAGGAGGCGGCCCTTCCCACTGACTCACTTTTTCTAGGGCCGGAACTTGGAAATCAAGGAGAAGGGGCAGAGGAGTCTAGAGAGTAGATGCTGTGGAAGAGAGGCACCAAGGAAAGGAATGCACGCCAGAATCGGCCAGGGCCTTAGCCTTGGGGGACAGGGGACGCTCCCTAATTTGCATGAGACTTAACTTTCAAAGTATACACCTTAAGTATAGTTCATAACTCTCAATCTGCTTGTCATCTTCTGTGTTCCCACATTGTACTAAGAACGGTGCGCATGCAGAGATAAGCAAACGACAAGACCTGCCCTCAAGGAGCTCATAAAATATTTGAAAAAAATTAAATAACATTTACTATAAGAGTAAAATATCATTACAACGATACATGAAATGTCATCCAACAAGATAATGAGAAACCTTTGTGAGTTGCAGTGGTCCAGTAATCATTTCTTGAAAAACTTGGGTGACGTTTACAATTAAATCCATTGATAAAATGGTGTGAACAAAGACGTGCAGGCCAGGGTGAATTTTAGTGACAGAGTAGTAAATGAGACAAGTGGGTCTCTTCCTTCCTCTTCCTCTCTTCCTTCCTCTCTAAGTTCATTAGGGTTTGCCGTCCCCTTTCCATCACTTTTAGCATCAAGTTTCACTCAGTGCCCATCTCCTTATCGACACCTGTCTCAACCCCATCCCAGCTCCCCAGCCCCAGGCCACCTCATTACTGCCGCCCACTCAGCAGCTGGGAACGGCCACAGGGCAGTCCACATATTCTACCTAACTACACTCTCTGCGTGGTGTGCACAGCACCCTTGGCACTTAACAAATGTTCGATATGATATGTTACTCTCTTTCACCCCCAAAGGATCTCGGAGCAAAGTGCCTAATGCAGGAATTGCCCCTAGAGACACATACTTGCAACCCGCTGCCTACGGACTCAGACCCATTAAAATGCAATCTCCACATTAATTTTTTTTAAACAAGACTCTTAAAGCCGCATGACATTAAAACTGTCTCTCCAATAAACCACATTAACCAGCTCATCAATTTTTTTTTTAAACTAGTCTATCCTCCCCATAGGCAGTTATACTGGTAGTTAAATGAAAATAATCAGTGCATATTTATTCACAGGCTCACTACCCAATTTGTGGACTCTCTACCCTCCCCAGTGCAGTGGCTGCTCCTGTCTACGGCCTACTGTGGGGGTGTTTCACTTCTCCTCTAGCCCCTCAGCCAGACAGTGGCAAGGGGTGCAGAGGACACTCAAAAACAGGTCATTAGTAGCTTTGATTAACAAAGAAATGGCGAAGAAGTAGGCAAGGTACTTGTTAATGCAGGGCTTAGAGATCAAGGATGGATTCCTCTACCACTGTGAGTAACAAAGACTAAACTTTCAGCTTGATCTCTCATCCCAAACGGACAGGGGCCTGGACACGCTGGCCCAGGCCTAGGGCCATGGTGAAGCTCACCCAGGGTGAAACTGGGAAGCTGGATAAGAGTCAGGGGTTCGAAAGCAGAGGTTGGGATGTATGCTCTGGGTAAGAGCCCTGAGCAGTATCGCATTCCCTCTGGCTGAATTCGGGGAAATTCTAATGCACTCTGCATGTGTGCAGGGCAGGCTTCACAACTTTGGGTTCGGCTTGTTTGATTTCTGGGAAAACTAGTTGGTAGAGCCGGGTGGCCCCGCTAGGAATCCATCATCTCTTCCACCACATACCAAATTCTCCAGGAGCTCGGCCAGAGAGCAGAGTCCCTGGGAACTGGGCTCACTAGAGAGGAGATGAACCAAAGGGAGGGGCTGGAGCCTGAAGGGCACAGAGTGCCATCATCCCACAGGGTCCCGAACGGCATTCCCTGCAGGAGACAGTGGTGGGTTTGGGTCTGAGAGGCAGCAGCAGCTCTGTCCCTGATGTTCTTCCAAGGTGGCTATAGCCAGTCAAGGTCCACCTCTTCCTATCCTTGAGCCACCGACTGCTATTCCGGTGGACTTTCTGAACAGCACTCAGATCCTTCAGTTACTGACAAACTTGCAGGATATAGATGGCGGCAGAAAATGTGAAAAGCTGACAGCAAAGGAAGACGTGCTGCCCTGATAGGCGTGTCTGTGAAGGAACGCAGGACCTAGACTGTGCCGTCAGTACTGGGAAGTTTAGTGTGTGTGTATTTTATTAGAATCATATTTATAAATTCCAGTGCCATTACTCACCCTAAATGTCGCCTGGTGGACAAGAACCCGAGGAGCCTTGACCGATGTTCTCCAGAGCCCGGGCATGGGCTCAGGGCTTCAGCCCATTATCAGGCAGCTTGACAGAGATGGAGATAAAAGTCCTCACCTACAAGTGGAGGCGGTAGCAGGAGCAAATAGGGACCAGTGTTTGGGTAACACGTGGCAGGTCCGAAAGGATGTTTCACAGAATACTATCTCATCCATGTCGGGAGGGACAGAACAATTACATCTACGGTAACCAAATCTTCAATGTTCAGGAAATAAGAGGTATAATTGTAGCTTGTGGTCTCTATATTCTTACATTCTCCCGGTGTAAGAATATAGAGAACTGTGTTGTCAGTTACAGTGCCACCAAAGAGCCTACAGGTCAGCGTTTTGAAGCGCTCGGCAGCCGCCATGGCCAAGTGCCAGGCCGGCGGTGCACTTGGGCAGGGCGCCTCATTGGCATCCCAAGTCCTCCGCATTCCCCATTTCCAACACGCTCTGGGGTGTCTCTACCCCTCACGCAGGCATCGTTGTGCCTGAGTCCCACCCGGCCCAGGCAAGACCTCCGCTTTTAGGTTTTGCTTGGTTCGGTCCAGGGGAAGGATCCCGGTGTGGGTCTCCTGGGTCTGGCTCCTGGGTCTGGATATAATGCAGCTGGTTTTGGTTGTGCCACACTGCAGAACTGCGGGAATCAGGGAGGCCTCAGAGATGGCCGTTGGGCCTGGCAGCAACTGAGGCCCTGGGTCTTTCTGGGCTGGCCCTGGCAACGGAGATGCGCAAGCTGATGGCGCGCCCCCGAGCCTCAACAACTCGGAGAGTGTGTAACTCCTTGCTCTGGGAATGGGAGCCTTTCTGCGACAGAAACAGATAGAAGGACAGAGACCTCTGGTGGCCCCACTCTAACCACACCATGGAAGGCTGGAATTAGTCCAGGGGCCACGCGCTGACATGTCTGCAGTGGCCAGACAGGCACGGAAGGTGTGTGTAGGGCTGGGCTTCAGTATCTGGGCTAACGGTGGGGACTACGGTACAATGGAGAAAGTGTACCCAACTAAGGGACAGTGGAGGGGGTGTCACACCATGGAAGGCTGGAATTAGTCCAGGGGCCACACGCTGACACGTCTGCAGTGGCCAGACAGGCACGGAAGGTGTGGGTAGGACTGGGCTTCAGATCTGGGCTAACGGTGGGGACTATGGTACAATGGAGAAAGTGTGCCCAACTAAGGGACAGTGGAAGGGGTGCCCCATGTAGTAGTGGGGGCTCTAGGAGACCTAATCTTCTGATTTCTTTTTCAAGAGCAGCAGGAAATCTACTTTTTTTATTGAAAATTTGGCTGTTTAAGAAAAATAGGTGGGATAAACAAAATCTGGCTTCCGGGTACATGTGGCCCCTAGGGCTTCAGCCGGCATATCTATTTAGAAAGCACAAAGTCCTACTTAGTAGACAAAACAAGCCAGAATAGGCTACAGGAAATAATAGTCTTAACAGCAATAATAACAATGTTTTTTTTTTCCCCCTCAGTGTATAAACAGCAGGCCTTCACTGTATCTTCATATGCGCTTCGACTCCATCATAGACAATCGCATTAAACCTAAATGTGTCAGCAGAATCTTCCAAAGAGCATTGGTTTGTCTGTTGATTTTCGCTGCTCCTGATTTAGCTTGAATCAGCATCTCAACACGTATGCATCTTTGTTGAACTTTTAGTATCTGGGAGGTCCAATCAGCTTGCGAGTCGCAGATGATGAGCAGGGCCAGGTGGTCATTTGTAGATAACTAAGCTCCCAACAGGAGGGTAGCCCACCGAAGGTGACCCATAACACACAAATAATTACACTTATGCTTTAATATGTATATGTGCATACATATATAACTATTATGAAAACACACAGGCGAAGCCATCAGCGAAAGGCAGAGTTATGAACTTTGAGCTAGCTTGTGAATTACTCCATTAAAAAAAAAATAAACAAACAAACAGCCTTCCAAGGAGCAACAGAGCTGCCGCAAAGCTCTGTGATGCCAGCTTGCATTTCAGTTCCCAGATGAAATGGAAATTAGCATGAGGCAGCAGCTTTGGGGCAGGGGTGGGGACAGAGCAGAGCCTCCTTTCCCTGGGAAATGAGAAAGATGCCTGGGTTTACAGCTAATCATGAGATCGTTTGTAGTAGGCAGCGGATGGAATGTCAGCATCCCTTTTCCCATTAGCCACCCTCAGAAGCCACCCTGCTGAGTGTTTCCACATCCCAGGCCTAATGAGGCCCTGTCTGAGGGAATCCAGAAGACTCTTAGGGAGCCCGGGCATTTATATCCCTGAATGGTGCATCACGAGGTTGATTGATGTCAAGCTCTGCAGAGATAATTCACCGCCAAGGCAACCTACTAATCCCTTCGATTATGTGTTTGGTGTGCGTCACCCAAATTGACTCCTCCTTGCGGTGTAGCATGAGGGGGACAGTCATTTGTGCATATTCCATTCAGGGAGAGGATTCATAAGCTACTGTTGAGAAAGAACGGATCGCTCGCTTCTGACTTTAATGCAGAGACGTTGGCTCCTGGGATTTTGAAATAAATATTTGATCTTTAAAGATCATTTTGTAGCTTGTAGTCATCAACCTAGCCAGGTTTTTAGTGTTTGTTTATGGTTTCCACCATATGATTCAATAAACTCTGCCAGAGAAACGCGCGCTCAATTAAGTTTAAAAGCCAGCCCCAACTTTGCGGCAGGATTTGCTCCTCAAACTGCAGTTTATGCATCAAATTCTGTTTATCGCTATCAGAATTTTCGCCTCCACGTTTAGTGACTCAGAATCTGGGGGACCACACAGACATCTCCCTGTTTCCTTCTTGATGGCGGTCTTTCCCCCAATGAGACTATTTCTGGCAAATTCTTTCCCATTCTAATTTCTGGTGCTCGCTCTAAAAACAAGAAAGCCATCATCATCACCCCAGTACACTAACGGGGGCCCCCACTTCTGATAAAGCACTTGCTTTGCTATGCTCGGTGTCGTACAAACAGGCAGTGTGAAGGTTGTTTATTATTCTCGTTCTGTAGTCCTGTAGAACGAGGTCTAGGGAAAATAAGAGCTGATTCCTACACAGTAGTTACTGTGTTCTAGGCACTACTCAAAGCGCTTTACATTCATTAGCTCAGTTAACCCTCACCGACAACCACATAATGAAGCACTATCGTCCCTATTTACAGGTGAGGAAACTGAGGCACAGAGAGGTTACGTGACTTAAGGTGGCCTTGTTCACAGAGTAAGGAACAGTGGAGCAGCTGGAGTCGATGTTCGACCACTAGGCCATGTTGTCTTTCAGAAATGTTCACATCACAGGACTGCTCAGTAACAATAAACAGCACAGGGTAAAGCAAAAATTCCAGTTGCCTTAGCTTAGGGGTAGCCTGACGTTACAAGTCAAGTTCAAGAATGACCTCAAGAAGCTGCACCACCAAAACTTAGGATTTTGCTATTAGAGAATAAAGGTTCTGAGCTAAGCTGTCCTGCTTACTCTTTGAAAATACAGGGATGGCATATGCCTCTTTAAAAACTAGTGAATCTCTCCTCAACTTAAGTGAGATGAAGAAAGTTGAAACGTTTATTTATTCAACAAATATTTATTGAGAACCTACTACATGTCACGTCCCGAGCCAGCCACTGCGGACCTGGGAGTGCCTAAGGCACAATCACTCTTTTTCAAGAAGATCACAGTCAAGTGCATGAGAAAGGCACCTGCTCAGGGGAAAAATGACCCATCAATGGCATCATGTTCCCCTCAGTATTGCTTCTGTCCAGGACCTACAACCCAAGCTCCAGAGGATGGGTCACATGGGGGAAGAAGATGTGGGTATATTACATGCTATCGGTGGGCTTTGACTCCTAGTGACCCTATGAATGAGTGATATCCACAGTGTCCTGTCCTCAACAGCCCTGCTCTCAGGCCTATGGCTTTTTTTTTATGGAG
>NW_006429864.1:3166652-3214047 GCF_000325575.1 Pteropus alecto | reverse complement strand
TGCTGACTTCTATTTTCCCCAGCATTACTGTCTGGCAAAATCTGAGAATAACAGGATCATGTCTAGCGATGTGTGCCGTTTTCTGACGGAGGGCAGAAGGAGTTTCAGGGCCAAGTACGTTCACTGTTTGTTCTACCTCTTGAGGAAGTTGTCTGACCCACTCTCAGATGGCTGCTGGGAAAATGTAGAAGGGTTAAACAAAGCAGTGAGACACCGAATCAAGTGCTGTCGTCCCCCTGTATTATCAAATACATGCTGGACACAAAACAGGCAAAGAACGGCACAGCTTCTACTGTGCATACGGGGAAGAATAACTTTGATGCGGGCAGGTAGAATGTTCCTCCCTTCTTTTTTGTCCATATTTCTTTCTCACCTCCTCCTTCCCTCCTTTTCCTTCTTCTCCCTTTTCTTCTTCCTCTCATTCTTTCTCTCTCCAATCCCCCTTTCTTTTTTCTGTTTCTAAACAGACAGCTTGCCTACATTCTGTGTACCCTACCAAATTTATGGAACTCAGCTGAAGATTATTTTTTATATCTGTAATATTTCCACATGACTAATTGCATTTAATGAAAAGCTGACACTCGACAATTTCTTGGGCTCATTCAGTGTTGGATGTATTAAAGCCCCAAATCATCAATCATCTTAAATTTGGCGAGTTATGCTTATAAATAAATTCAATTATCAAGTGTGTGCTGTGCTGAGTCTTCGTATGTGGGAGGGACTGCAAATACAGATGTGTATACGCCTGTATATGTATCTTCGCGGCTGTATTCCCCAGTGAACAACACAGCCTGCAAACTTATTGTTAACACACAGTGACTTTTTCAAAACAGAACTCAATTCGTATTCCAGAACCAGATCTGATTTAATGAGAATGCCCATCTTTTCAATCCAAGCACAGATTACATCTAACTGGCTGGCAGGTTATGCCAAAAGTTGGTCTGAAGTTCAAGTTTCACGGCAGCCAGGACATCTGGGTTCTAGTCGAGCCCCGACACCAACTTCCTGGCAGCCCCTGGGGGTCACTTTCTCAGCTTGGGTTTCGGTTTGTCATCTGTAAAATAAAGAAGGTGTTTTGTTTCTAAATCCTAGAAAGGTCATGAGCCAAAGTCCAACAGAGTAAAGAAGGGCTCTGGCACACGTGGATCAATACAAATGTGGAGAATTGTTAGTGCTTCTTTATGTGTCTTAACCACTCGTCATGAGGACCGGTGTCTGTTTCTCAGAGCTAAATTGACAGACGTCAGCTCAAAAATTAGCGCTTACCATGCTTGACATGGCTGAAGAATAGAAATATCACTTGGAAATGCTGATGAAGATTAAAAGGGAAAAGGGGCAGAGAAGAGACTGACATTCACTGAGCTCCTTCTACACATCGGTGGTGAACATGATGCTTTAGGGAGATCAGAAAAGAGGCGCCAGGAGAGGCATGTTATATTTTTATCAAGCTAAGTAATTATCTCTAATTTTTGTCAGAAAATATAGGGTGACATCATTATTATTATTAATAGTAGTAGTAATAATAATTATCACCACCACTGTCAACAAGTTTTCATCAACAGAAAACATGTAGCAAATAAAGAACCCATGATATACAGAGGAAATTAAAATCTCTACCAGGCGGGATAGAGTACCTTTAGTAAATTAAACGTTGCGAGTATATTTCACAAATTAATTGTGATATTTATACAGATCTTGCAAAAGCAGCTTGAGGATCCAGTTTCATATGGATGCTTTCATGGTGTGTTATGGAATTCTAGGACTAGAAAGGATCTCATAATAGCATCTCGTCCATTTCCCTGTTTCATCTAAACTCGGGATGACAAATATATTTTAATGTCTCATGCCACTCTGATTGATTGATCATGTCTGCCTAGAGGGCCACATTGAGAAGTATTTTGAGGCTGCTTATGAGCTCAGAGAAAAGAAGGGTTGTGATCAATTAAGTGTGTCTACCATGGGCACCCATGGGAAGATGAAGCACACATGCCATAAATTTGCCATTCCCTAACATCGCCGTCCTGAAAAGCGAGAATTTTTTTCTGACTTTAAAGTTACCCTTGAAAAGATTGTTTCCCACAAGAATTCCTTTATCACATCTTTCATTTGGAGAAGATGCTTCTTTGTTCAGAACTTCGGGCAATTAAGATGCAGTCGAATCTGCTTTTCTCTTGCCTAATTCTCAGCGAGGGTGGAGCACCCTGGTCACACACACCTCCTGCTAACAGAGATCCCTTTATTGATTTATGGGCTTGGGGTCTTAGAATGGATGTCAGGATCTCCAAGTGGGATTCTTGATAGGGAAGCCAGATTAGATGTCTATTTTCTTGAAGGACTGAGGAGGTTTTAGGGAGAGAACTTATCTTAAGGGAAGAGAAAGTGGGAAAGATAAGGCTAGTCTTAGAGGTTGGAGAGAAAAGGTGATTCTAAGAGCAACGTGATATCTCTCCTTAGGGTCGCCTCCCAATCCAGCCCACCAGAGATTGTATCTGAACTCTGGTGGTTGAGGAAGGAAGAAACAGCATACTGAAATCAAGGTGTCACTTAAAAAATTCTGTAAATTATTGATGCGCAGAGTTCTGCATTCTCCCTCTACCATGCAAGATGCAGGAGGAAGAGAGGGAGCTCTCTCATTTACCCTGAGCAGTTCTAGTAAAACTCCCATGCAATAACGCTGATAATAAGAGAGCAATTACTGCACAGTCATTGAGGAATTGCTATGTGTCAGGTTATGGGTGAAGAGCTTATTATGTGCATCATCTCTTTGATCCTGTTAGCAATCTTATTAAATACGAAGCAGTATCGCATGAGGTCCAAGGTGTCACAGAGAGAAAACAGCGAATCTAGATTCGAAACATGGCTCTACGATCTGTACTCTTAGCAACGCTATCCTGCTTTCTGGCAGTGGTGCCAGCAGAAGTAGTAGAGCTATCCGGTTGGGGAGTACCCATAAGTCAGCTCTGGTGGTGGTAGGGGACGGGGGAGAGATCCTGATCTGTGTTTGCCAATTTATGTAGTGTAAATACTCTCACTGTGGTAGACGTCTAACTACCAGGGTGAACCAATGTGGAGTTGGGAAAGGAACTCTCCAAGTCAGTACAAGGCAACTTCTGCCCTTCGCTATGCCAGAGTGCCCACAACAGAAGTCCCAGCACACACAAGGGTACCTGCAGAAGTGAAGCGGGAGAAGACGATGCCTCTTTTAAGCTGAAGACGAGACAACAGCTGAACATGCTTTGTGCCAAGAATACTGTAATTATAGACCCTGCAGAACTAAGAAGGAGCAAAGAATTAACCCACGTAAATTCTTATTTAAGAGAGACTGAAGTCTAGAGAGAGACACTGATTCATACTTGTCCAGGTGGCTTGTGTGATAAAGCTTGACCTGAAGGCAATGATTGTGTTACCAGTATTGTAATTCTCTTTATACTAAACAATCTCAGTTTTGTGGCTTTTCATAGTTTCTACATGTTTTGAGAACTTCTTCATCCTTTATACATTTTCCATACTTTTCCTTAGGTCGCTAAGTTGCTCTGCCCTAAAAAAGGTCCCGGGAAAAATCTTATAAGCAAAGGATGGTGGGAAAAGAGGAATCCCTGCCAGTTCTTGGCTAGAGACTATTGATTCTGCCCATTGATCTAAACTCTGATACATGGCTTGCCAGCTCCAATATTACATCTATATAAAAGAGTTTGAATTTCTTGACTCTCCTCCTAAATTCACATTGTCAGGGCTTCCTACCTCCAAAGCGAGACAGCATGCCTCAGTGCACCCAGATGCTATGGCCCAGACTTCCAATATCCTGCTCAATGAAATGAGTTAGAGACTGATGCAGCCTGACTTCACTCAGAGGCTGGCGACTTCTGAAATGGAGTCAAGCCTTTAATGTATCCTGCTTCTGCTTTCCCAGCCTATTAATCCCTTTTTCCTGCCCTCCAAGTCTGCACCCTTGAGGCCACTGGTTTCAAAACAACTGGAGCAGAGGAGAGAAGACAGGGAACAGTTTATATAAATGAGCTGATCGGATGAGTCCCCATTGGAGTGTGGTGGGCAGAATAATAACCCCCTAAAGATGCCCTCGTCTAATGCCCAGATCTGTGAATGTGCTACTTTACCTGGCAGAAGAGACTTTGCAGATGTGATTAAGTTCAGGATCTTGAGATGGGGAGGTTATCCTGAATTATGGGTGGGCCTAACATAATCATGGGTCCTTAGAAATGGAAGAGGGAGGCAGAAAAGAAGATGAAAGAGCTTCGATGTAAGAGACTCAAGCTGCTGTGCTGGTTGCTGGGCCAGAAAATGAAGGAAAAGTCCAGGAGCCTCCAGAAACTGGAAAAAGTAGATAAAAGGAATCTCCCCTAGAGCTTCCAGGAAGGAATGCAGTCCTGCTAGCATGCTGATTTTTGCCCAGCAAGACACATGCCAGACTTAACACCTACAAAACTGCATGGTAAACCTGAGTAGTCTTAAGCTACTAAACTTGTGGTAATCCATTACATCAGCAAGAGGAAACTCATACATTGAGTAGGCAATGACTTTGACCTTTGCACAGAGTTGAATGTAGTCTTGTGCTATTATGCCCTCACACTCCTGTCGGCTTGGGAGTGGAAAGGAAGACATCCATCACCCACCAGCTCCATCTCTTTTCTGGGATGTTTTAAGACTCTTATATTCCTCTCCAGAGAGATTGTCTCCCTAGTGGATCCCAAGTAAACAAAATTGGATCGATCATAATCTTAGTTATGGCACGCTCTTATTTGGCCCCTGTATGACTTGCTTTAAAAAAAAAATAGTTTTTATAATGTGACAAACACCTACAAATCTGCCACCAAAACAAAAGCTATAACTATGATCTAGGTGGAGCTGTAGGGTGTCCCCATTCCCATTCTCCCACTAGTGGTGACCACCATTCAGAATCATTTTTCTTTATTTTATTTTTTATTTTTTTGCTTTCATTATCTATGGTTTTAATGTATCTATATATTTTTCTTAAAAAGTAATTAGTTGTTTATAACTTAATAAGAAGGATACTGTGCTGTATGTAATTGCTTGGGATTTATTTTTTTCCCCGTTAATATTAGATTAGTGAGATTCATCCATATTGTTGCGTCACTGCTCTAGAATATTCTGCTGGATGAATTCCCATGCTTTATTCATCCACTCTCCCACAGATGAGCATTTGAGTTGCCTCCGGGTTTAGCTTTTGTGAATCGTGCTGCTGTGACCATTCTTGTCCTTGCCTCTGTGGCACATGTGCACGAGTTCCTTTCAGCGACAGCCTGGGAGGGCATCGTCCCCCAAATTCTTTTGTGTGGATTTTGGGTGCTCTGGAGCCAAAGCTGATGTGGGGGGTCTGCGGGGGCTATTGCTGAGGAGCTGGTTTGAGTCGGGAGGGATGGACTGAGGTGGGGTGGCTGAGACAGTCAGGGAAGCAAGCGGAGATGCCCTCGTGGCAAGGGCTCGGTCGTGGTACAAGGGCTCGCTCCAGAATGCTGGAGAGGCAGGACGTCCATTCCGGAGCATTCAGAATGAAAAGCAGACTCTCTGAGGGAAGAGTCAGACTCTAACAACAGGGGTGCTGAGGAGGAGCAGGCTGCCAGCCCTTCCGAGGCAGACCACAGTGGACCAGCCATTGGACACGCTGCCACTCATCCCTCTGGTCCCTCTAGGATTTTATCAGGATGAACTATGATTCCGGCATGATACTAAGCACAGGGGAGCTTAAAAGAAATATGATGCTTATTCACTATTTGCAGACTACTGTAGTTTCCACCGTGCGAAGGTAGAATCTCCTGCTCTCTTGATCAGAAAAGCCACCAGGAAGTCCTATATTAACCTTCCCATCCTCAAGGCAGCAAAGAGGAAGCATTTTTTTTTTCTTTTTTGCAGGGTTTCGCTCTACCCATTCATTTCCCATTAGAAGCAGCATCTGCAGGCATCAAGGACATGACACCGTATGAGCAATGGCAGCAGACACTGCCTCTCAGTGCACGAAAAGCACATCTGGACCCGAACACAGCACCCACTCACCGACCTAGTCAGAGGAGGGGCCACGGGGACCATAGCCATCAATACACTCCACCCCCACACTTAAAATAATGCCCCACGAGCTGGTAGTTGGCTCCCCTGCACTGGGGCGGGAGCCTGTAGGGGGCCTGCAGAAACAAAGGGGCCATGTGACTCTGGAAACCACAGTTCCCTGGGGAGACAATCAGCGGTCACTGTCTCTGCAAAAGGCAGGGCTTTTCAGCACCCTTATCGTATCGTCCCTCTCCTGGTTCTCCGGGCCTGTTCGATTCCCATCCCAGCCGTTACTCCTCACCTCCCGTTCCTGTCTCAGTCCCACCATTCTCACGCCCACTGCCTCACCTGAGAAGCCAGAAGTAGCAAGAGGCCCTGAAGAATAATTCCCAGAAGACCCCCGTGGAGCAGCGACCCCTCCCCACCACCCACGTGCTTTCAGAAAAGCAGCTCTGGGGAACCGAAACTGAGCTGGGGACAGCACTGTCAGACTTGCGGATGCTTTTCCAGTGGAGAAAGGGGTCTCCAGGGCCCTTAGCTTTTTGACCAGGTGGGAATGGAGGGTTCGGGTGAAGCGCCCTGCCAGAAGCTGGTGGCTGGACAGTAGGTCTGAGCTTCCAAGAGGAGGCTGAACTCACTGTCTAGAGAAAGCGTGTGGCTTCTGGGCTGGGGCCTGTGACGGCACCCCTCTGGGATGACCACCGTGGACTTTGAAGCCCTACTTCTCCCCATGGGCTTCCCTACTCAAACCTATGAAGATCACATTGCATCACATTCACCTACTTACACACAGCCCTGTTTTACCGTGGAGGAGCTGGTTTGGACATTGTCTCTGTTTTCTCGCATTCCATTCTTCATCCGTGTCCAAGGAAGCAGGCTCACTGAATGGCTCCTACAGAGCGGACCTTTGAATGTAGCAGGTTTCACCTGATAACATTGCTTTAAACCAAGGAGAGATGAAGTCCAATTCCTGATTTGACCCAGAGAGAATAAGTCACTTACCCATGGCCACATTGCTAGCTAATAGGAAAAGCGTTTGAAAACTAGGTTTTTTTCCCCCTGGCTCCATCACTCTGTTGGACCACCTTAGAAGAAAGGGGAAAATACCCACACCATGAAGCCCATAACTCTGAGATTTCCAGTTTGAGGGCGAAAAAAGCAAGAATACAATTCAGGCAGAATTAAGACCTGTCGTTTCCTAACCAATTACTACCTTGATTCCGTGAGCTTTTGTCTGCGAAGGCAGCAGAACACTGTTTATGGTGAGAATGACTAATTTCATACACAGTTTAACTAGGTGGTTCAATCAAACTGTTCTTTCCTATGAAATTTGATGGTAGGAAATGATTACCATATAAAAAAGATTTCACTCTGTTTGATTGAGTGATTTCTATAAAGCGTCTATAGCATAATTTCATGGCTGTGAACGTTAATTTCGCAACAGCTAACTGTAATTGAGTTCCAAGGCAGGGAAACCAAGGCTCCTCTCCCACAGATTCTGCCTCTCTGGGTGGGGGAGGGTAGAGGAGAGGATGGAAGGGGAGGGAGAGGAAGAGGGTGGGAAGAGAGAATGGATAGAATCACTAGAATGTGAACTTGCAGATAGCAGTTCAACTTTCCTGCCCGAGAACTCCTGCGATAAGGAACAATGAAAAGCAATGCCGGTTCGCTTCTCTGAGTGAGAAGGAGCTGCAGATGCAGGCTGTGCTCCCTTCCTTGGGTTTATTTATTAAAGGAAAAACTTGTGCTTTGGATCACCCAGGGAAGCCGACTGCATTAAAGATGACAACGTTCGCCGGCTGCAGTTGTCTCTCCTGACGAGCATTTCCTTGGTGCCTCTGGGCCTTGCTTGTATGAAAGACACCCCTAACCCATGGGGCTGGGGAGGGCTCCTGCCATCTGGCATCCACCGCACTGGGGTGGGGGGTGATGCGAGTTACCGTTTGTCTGAAATAGCTCACCCATCTACCCAACCTGTACTGCCTCCCCATGTCTCTCCCATCCTTCCAATATTAAGGTCACTCACCGGGAGAGATTGGGGGAGATATTCTGATTTATGTAGATGAAAGGTACATTTCAAGGGGACTGTTCAGTCGCAGAGGCTGAGCTGAGATGCAAAACTTGTCCTTCTGGCCCCGAAGTCCTTATGCTGCTATGCCGATCCCCTGGAGACCGAAGGTGTCAGGGAAGCTGAAGACATGGTAGCCATGTCTGGGGAATGAGCTTTTGCCCCTTATTCAGAGCCTCCCAACTGTGTGTCAGGCAGCTGAGCACGGTTCCACCCACTAGATGTTTGTGAATCCTTGCCAGGATGACCTTCGTTCTACAGAGGTGGAAACTGAGGCATTGAGGGATTGATTGTTGTACCTAAGTTCACACAGCCAGTAGGTGGCAGAGCTGAGGTCTGAATTCAGTCTGTCCTCTCCACCAGGGAGAGAGGCTCAGGCTCAGAGATGCTGAACAGACTCAGGCGCGTGTCTTTGCAGTGAATTCTAGAATCTCTCTCTTCCTCCCCAGCCCCCATTTCCTTGCGCATCTTGCACCCAGTGGGACAGAGAAGCTAGTGACCCAGGATGCACCTCTAAGGGGAGTCGTTGCACTAACTTATCTCCCCACCACTAATAGTAACCCCATCATAAGAGATTCATTCCTTTGGGTTTAAGAAGAGTTGCAGTTTTGAAGCACCGTTTCTCAAATCGCAAACATCCTTGGAAGAAGCAAAAACTGAAATCCCTTAGGAGGAAACCCAGGACCAGGCTTTGGTTCTGGGGAGTCGAATCTGGAAAAGATGCAGTGATAAGGAGAGTTGGGGCGAATGTCGAGAGAGGCTGCAGTTCAGTGTCAGGGACCCGGTGGCGACCGAGCGCCAGAAGACTCTTCCCACCGGCTGAGCCACCCAGCCGGGGCGACTTGGGTGGAGGCGGGAGGGGTAAGGGTCAGTTGACAGCTCTCGTTGGTTTCCAGCTGACCTCTGCTTAAGCTTACCAAACAGTCAGATCAGAGGTTATTCTCCTGGATCCTCTCTGCTCCATCTCTCCCCATCTTTCCCCACTTCGTTCAAGAACAGCCTGAATAGAGACATCTAACCTGCCTCCACAGACATCTGCAAACTGGGAGGGCGTTAAATCAGCCAGGCCCTTCCTATTCCCAGCCCTCCCATCTCTCTCATCTATTGTCACTGTTGGAAGCGAATCGTGTAAACAAACATTTTTTTTTAATCTACAGTAGCCCTAATTGAATCCTCTTGCCGCATTGTTATGGAGAAACAAGGGTAATTTCCTGTCAGTTATTGAGCTATTTAGCAATTATTTCTTATCATTAGTTTGCAAATTCAAACAGCATCAAATTCTGTTTGCCAAGTTCCAAAGGCGTGGCATCACGGATCCCCTTCGCAGAAGCCAGGACCTTCTCTCAGTTCCCTGCTCCTCCTCCCAGGCCTGCCAGCCTACAGCAGCTTCTGCGGAAAAGGTCAGCGCCCCAGGAGAGCCTGCCTAATGGGTGTTTATCTCCCGTTAGCGCTCTCGTCAGCTAATGGAGCGAGCTGTTTCCCGTGGGAGTGACAGTCCCACTGGGGAGCTTGGAGTGGGCTTATACATCTGGTACCCTTGGGACCGGGTCGTCTGGCGGGCCAGCTTCTACTAAAAAGCTAGGGCAGATGAAGACACGAGCATTCTGCATCACCACCTTTCACAGTCTGCTTTCTTTGCCTACACTGGGATCTGTTTTCTCGTACGAAAGGCATTTCTCAGGCACTCTATTCATGACACCCGGGCGCGTGAATGCTGTAGACATAGTCCTCATCACCAGGGACACAGACATATATGCTGAAGAAGAACACCAATACAAGGAGAGAGTGGCCGACAAGCTGTCCTTTGGGGTAGGGTGGCCTTAAGCCACTCTCACCAGACCTTTCACTGACAACTCGCTTCCAAGAAAAATTAGGTCAGATATTCCTCGAAGACAGACTTAGAGAAGACAGGAGTCACAAAAGACACAGCTTTGGTGACACCCACAAAATCCCCCAACCTTGGTGATGAGGTTGGGAGGGGCTCATGGTCTGATTGAGCTGCCATTAACTTTTGCTATCAACTGCTAGAGCCAACTCTCTTTCCTCCACCCACTGCCTTCTTGACCACTGAGAAGCTGCCTGGTGCACCCCAAAGTTCTCGCTTCCCTTCACTCCACCCACAACCCTCACCCCCCAAGGCTCGGTAGATCCGGAGAACATGTAGCGTTGAGCGAGAGACCCCTGGCCGTGGGAACACGAGTAAGTGGTGCTTAGGACAGGCGGATTCATTCTGCTGACTGTATTCATTATCTATTGCTATGTAGCAAATTACTCCCGAAGTTAGCAGCTTAAAACAGCAAACATTTGTATTCTCACAGTTGCCACGGTTCAAGAATCCAACGTGATTTAGTTGGGTGCCTTTGGCTCAATAACTCTTGAGAGGTGGAGGGGGCAGCGAAGCTGTCGGTGGAAGCCTTGGGCTCATCTAAGGCTAACTGTGTGAGGAGTCTGCTTCCGAGGTTACCTGTGTCATCATGGGCATGTGGGTAGGCCTTAAGACCTCACCGGGGGACCTCTCCTGAAGGTGAGCAGTCTAGGAGAAAGTAACAGTGTCCCCAAGAGAGAAGCCGCAGTTGTTTTGTCATCTATGTCAGATGTGACATTCCATCGTTTTTTCTGTATTCCATTTGATGAAAGGGAGACACCAGGTCCCGGCTTACACAAGGGTGTGGAAACCAGGAGGAGGTGAGGATTGCTGAGGGTCATCTGCGAGGCTGCCCACCACACTGACCTTTAAGAATTCAAAATACCTCTCAATTTTCCCCCTTCTCTTTTTTTTCCTCTAAATTAATTTAGTGGTAATTCATGAAGCACCTATCACATGGCATGCCTTGTGGTAAGTACCATCGAGAAATGCAGCAACACATAATAACAGAGCTCCTTACTTCCCTCGAGAGGCCCAAGTCCATGGTGAGATAAGGCAAGTCGACCTCTAGCCATCCTGAAGGCACCTGAGTGCCTGGGCAGAGGAATGAGAAGTGCTGTGTCGACCATGACGAGGGAGCTAATTCTTTTGAAGGAGATCAATCAGGGCAAGCTGCCCTTACTCTTCCCATTCTACAAA
Organism: Pteropus alecto; assembly: GCF_000325575.1. NCBI lineage: Eukaryota > Metazoa > Chordata > Mammalia > Chiroptera > Pteropodidae > Pteropus > Pteropus alecto. The sequence continues at coordinate 3,202,894 of NW_006429864.1, read as the reverse complement.
TAAGGAGAGAGAAAGTTGGGAGGGAAGAAAGGTAAGATGGGAGAAGTTACTAATGGGGCACTGAGGTGATTAAACCTGGGAAAGATGGGGACTCATGGCCAAGAGGTAACAAGAGAGAGGTAACAGGGCAACTTTAACGGATTCGTGAAGTACAAATATAGAAAGAAAAAAAAAAAGCAGGTCAAGATGATCAGAGAGTCAAAGTTCAGCCAGGGACTAACCATTGCTGTGTCCCAGATGGATGACAGCATTATAAGGGTTCTGGGTCATGACATGGAGCAGTCCAGCCCGAGCATTCAGAGCTGCCACAATCTTCCCCACTGACACATCCAGGTAGGTCAGAAACCCTGTTTCTGACTGTGTGTGAGAGAGAGGGAGGGAGGGAGGGAGGGAGGGAGGGAGGAAAATTGTGCCGGGGTAACTCCCTAATTCACTCCTTTCCTTAAAAAAATATTGTAGTCTCTACTACACAAATAAATTATAACTTAGATTAGCATCCAAATCTTTCCAACTGTTTCTTCCATTACATTCCCCACCTTAACCCCATCTCCGACACTTAAATGGTGAAGTAAATATAAGTGGTAGATTCAGGATTTGAATCCAATTCTTCTGATTTCTAAAACTCATGTGATTTCAAGCAGATTATTCGTTTCCCAAATCAACCTAATTTAACAACTTCTTACCGGGGGGGAAGGAAGAGTGTGACCATCACTCCAGAGACTCCAGCTGGAATGGATCAGGAAATGGCAATTTCGCGGATGAAGTACAGGAAAAACACAAAGTAACAACCACCATTTGGGACCTGCCACTTTGAGGTTCTGACAGGACCTTTGAAAGGTAAGGTCGGAGGTGGCAGAGTAAACCTGGAGATAGAGAAAGATTTTTCAGAGTTGTCTACAGAAAGGGTAACTGAAGTGGTAGAAGTAGTTGAAATTTCCCATACTGTCAAAAACCAGCATCAGTAGCTGTGATCCACATATAAGAAACACGAAAAGATTAAACAGCAGAACTCCAGGTGGCTACAGTCTATGCAGGTGGCTGCAAAAAGATTTTGCATTGTTTAATGCAAAATAGAAGGTAACCATGGAGAAATCATTTTTCAATAGTCTGGAGACTTTTTTCAGTAAAACTCGACATGGGAGGGGTTCTCTTCCTGCCAAAAGCTGTACAAAACTTTATATCACTGTGGCAGGCAGCCTCTCACAGTGTCTCCAGGGAACCCCGCCTCCTGGTCTTTATGCCTTTAAATGAGGCCTCTCCTTGAGTGTGGGCTGGATTTAGTGACTTGCTCCAAGCAAATAGAATGCTGTAGAGATGATGGTTGTCATTTCTGAGATTAGGTTACAAAAAAGACTGTATCTTGGGTGCCCTCTCTGGCTCATTCGCTCTCTTGTTCTGAGCAAAGCCAGCTGCCATGCTGCGAGCCACCCAATGGAAAGGCCCTTGTGACATTTGGCCAACCGACCTGAGGCCAGCCAGCAGCCGCGGGAGTGAACTTCATTACTCAGTAAACCTTAATGTGACCGTGGCCCTGGCCGATACCTTGACTGTAATCTTGTCAGAGACGTGGAGCAGAGGCATCCCGCTAAGTCATGCCTGGATTTCTGACCCTCGGAAACAGTAAAATAGTACACGATTATTGTTCGGAGCCACTACACGTTGGGATAATTTGTTACCGAGCAACAGATTAACGTGCTGCTTCAGGCACTTCACGGAGAGAGAAATGAAGTTGCTGAATGGAAGCTGGAGGAGGACGTCTCCAAGAACTCAGAAGGAGGTGGAATAACGTCACACACCAGCTTTGCACAGATTGGAATCAGAAGATATAGAGCTTTGGGAAATTTTTTTTTTTTTTTTTGACATTACAGATCTTGCTGAGTTTAGTGCTTGTGCCACTGAAGGTAGAAAGACTGAGAATTCTCTACAGTCGCACAGTCTCAATACAAGGAAGGCGTGAACTAGCACATGGCATGAACTGAGGCTGAGAAACAAAGCAAAGGAAAGGACTCAAACAAGATTAGACTGGACACAGTTCTCTGAGCTTCTCTGCAAAGAGATTCCACAGAAACCTCAACTCAGAAAGTATTCGAAATAAAACCAGAGTGTTGCAGTAGTGATAGTTGCACGTGTGGGTGTGTGATGTGCTCAGCAAAGATCTCAGAACTAAACCCAAGGCTTGTCACTAGTATGATGTGCATGTCCAACAGCCATTTGTGATATTAGCCAGGGTCTATGTGGAAAGGAGCTGACCTGTGGGTACAATGCCTGCGATGTGCCAGGCATTCTTCTGAACTGATGATTCATGTATCATCAGTGGCTACATGAGGTGGGTACTAATATTATCCTCACTTTCTGAATGAGGAAACTGAGGCACAGGAGCTTTAAATAACTTGCTCAAGAACCGAGCTAGAAAGCAGTAGAACCAGGATTTGAGGACGGGCAGTCTGGCGTCAGAACTGACTCGCTGCCACTATTTTGAAATGTATCATTGATGAGCTTCCTCATGAAAAGGGAGACAAAGGGCTGGTAATTGTCCCTTAGCCTTTAGTCCTGAAAGCAGAAAGAAAGAGATACTTCTTAACCTTCCAGATAGTGTAAAAGGCAAGAAAAGACCTCATCCTTTGGAACAAGAGAAGCAGGGTGGGCCGGACACGCTTTCCCCTCCACATCCGCTCTCTGCCCTTATCTACCCGGCTCTGTGCTCTAGAAAGATGACCTCTATGAGCTGCAACAAATTTCTCTTTTGGCCTTTGGCTTCTGGTTAGATTTGGTCAACAGGAGGCACATGCAGAAGTTTGGGGTGGGGTGGGGTTCCAGGTCCTGATAACCACTCCCTACCCGGGCACCTTAAGTCTAAGGCGTGGTACCCAGTCCTGGAGGCATCCCTCGAGGGTCCTAACCCTTCCCTACCTTTGTATAGAGTCCCTTTATTAAACTCTCCTCTCTTCTTTGAATGTATCCACTGCCTTCCACTGTGAAGAAAACTTCCGCATCCAGAAAACTTGCTTAGAGGTTTGGGGTAAGGAAGGTTTCAGAGGTAACACTATTCTTCTCACTCATTTTATCTTCCCCTCCTGCCCCTTGTTGCCTTGAGACAAGCTCTCGCGGAGAGAGGGACATAAGGGCCCCAAGGAAACGAAAGGCTGTATCGCCGGAGGTGAGTGACGAACCAAGAGGTGACCCGGTGGCCAAACGAAAAATTACAAGAGCTACTCAAGGACAGCTTTTAAACAAGCCCGGAGTCCCCTAAATATTTACATTTGTAGAACTGCTTCTCTAGCTCTTTTGCTATAAAAGACTATAAGCCAGAGAATACCATCATTATGACCAATTTTCCATGATTGTGCTTTCAATTGATGTGGCCCTGGGGAAACTAACATGATATATATTTATGCTGTTGAAAGTAATTGTTAATTTGTATAATGTTCACAACCAAAATAGCTCCTTTAGGTGTACTGATAAGGAAAGTAGGTTATGCACAGCTGATAATTTAGTCAAAATTCTGGTGAGCCAGAGTAAACAATTTTAGAAGAAAAAAATATCTAGATAGCTGCTATTGTGGGAGTCAAGGCATTTAGATGTCTTTCATTGGTAATGAATCCCCACATTGCTCATGCGAAGGCTAATATTATTCATCTCACTGAGCACCAGAAGCTGGAGCACAGAGAGGATGAGAATTAGTCCACGTTCACCAGGACATCCTCAACTCCTGTCTCTCAGTCTCATGCTGGAATTCATTTTCAGAGGCCAGGGTCAGCTAACTATAGCCAGCAGGCCAAATATGGCCCCCTATCATTTTTTGGAAATCAAGTTTTATTGGAACACAGCCATGCCCATTTGTTTACATATTGTCTATGACTATGTTAAGTAGCTGCAATAGAGAAATATGGCCCACAGAGCCTAAAAAAATGCTATCTAGCCCTTTATATAAATAGTTTGCTGATCACTGATCTAGGCTAACAACAGTTATTTTCTCCACCTTTCTTAAAACTCTCATCACCAAACACATGCACTAACTTTCCAGTTCTTCCTCTACATCCTTTGACTCAATGGAGATAGATAATCTGTATAACACTGGACTATACAACACAGAAATAGCAGGATGGAAAAGGACAACTCCAAGAGAGCAGGCAGGAGACCTGTGTTCATCTGGTTCAAAGGAAAACCATTTTACTTTTCCTAAACTTTTGTTAGAATTGCATGAATTTCTTAAGCCCTAAAAATATGAGTGTGAAGAGTCTAAGGTATGATCCTTATAAATAGCTACTTTATATTGACAAAAAATAATTAAAATAATCATTTTTTCAAAAAAAAATCACTGATAGCAATGAGATAATTGTCCCAAATCTGCCTTATTACATATTAATCTTCCAAAATTCACATTTTAGGTATACCAAACTCCAGCCCAAGGCTTGCAAAAATTTTTTCTGCCCAGTGTTCCAGAACCATAGCTATCATATGTATAAAAAAATCACTATTAAATAACAAGTTTCAGAAAGAATTCTGCATTATAATAACATTTATATTAAATTCTGAAATATGAAAACTCATATTATGTATTTTTAGGGATACATATGTACATGTATAAGGATAGGCATGGAAAAGATAAGCACAGAGTTCCAAAAAGGGGTACCTCTGGCTGGGGAAGGAAAAGTAATATGACCTGTGCTGACTGCATGGGGAACTCAACTGTCATTCGTAAATGGTTTTCCTTACGTTGGATGGTGGATACACAGATTTTATTTATTTATTTATCAATCTTTTCATGTGTCTGAGTTTTTTGTTTTTGTTTTTTTAAGAAAAATGTGTAAAATAAAAACTCTTTGGTCATTCCTGGCTATCTATAAATCTTCCCAGTGTCATTTCCCAAACTAGTCTACGAGCTTATAATGACCGTGATACATACACACCTTGAGTACTTTTTTTTTTGGGCAACTTTCCTCACACTGCTGTCCTATCTGCAAGCTTTGTTTCCTTGTCCTTTCTCACTCCTTACATCCCCTTATTCCATGACCTTTCCAAGATACAATGATCTCTCTTTTCTTTGAGCAGCTATGGTGCTTGTTCTCTAAACCAACATTTGGTTTCAGGCAAAAAAAAAAAAAAAAAAAGCTAATTATTATTTTTTTTATTACACCCAGATTGCAAACTCTTCAAGAGCAAGGGCTCTGTATTATACATACCTATAACCCCACAATGCCTTTCACACATCAAAGAACTACAGTTTAATAGATATTCTAAAAGTGTTTTAAAATATCACCTAATTATGGCTCTTTCCTTTTCTCTTTGGTTCAATGGGTTTGGTGCATCCAAAGCTCTGGGGTTACAGGTGTCCAGAGAAACCATCCCACTGTCGCTTGAGGAAACAGCCCCGGAGCAGCAGCAGTTCACCGGGAGTGCCTGGCTTACCTTGTGTTCATCTGCTCTTTCTCCTTCTGAAGCAAAAATCTTTCTGTAGAAGAGTGACTTCAGTGAAGATGGCAGAGGAATCCATCTCCCCACCTAGAAAACAATCATTCTGACAAAAACTATCTAAAGTAATTATTTTGGAATGCTGAAATATATTTGAATGCTTACAGATTTCAGGGAAAAACATGACTGGTAAATTGCAATTAATATCTGTCAATTTAAGATTTTTTTCTCTGTAGTAGCTACCCTTCCCCCACTTTAAGTCCCCTGGTAGGCTGTAGGCACACCACTCTGCCTTCCTGGGGTGGCTTTTTGGAGCCAAGGTGAGCAATAAGGATGTTGTCCTCCAAATATAAGAGTTCTGTGTTCTGATTATGGATGACTGTTTCAGATTCCTGAGATGCGGATGCAGAGGTGGCTTTAATTGTTTTAACCCTCACCGGATTTAGTGGCTTCCATAGTATTTAAAGCAATTGCATTTGGGTGGGGTTTTGGGGGTTTTTGTTTGTTTGTTTGATTTTGTCTTTTTTTTTTTTTTTTTTTGACAGGGGAGTGTTAAGAAACAATTGACATTTATAAGAGAATTTATAAAGTCATTTCATATGTCCAGGGAAAGACACAGGCTTAGAAAGGACCTGAGATGACTATAAGCTTTCATCTCAGGCAGATCTCTGGAACAGAGACATTCTATAACAATTAAAAAAAAAATCAGTATCTAATTTCTGAGTTATCACATTATAAGAATAAAAAAATATATAACAACAACAAAAATCACTAGATATACAAAGAAATAGGAACTTGTAGCCCAATTAAAGGATTCAAATAAATTGAGAGAAAATGTGCCTGAGGAAGCCCAGATGTCAGACTCACTAGACAAAGATTTTTAAACAGCTCTCTTAAAGATAGTTCAAAAAGCTAAAGTAAGTCTAGAACAAACAACAGGAAAACAATGTATAAACAAAATGAAAATAGCAAATAGATAGAAATTATAAAAAGGTATCAAAAAGAAATTCTGGGGCTGAAAAGTAAAATAACTAAAATCAACAACACACTAGAGTGATTCAAAACCAGATATGAGAAAGCAGAAGAAAGAATAAGCAAACTTAAAGAGGGGACAATTGAAATCATGAATTTGAGAAATAGGAAAAAAAGAAAGAAAAAAAAATGAACAGAACTTAAAGAACCTGTGGGATGCCATCAGAAGGATTAATATACACATTGTGAGAATCCCAGAAGCAGAAAAAGATAAATAAGCAGAAAGAATATTTGAAGAAATAATGGCTGAAAACTTCTCAAATTTGAGAAGCTCCATGAATAGTAAGTGGGATAGACTTAAAATGACCCACACCAAGACAAAGTCAAAATCCAAAAATAAAGAGTGAATCTTGAAAGCAGCAACAGAGAAGTGATTCATCACATATAAGGGACCCTTAATAAGATAATCAGTCATTTTCCAATCGAAAACCTTGAAGGCCAGAAAGGAAGTGAATCGATATATTCCAAGTACTAAAACAAAACAAAGCAACACAAAACAAAACAAAACTGCCAATCAAGAATTCTATATCTGGCAAAATTGTCCTTCAAAATTGAGAGAAATTAAGATATTTTCAGGTTCTAAAAAGCTGAGAGACTATGTTACCTCCTGACCTGCCCTCTACAGTGGGTCCTTCAGGCTTAAATAAAAAGAAACTAGACAGTAACTTGAAGCCACATGAAGAAATAAAGACCTCTGGTAAAAGTAAGAGTGTGTGCAATTATAAAAGCTAGTATTGTTGTAATTTTGGTTTGTTACTCACTTTTAATTTTCTCATCATTTAAGAGACAAATACATATAAATAATTATTAATCTATGCTATTGGGTAAACAATATATAAAGATGTAATCTATAGCATCAATAACAAGAAGGAGCAGGGGCAAAACTGTATAAGAGCAGAGTTGTATATGCTGTTAAAGTTAAGTTGCTAAAAATTCCAAGTAGATCATTACAACTTTAGGCTGTTAAATATAATCTCCATGGTAACCACAAAGAAAATATCTGTAGAATATATTCAAAAGAAAATGAAAAAGTAACCAAAATGTTTCACTATAAAAAATTAACTAAACACCAAAGAGGGCAGTATAGGGGAAATAAAGGAAAAAAGCTTTAAAATTTATATAAAACAAAAAGCAGAATGTCAGAAGTAATTCCCTCCTCATCAGTAATTACTTTATATATAAATAGATTAAGCTCTGCAATCAAAATAGGTTGGTAAAATTAACTTTAAAATGTTATTTATAAGAGACACATATTAGATCCAAAGACAAGATAAATTGAAAATGAAAGGATGGAAAAAGATATTTTACACAAATAGTAACCAAAAGAAAGCTGAGGTGGCTATACTTGTATCAAAAAAAATAGACTTAAAAAACAAAGTTATAAGAGACAACGAAAGACATTATATATTAACAAAAGGTTCAAGATAGCAAGAAAATATAACAATTATAGATATTTATGCACCTAATAACAGGATGTGGAATAACTGGAACCCAGTGCATTGCTGCTGGGAATGTAAAATCGTGTGACCTCTATGGAAACCAATTTTGTCATTTCTCAAAAGGTTAAACATAGAACTACCATATAATCCAGCAATTTTACTCTTAAGTATATATCCAAAAGTCTTGAAAGCAGGAACTCAAATAGAAATGGTCATAGCAGCATCATGCACATAGCCAAAAGGCAGAAAAACTTGTGTCTAACAAGAGATAAACAAAATGCGATATATACATACAATGGAATGTTATTCAGCTTTGAAAAAGGAATGACATTTTGATATATGCTAAAACATGGGCAGACCTCGAAAACATTATGATTAGCAAAATAGGTCAGGCATAAGACAAATATTGTTAATTCACTTATATGGGGTACCTAGAATAAGCAGATTCATAGAGACAGAAAGCGGGGGTTGCCGGGGACCGAAAGAAAGGCAAATGGGAGTTTTTGTTGGGGATGATGACAAGTTTCTGGATATAGATAGTGGCGATGGTTACAGAACATTGTGAATGTATTTAATGCCACTGAATTATACACTTATGAATGGTTAAAATGATAAATATTATGTATATTTTACCACGATAAAAAAAAAAAATTCTCTCTAGAGACAGTCCTGCAGCAGGAGAGACCTCATCACAGCATAGGTGGGACCACCCTCACATGGGGAATGAAAGGTCTGAGGCTGCAAAGTTCGAGAAAAAGTTATAACTGCGGAGAAAGCACAAGTCTTCCTTCCCTACCCTGTCTAGCTTCTGGCAGAATGTGCGCAAAGCCACATCTTAAGCAATCTTGTTTAGAATGGAAAAGCTTGTCTGATTCCTTGGAAATTGACCAGAAGATAGAGAAATGACAGCTCAACTGAAAAAGAGCATGTTATAAATATATTAGCGATTGTGTTTTGAATCCACTAGTCTCTTGCCTCAGCCTGTTTACTGCTGTATCTCCAGAACAGAGTTGGCATAACGTACTCAGAAAAGTATCTGTCCAATGAAGACATGGCCTCCGCTTTAAACTCCTAAAATAGATCATTGTATCCTTATGTCCATGTAGATGGTATGTGATTGACTCACTCATGTTTGGCTGTGGGCTTGGTGTATATATATCTTGAGTAATTTTTCAGTGTGCATAATTGGTAACATCTGTTAGAATTTCCCAGATATAACATTTACATTGACGATATTAAAATTGATTGATTAGGCTCAATAGATGCCTTTGGTCTTTATGTAATATCAGTATCCATTTGTCAGTTTCTGCTTTCACTGACTCACCACGAACATTTTTATTCATTTAAATTTTAATAATTTTGTGTTAGTTTTAATTAAAAACAATCCCTAAACAGCATTGAAACAAAAGTATTAATTTGTGCCCATGACTATATACAGTAATAATACGATAATAATTATTCAAGTTCCTAAAATGGAAGAGAAGGGAGTAAGGAAAAGCTTCTGTAATGAATAAATGTAATTGTAATTTACTCTTACAACTGAAGTCCATCTCAACCGTGAGAAGAAAACGCACCTTTTTTGACACATCACCATTATTTCTATCTCACCTACAATCTATGTTATAAAACTTTAAGAGTGAGAAGTTTTAAATGACATTCAGAATTCAGGAAGATCCCGTATAAACAGAAAAAGTGTAGTTTTGCACAAACAGGCCCATGTATTGACAAGCTGACATGTACAAATATAGACACCATCCAGACGGCCGTGCAGAGAGAACCATGTCAAAGCTGATAAATTATTCATCGTCTGTTCTGCGGAGTGAACACTATCAGGTAATAATCTGTAATTATTAATAAATAATTTGAGCTTTAATAGCTCTGAAATGAAATGCTTAATTGCGTCACAACATAATTAACAGAATTAGCTGCAACGTTTAAAATGAGAAATTTTTCAATCTTTCCTTTTCGCATTTTCTTCACCCCAAATGCCGGTAACCCAGAGGAAAAATAAGGTGATTAAATTCTAAGAGAGTGAGAGAGTGAGAGAGAGAGAGAAAGAGAGAGAGAGAGAGAGAGAGAGAGAAAGAGAGAGAGAGAGAGAGATGTGTTTCTGCATGTGTGTGTGAATTTGTTCTGTGACTCTTGACATCTGAGATATTCTAGGAAGTGGAGAAATGGGCTTCACCAGCTCATCCCTGACAGTACCCCTCAGGTCGGTGTAATACTTAATGAAGTAAATACAGAGCTCCTGCTACACACAAAAGTTGATGGAGATGGGAGAGGGGAGGGAGGAAGGGAGGGTGTGGTGCTACAAACACAAACTAAAGTGGACTCCTGGCCTTTTGGCGTTGATGGTCTCCAGGGGCAACAATAGTTAGAATAAGATGCAAATCACAGACTCTAATTTATAAATTTGTTGGTAACAGGAAAAGACAAAAGCCATGATCATGAAGACAAAGATCAGTGAATACAAAGTGAAGCTTTGTAGACCCCCAATAGCTCACAGGAGTCCAGGTCCCACCCAGTACCCAGCTCCATCAGCTTTGTCACTGAAGGATCCATAGTGCTTCACAGAGCTCCGGATGTCCCCTCATTATCCCTGGGCTTGCAGATTTTCTCTACCTTGCCTCCTTTTAGGGAGTCCAGGCTCAGGCCTCTTGCTTACGACCTGCTTCCAAATTGTATTGGCCCTTAAACCTTGTTAAGCCTTGAAAGAGATCTAAACGCTGAGAAATGCTGAGGAAATGCAAATCTGGGGAGGAGGGTCATGCTTGGCAAGAATGTGCTCTGAAAGTGGCGAGTGTGGAGGAGGCAGTCAGGGCTGAGTCAGCACAAGCGAGACAGCAAGAATTCAGTTGGGTGGGGTGGAAGGACAGGGAGGGCAATGTGTTCAGAGGTGACGTCCAGAGAGAGATTTGCCGTCCACATCTACCAAGTTCTGTGCCAGATGGTATTCTAGGTACTTCACAGATACTTACTCATTTCATGTTTCAATCACCCTGTGGAAAAAGTAGTAACTGTCATTATTCCCATTTCACAGAAGAGGAAACCGAAGTACACGACAGGTCAGCAATTCGGCCAGGCATATAGGGCTCGTCACAGCTGGAACCGGGATTTGAAGCCATTATGTCTGGCTTCAGAGTCCACACAGTTGCTTTCCGTGATCTTCTGTGTTATATCAGCTTAAATTTACAGAGTAGAAAATGGAAGTTTAAGTTAGAAACTTCAAGCTTTATGAGATTCATACACCATAACTCTACCAAAAGGGGGTTTGGTCTCAATTCTTCACCTTTGGTGGTTGTGTTCTCACCAACTCGCTTTCCACGGCACCAGAGGGAAGGGATGTACTTCCCTATCATCTGGCTTTGGACTTGGCCCTGGGGCTTGCTTTGGCCAATGGACTAGTGGATGTGACTTGAGCAAAGGCTTAAAATGTGCTTGTGCGGTTGGGCTCACTCTCTTGCTCCTGCCTTTCTCCATGAATAGAATATGTCTCAGGTAGCCACTAGTTCAAGGAAATTGTAAGACATGCAGAGCAAACCTGGACTCCATCTTCTGCTGGAAGCCAGACTCGGCCAAGCACACAGTAGAGGAGCTGAGCTCCAGCGAGCAGTAGATCCATAGCTTGAAGCAGAGCTCCTCCCACTGGCCTGCACAACCGTGAATGCGGAGATAATAGCTTATTGTTATATGCCATTGAGATTTTGTGGTTGTTTGTTACACAGCATTATTGTGACAATAACTGCCTAAGACTGCTCCACCATCCCACCTCAGGCATCCCTAGATACGGACATTGATTCTTTTCAATATTACTTACAGTACCAAACCAAGGCAGCTTCAAGACAAGCTTCTAAGCCCTTATCTCAACCAGATGTCTCCCCTCAGGCACTTCAGAGTAGAAATTCTGGAACAATCACAGCATAACTATCAGTCACTAGAGTCGGGATCCAAATCCATCTTTTTAACTCAGAATTCTAGATGTCAGCCACTAAATTAGAGAGCCATCAAATATGAATGAACCTACGCCAAAGTCCCTGCTGAAAGTGACTGCCAGCGGCTGCAGGCGATGATTCCAGATTCATCCAGGCTACCTCCAACTCACTCACTATTCTCTCGTTCACCTCTTATTTCTCTGACAGACTTTGGCTCTGTGCCTGACTCTCATTCCTCAGTTAGCCTTGAAACACGGATGACTAGATTTGAGATAAGTCTCTCGTCTCTGGTCTCAGCGCCATCTGTGGGGCACAACTTACAGGATTCCCCCTTTAAGCCAACATACTTCGGTCTCAGATAAGAAGCTTTCTTGCCTATGAAACTGTTCCCAGTTTGGCCTCTCTCGCCTCCATCTAGGGGGCAGATCAGATATCTTGAGCCCAATTCAAATCCAGATTCTATGCAGGGTGTTAGCACTTAGAGACTGAGCTGAAAACCAGCTGGGTGAAAGGGCCGGTGTTGGTTAGGCAACAGAGGGGTAGGGCTATTTGGGAGGAGACAAGCCAGAGAATCCCATTCAGCAGGTATTGCAGGAGCCCAGATGACCTGTTATTGTCAGGCGCAGACAAGAACCTTGAAGGAAGTACTATCCAGGAGGCTGGATCCAGAATCCAGAAGACCAGGGGAGGGTAGGCACAGCCCTTAGTTAGAAGTACTGGGAGCTCTACTATATCACCCCGTGGGTCAGGGTGGTCTGGCTAGAGTAGAACCAGTGTGGCCAAGACATAGTCAGGGGTGAAGACTATGAGAAACTGCATTGCTGCAAGGATCTTGCCATCCTGCCTCACGTTCTCAAAGTGGCCATCTCACCCTGGCTGATGGTAGAGGTTGATCTGAGTGAGCCAGACTGTCTCTAGAGGCGCCTGCCTGTCCCATCTGGTCACACTCAGTCCGAACACCTCTTCGCTTTCAGCATGGCTGAGATTATTTCCTCATATTTCCATACCCTTTTACATTTATATTTATAGCGCAGTACTTAATCATTTTAACCCAGGCTTTTAGTGCTAAAAGGTAAAAGAGGTTATTGAATTTCTCTTCCTCTGTACCAGTGAGAAGCATATTTCCCTTCCCGTCTTCCCAGTCATCAATAAATTATTATTGTTATGACTATTATTGTTATTAAAAAGAAAAATGCCACGTGAGCCAAAACTTATATCTGATTTAAAGCATACTTTAAACACGTGGCACATATTACCCTACAGGATCTCTTTACTATCTCTGGTTTTTTAGTAAAAAAAAAAAAAAAAAAGAGTTAGAAGGTAGATGAGATGTTTTCCAAGGTGATCCAAAGAATGGCTAAGATTTAGAATTTACTTCTCTGCCTTCTTTATGCAATTTTAGTTCAATGAATGCACTCCTAATGAATGCTCCCTTGACCCTATTAGACTGCAATTACTTACACAAACAAATAAAACCATGGCATTTCAGAACTGGACCTTAGAGAGATTCTGGTCTAAACCCCTTATTTGATGGTGAGGTAACTGAGGTCCAGGAAAGGAAACAGTTTTGGTGCTCTAGAGTCTAGACCCAAATTCCAGAGAGTTTCTTTGTTATTGAGGATTGAGGATGAAGCGGGTGGTGTAGTGTGAAAGAGCTTGGGCTCTGCGGGCAGGAAGCATAGGCTTAGATTCTACTTCTGACATTCACTAGCCTTAGGCAACTTACTCACCTCTCTAAACCTCAGGTTTCCCATCTATAAATGACACTAAAATAACACCTCCATCGCAGAGCTACCGCGATGTTTACACACGATAACCCATTTCAAAACTTCATCATACTGTCTGGCATAGTGTAAGATTTTAATAACTATTAGTTGCTTACGAATAACCTATACAGTGTCCTGGGGAGGGTGACCAGACATTGAGGAGAATTAAACCATGCCTTAAAGACAGAGATTTTTAAAAATGGAGATGCTAAGTCTCAAGATAAGACATAAGAAGAACAGACCACCTCTCTTGAATGTGTTCGGGACTATTCTGTACAGAAGGACTAAAGTTATTCTTTTGGCCTCAGAAGCCAGAATTGAGGCACACAGCTTTGACTAAGTTACTCAGTGTTCACACCTTCAAGAATTCTTGCTTACCTGTGGCATCAAATCCAGGAACTCATCCATGACCCTTTGTGACCCGGCCTTTGCAATAGTTTCTGACCTTCCTTCACATGACATCTTTTCATGAACTCTGCATATGAGTCAAACAGAACTATTTGCTTATACCGCGGTTTCCTCCCTCCACATATCTAGCCATCCTATTTTCTCTTCACCTTGACCATTTCCATGTATTAAAAATCTCATCTCCCTTCCTAACCTCTAAATAATACAGTCAGAAGTGATTTTGCACCCATGATCTCCTACAGCATTCATGCCTTTCTGACTCCTAGACCTTTACTCCTTGGCTTGCTTTAGCTCCTTGCATGTCCCCCAGTCCGTGAGCCAGGAGAGGACAGTCTCTGAGTCTGGCCCCTTTCTCTCTGGTTCCACAGTGGTACCTGGCACAGTGCCAGGTACCACAGGCATTCTTGCAGTTGGTTAGAGCCACATTTCCTCAAGCTTTTCCACTTACAAACTTTGTCCAGAGACTTTTCTTTAATCACTGTGGCCACAGCCCTCCTCTGTGAAATGGGAGTAATGGAATCTGCTGTCAGAATTTGGCAAGTTCTCAAGTCATTGAATGCCTGCCCTGCCCCACACTGCCTCTCTGTTGGGTTCTGGTATTTACTACTAGCTGTGGCCTCTGCCCAAATATTTCTCTACTCTGCCACCTGGTAAACTAGACAGAAATATGCACAGATCTCATGATTGTCCACAAATTCACTCTTCTCCTGTGAGATCTAGGCTGGAGTTATTTGGAAGCAGTGACTCCTGCCCTATGTCCCTGGGTCTGTCTTAACACCCAGCCCCTCACCAACCACACGAGAGGTGAATAAAGCAGATGAAAATGTTGAATTACTTGCTCTTTCCTGGGAAAACTCTAATCCTTTATGAAAAGACCTATTGTTCTGTCTCTTACAAACTCCCTCCATACGCATTCTTATATACACCCTCCATTAGGGGGGATGCTTTGATTTGAGGTTCCGCTACATTATAGGATTACTAGGATTATTAAATGAGATAATTAAAATAGCCTCCACAGTCAGTGGTCCCAAGAAGAAACTCAACTAATGTTAATTCTCTTCCTTATTTTGTATTAGTAGACAGTTAATAAATGTCTCTCACATAAATGATCTAATGACTAATCATTACAAATGAACTAGAGTCAAAGGCTAAAAGTTACATGAAGGCAGGAGGTTCAGTTCAGTACTGAGATATCTTCAAAAAAAAAAAAATGCTCCCAGATGAAGTGGGTATTCTGAACTAAGAAAGAAGCCCAGTGGAAGTACTCAGGAAATTTGTCAGCATTGCCATGGACAACAACTTTGGGGAGTGACATCGGTCTGACGTTCCCTTTCTGGGGTTCTTGGATTTGAAAAGTAATATAAGGCCGCCCAGGGACCAAGGCTCATTCAACAAGGACCTGTAAAACTATGTGTTTTGGACTTTCCATGTTTCAATCTATTTTCACTAATCTTCTTAAACCTTTAACTCCAGCCAAACTAATCTACCTACCATCCTCTAAAAGTCAATTGTACTTTTGGCTGCTGTGCCTTTTCCGCTATATGATACGCTTTCCCTGTTACTTTTCACCAATCTTTTCACAAATCTTACTCTATCAAAGATCCAGCTAAAGCTCCATTTCATCCTTGAAGTCCTTCTCAAATCATACATGCTGAGGCCACCCACTGCACACTGAAACCCGATCACACGCAACCTGCAAAGTGTATCCGTTACCTGACCACGTCTCGCCATCTCCGTTACTGCCTCTGTTCCAAGCCATTAGCACGTTATTTCCCCTGGATCCCGGCAATGCTGCCTAACAGGTGGCCATGCCTCACCTCTGCCTTCCCAGGGTCCATCCTCAACACAACAGCCCGAAGCACCTTTTCAGAACTTAAGGTCGCATCCTCTTTTTCTTGAAATTCCCGCGACAGCTCCTCATTTCACACAGAGCAAAAGCCGAGGTCCTTACATTTGCCTCCAGGGCCCTACACAATCTCCAGTTTCCTTGTGGACCTCGCCTGCTCTTCTTCCTCCCTTGCTCCAGTTGCACCCGCCTCCTCCTAGAGCTTTGCTTAGATCTGTTCCCTGGCTGTCCCTTCTAACTGGGACGCTGTCTGCCACATCCTCATGGCCATCTTTCCCACTTCTTTCAAGTTCTTGCTCAGCTATCACCTTTTAAAGAAAGCCTACCCTGACCGCTTCTCGTCCCCCAGGATTTAAAACGTCAATCCAGCCCCTCCCACCTGACATTTTTTTCATAGCATTTACCACCTTATCGTTTATTACGCAGTTAACGTGTTCAAGTATCTTAGCATTTAATTATTTGTGAAGTTTATTAACTTTTTATATTTCTAAGTCTAGTATGTAGACTCCTAAAACGTAGGAACTCTCTCCTATTAACCTTTTAGCATACATCCTAGTTTCTTGAACTTAGTAGAAATTCAATAAGATTTACTGCTAAAATGGTTCCATGTGACCGACACAACTGTTTAGAATGGCTCATCTGAGCAAGAAGGACTTATTCTCTCAGACACTGGCAGGAAAGCAGTGCCATTCTAGTGAATCAGCATTTATTAAGCACCAGCTGCCAGCAGAGTTTTCTGCCAGGCTCTGACATTGAACTTCATGGATGGCCTTGACTTCCTGTGGAAAAGCAGAGGTAGGCCAACCATTTGGTTTACCCTAATGGTTGTATTTTCCTCCGCCAAAATTACCCAGAACGGCATTATCTAGACAATTTAGAAAAAGGTGTCTGTGGGGTGAAGGTCATATATGTCCCAAATGTTAATTCCAGATAATTGCATTTTCATAGCTATTAAAATCTTAAGTCAAATTCATTTGCTTGGGGTGTATGATGGAAGCCTCACTTAATGAGTGTGGGTTACACGGGGGTTTTCAGAGCAAAAAAGTAAGACATTAGTCAACCTCCAGAAACATGTTCTTGTTTCCTAGGAAGTAAATGCATCTTTCCACCCAACTGGGTCAATTCTACAGCTGAGAAAAAGAAAGCAGTGGATCTCAGTGGACCAAGTTTTGTAAAGACTTTGTTTGCCATACCAGAAATGCTCTGTCGCTCCTTCTCACCTTGGTCTGTCCTCTGCCCCCAGAGGGTCCCCTCCACACAAGGGCATAGAACTTACTCCCCTGTCTCCTCAAATCACATTTCAATTGATTGCCTGGTTGACACAGAAGAACTCGGGGTTTAGATAAGAGGAAGATTGTAATTGGTACAGCAGCTATCGCATGATGCAGGAATTTTGTTTAGATATTATTATTACTACTAATAGTAAACATTTATTAAGCACTAGGAGAACATTTAAAACAGGCAGACCCTTACAGAAATAAGGGCTGGTGAGTTTACAACCCTCATTGACCTGCCTTCGAATGGTTTCTGTTAGCAGTCTGAAGACAGTCTGACTGGTGGCTGTCATTTGGTTCTGGCGGTCTCTGACCGAATGGCTGTAAGTCACTTAATCTTTCTGGGGGTTGTGATTTTTTTAAACGCTATGACACTATGTTTAAATGGCTGACTCTTCACTATATCAAACAAAATAAAACACCCAAAACTAGAAAGGCCTAACGCTTTGCTCAGTGGTCCCTGAATCCCCACCGTACTGCTCACAACCCCTCTCCCCTCCTGGCCAGGTTACAGGTCCCCCTCCGTTCCAGACATTGCTCTCAGGTCCTGGCTGTCAGTTGCCAAGCTCCAGACAGAATCCTAGATTCCTACTTCTTGCCCGGCAGCCATGATTTCTCCCAAGCTCATTCTCTACCTCTCTATTTCAAAATGTATCATTTTATGTTGTTCTTCTTTCCTTATTCGTTTGCCTTATCCACTAGGCTGTGAGATCCTCAAGGACGAAGAGTATGTTTTATTCATCTTTGTTTTTTCTTACAGTGCTTAGCATGATACCTGACCGGAATAGATCTCAACGAATGCGGACCAAAAGAATGGCGCTCTGAAAATTCTGTGCTTGTGTGCAGTCAGTTTTGTGCGGACTCCCCATGTCTTTCTTTTTGTCCTAAAGCCCCTACGCTCTAGTTGTGAATTGAGACAGAAAAGATAAGGTTTGCTCAAAAGCAGCAAAGTGTTTAAATCGATGACTCACGTGGTGGGCACTGCATAAATGTTTGTTGACGAGTGAATGCCTAAAAGGAGCTTTCACAGCCCATCCCCGCCTATATCCGCAGCCACTTCTGGCTGTCCTTCCTCAGCTTACTGCCGCCTCATGACATTACCTACTCATTACCTTAAAAGTACCATTGCCTTGCGAAGATCGCCTGATTCACGAGGGAGACAAAGTGGCCTCTATGTGTCCTAGGACAGCTAGCACCTTCAGCTTGATCACAGATCATTAGTAGGACCAGAATGAAGTCAACTGGATTTTAATTCAGGGGATCCCCGGACCTAATTGCAAGGACTAAAGGACACTGAGATCCCCTTTAGGCCACATCATTCATCTAAGACAGGCTTCTTGTGTCTTAGTATCTCTTAACCATTACACATCAACCATTCACTACTCGGAAAGGTTTTCTTCCACAAATATTACCCTCTACTCTATTCTAGGTCATTGATTTGGGAAAAACTCAGCCTTTCTCCTGTGTTTCTCCATTGCTCTCACACTACTGCCACACTTACAACTCTTCTGACACCAGATGTTTGGGGTTTTCCCCACACCCAGCTATTCTGTGACACCAGCTGGGTGTCCTCCGATTTAATTTAATTCTGACACTATCTACCCAGAGAGAACATCAGATCCTACAGGTTAAGGCCTCAGTCCTACAAGACTTCCTGTCCCCCTTCAGATGCCAATTGTAGGCCCAGGTTGTCACCTGTGCTTCTGTTGGATCAGGTATACATTGTAGATTCCCATGATCCCCTACTCGGGTTCAATTAATTTGCTAGAGTGGCTCTTAGAACTCGGGAAGACTGTTTACTTACTGTCTGCCAGTTTATTATAAAAGGTATGATGAAAATACAGAAGAACATCCCGATGGAAGAGATTCATAGGGTAAGGTATGCGTGAAGGGGCACGGAGCTTCCATGCCCTTTCTGGGGGTGCCACTTTCCCAGCACTGCCATATGTTCACCAATCTGGAAACTCTTCGAAACCCCTGCTTGTGGGATTTTATGGAGGCTTCATCGCATAGGCATGATCAGTTATTGACTCATTTCCATCTCCTCTTCCCTCTTTGGAGAATGGGAAAGGGGAATTGAAAAGTCCAAGCTTCTTATCAGAGCTTTGTGTTTCTGGTGACCAGCCCTTATCCATCCAGAGTCACCTCATTAGAACAAAAAACACTGCTGTCACCCAAGAAATTCTAAAGAAGTTAGGAACACTGTGTCAAGAACTGGGATCAAATACCAAATATTAGAACAAAAGATGCTCCTAGTGCTCTTATCGCTTACGACATGACAGGACTTTTAGGAGCTGAGCCAGGAAATGGGGACAGAGACATACACACACACACACACACACACATATATTTTCTATTATCTCATAGTCATGATATCCAGTTCTCTCCTGGTTGCAGACACCTGCACAGTCCTTGTGTTGGTTCCATACCAAACTGGGAAAGGGCAAGCTTTGCTTTTGAAACCAAACACCTTCATCATTCATCTCACCCTTTGTGCTCAACAATCCCCAGAGTTCTCTAAGTCTTCTCTCCAAAGCGCTTCTCCGCTCCAGAGCCCAGCCCTCACCTCTGCCATGGCTCCCTCTCTCAGCTTGGTCTCTTCCTTAGGCCCCATGGCCAGAGGCCATTTCCTCTCGAGTCACCTGTGCCTTCGATTCTAAAAGCTCCAGTAGGTGACTGGTGAATCGGATGCAAAAATTTCCAGTAATTTGTTGAAAAGTTTTAAGTCACTCCATATTTAAATGCCGTATTTAAACCCACAGAATGGGCCTTTGGAGAACCATGAACAAGTCTTTCAATATTTATATACTTTTTCATCATGCTTATAGAACTGTGCTTTTCAAATGATATACACTCAAAAAAAGATAAGGAAAAGAGAGGAATGGGAAAAACAGGATAGAGGGAGGGAAGACTGAAAGAACAATTCATAAGTTTTTCTTCTCTTCCATGTAGGAAAGCAATAATTTGGATTTCTCATTATATGAGACTCTTATTTTCATCCATAAAGCAGTTCTATCCTATTCTTTCTGGAGTGGAAAAAAAAGATGCTGCAAAGCCACACACCCTGCCAGTTTGGGATGCAGAAATGATAGGGGACTGTCTCAGCAACACAGCAGGAGGAGTGCATGTCAGCAAAATGCAATCAGCCAACGTCAAGTCTAGCGAGGAAAACTTGAGTTAACAACGCCCCTCTGCTTGTGAAAATTGTAGTGGTTGGAAAGAAAAAATGGGTTTGAGAATATAGCCAGTAATAAAGTGCCTTCACTGGGAGGCAAGTTATGAGAAGAGAGCCATCGTAAGCTAGATAATAGAGTTTAAGGTTTGAGGGTCTTTCTAACAGAGACCAGGAAATTCAAGGCAGAGCTGTCACGGGGAACTAGTGTGATATAATGAGAAGAGCCCAGGCCTTGGGCAGATCCCCAAACGTCCACTGAGTGGAATAAACAAATTTCTTAACTTGTATCAGACTCAAATCCTGCGTGTTTAAAACGGCGACAATAGGTGCTCGCTTCGGCAGCACGTATACTAAAATCAGAACGGTACAGAGATTAGCATGACCCCTGTGCAAGGACGATAAGCAATTTCGTGAAGTGTTCCATGTTTTCGTGGTTACCAGAGGGAAAGGGAGAGGAAGAGTAGGTCAGGGTAAAAGGGGTCAAACATTTGGTGGTGGAAGGAAATTTAACTCCGAGTGGTGAACACGCAATGCAATATATATATGACTTATTGTAGAATGATACACTTGAAACGTATTTGATTTTCTTAATCAATGTCACCCCCATAATTTTTAATAAAATAAAATAAAATAAAATGGTGACAATAGTATTTACCTTAGAGGGTTGTTCAATGATTAAATGAGGTAATATATGAACAGCTCCCAGTAAATAATAGTTGTTTACTAGATCTGCACTTTTTTCTCCTTTAAGCTTGAATGTCGTTTCCCCACTTTAGTACCACTTAAGCCTTTCTATAATTGCAAAGTAGAGCTAGGAAGAATTGGATCCAAAAAAAAAAAACCTCAAAAGCCATCTAATCCCATCTTCTCATCTTACAGAGGTAAAAGAAAAGCCCAGTTTGGCAATGCAGTGAAAAACGTTCCAGGACCCAAAGTGACAAATGTTCATGCGTGACGTGCTGCGTCAGACAACCAGAGCACCGAGGGGCTGCTCTGGAGCAGGAAGTCCCGCCTCTTAGTGTAGCTCCGTCCACTTCCTCTGTATGGAGGCCCCGGGCTCCCTCAGGACCCCATCGCCATCCCACAAATCCGTTTGTTTCTGAATAGTATTCAATGTGGCTTTGAGCTTATATTCAGTAGCCATCCTTAGGACGAAGGTGACCTTTGGGTACAGCATCTCCACTTTGCAATGCCAGGGCACCAGATTAAGTCATCGGAGATCATTGTTTGGGGCTCAGCTCTGACACCTACAGCAATGAGAGCTTTAATAATTTAACCGACCACTCTAAATCTCATCAGTAAATTTTAGAATAATTATATTGCCAACCTCTCCCATTTTAAGATCAAATGAGATCATACCCTTGTTGGAGGTGACAGCTGGTGTTATCAAGTCTCAGACATTTCGTAAATGATAAAATACTGTGTAAGTGCAATCAGTATACACATTTTAACACGAAGCTTGCTTCTGAACGTCCGGCTACAGATTACTCAGGAATTTCATCTTTTAGATGATCTTGGTGACTCCGTTTTGAACAATGGATGACATACTCATCAAAGGAGACGAGCTAAGGAGAGGCAAAACAATTCAATTCTTTCTTTCATGTCTAATAAAAAGCCCGTTTTGCTTCCTGAAGTGTATGCAATGCCCCGAGGTTCTGTATCGTGGGTTTATAAGCCAGCTGGCATGTCCCTAGTCAGCAAGGCATATTTGAGATAGATTGCACCTCTGATTTTCCTGCTCTAGCTGGCTCACCAGCCACTGCTCTTATTTCTTTTGCCTGAGGAAGCACCCCTAGAACCAGGCAGCTGCTGTTGAATCCCAGCTCAACTGTGTTCTCCTGTGGGGTGCTCTGGCTAAACATTACCCGCCCCCGCACCCCCCTCCCCCCACCACAGTGAATTCCTCGGGCCATGGGCCATTTGGGATAGAAGGTCGCCCTTCCCGAGAAAGAGATGATAACAGTAACGAGTGTTAATAACAGAGGCCGGCATGGAGCGTTTTATTAGACAATCATATATTTTCATTAGTATTGGTGATGAAGCACTTAGGTTTTTATTGGGTGTTTTAGTGTTTCATTTTGCACCTACTTTATTGTCACACCAGCCTACTGCCTGCTGCGACAGGCCTTGCTTGCTCTTTTCCTCTGTGCAGAAGGCCTTCCAGACAATTCCTTTCCCTAAGCTTCAGCCATGAGATTACTTCCCATCTGCTTAAGGAGACAGCAGGGTCGTTCAAGGCTGTGAAGTCAATGACAAATGCAGCTTGTAATTTTTATGTCCTTGTTATAACCTGATGCCCCCAGAACGTTATCATGAGGTTAATGGTTTGAGTGAAGCAGGGACGATCAGACAGCCTCACAGTAGGCACCTTGCTCTTGGTTTGAGCAGCTGACAAAAAGTGTTTGGGAATATGAGGAGGCAGCTTCTCTTTGCTCCCTGTGAAAATGAAAGGTGACAATTTTTCTGTTGGAAGGCCTGAGAGGTCATCTAATCACCACGACTCCTCTCACATGAGGGAGCTGAGGCCCAGGACAGAGAGTGACTTGAGCAAGGTCACACGGTCAGCGTGAGACCTCAGGTCTCTGACTCCCAGACCAAAGTTTGTCCACTCAAGTACTGTTGTCTTCACCGTTGGGCACCATTCAAGCTCAAGGGCAGCAGTCTCCATCGGAGAATCGCCAGAGGAGACTTCGAGAGCCCGCTGGCTGATCCCACCTCCCAGTTTTGCAAGTCAGGAAATTGAAGGAACGAGAAGAGAAATAATGATTAACCCAAAGTAACAAAGCATCTAGTACCTACCAACTGGTTTCTAATCCAGAAAAAGCCATCGTCTGCTAATAGGGTGGCAGGGAGTTCAGCATAGCTGGGGCCCCAAAAAGAAGAAAATCACTTTATTAAGTATCTGCAGTTATAAGTCTTATGTTATCTAAAAATAGTTGCAAGAGTTCATATCTGTGGCATTTTGTGATGTACTTATATGTTTTCACAATAACTGCTCTGCATTTTCTGTGCAGTGTAGTAAATTAAAAGTGTTGAAACTTTAGAGTCAGAAAACCAAAGGTCCAAATCCTGAATCCACTCGGTACCCAGAGAATGCTCTTGAGTCTCAGTTTTCTAATCTGTAAAATGGAGAGTAAATCATCCACTTTAACGTGTTAAGAGAATCAGCCGGGCATTGTATGGAAAATGCTTTGCCACTGGCATAGCGGACATTGAAAATATGGTAGTTCATGTCAGTATTGTAATTATATAGAGAGAAGAAAAGCATCAGGACTGAGCAGGGCGCACAAGACTTCCAAATCCCCTTCCTAATCCAGGGTTTCCTTGCTTCTTGACGACCTAAGAAGAGCTATACTGAACATGAAGAGGTTACAAGAACCCGTTGACTTTGCAATCTCTGTTAGCTATGGATACACAAATTCCCTCAAGAAATAAAGAGTTAAAAATAAGTTAGTGAAGCTGATTTATTAGAGAGGAAACCAGGATAAACTGGAAGGTTGATATTCAGTAAGGGATCCGGGGTGAATGCATCAAAGAAGACATCTGGGCAACTACTGAGAGAAACACCTTGTTCTCTTTGCCCTTGGCACGGCACTTAGCATTCGGTTGTTGACCAATAAGTGTTCGTGAAACACTAAATGAAGCAGGCTGGTGGATCAGGGAAGATGTCCCTGTCCTCTTTTAAGAAGGGACTGTAGGAGATGAGGGTTGAGAGAAGTCAAGGAAGGTCCGTGATTTCCTCTGTACCCAAGAGCCCCAGATGTGAAAAGGATCCAGGAAGAATGAACACTGTTTTCATCTATATCGCCTATATTTGTATACTCTTCCCCAAGAAAGTTGGTTTCATAGATTATCACCTGGGTTTCTTTCACAGGAACTTCTGGGATATGGGGCAAGAATCTTGAAACAAACTTATGTTATGCGGATCGATTAACAGATGACACCATCTCACAACCACCCCAGTGACATACAGAGGGAACACTGTGTGGCCACACGGAGAGATCTCGGGGGCTTAGTCTTCAGGCCCAACCACCTTACTTTTGACTGATGACATGCTAGTGAACACGTATGACCTTACAGAGTACAATGTATGCACAAGGCTTTGCAACACACTTTCAACCTTGAAATCTCCTCCTCATTTGCTCTGAATCCCTTTCTGCCTTCTCTTCCCCTGTGACCACCTTATTTTCTCCAAGGAAACACCACTTCTGTAGCTGTGGTCCCCACCGACCAACTGATGACCTGAGTCACAGGGTAGGAGGCCAGCAGGTGTCCACTCCTGTATTGCTGGGGAGACACTGACGACCTTCTCCCGATGTACCCATTGCTTTTCTCCTCTGGACCAGAGTTGCTGGTCCTCTCCATCCAGTACCCAGGAGCTCTCTGCCCTTCAGCCTTCCAACATCCTTCTCCATCTGACTACATCCTTGACCCATTTCATGAAGACACACATACCTCTTCATGACTATAGGAACCCTGAAGCTCCATGGAGAAAATTTAAGGTTGCTAAGCAAAAGGAGAGTTAGGTTCTCTGGAGAGTGAGCGACCTGTTCCCTGCAGAAATCGTGCCTGCCTTCGCTCTGCTGGTCCCAATGGGATGTTCTCCATACTGTATTCCACAGAGAGGGCTCATCAGATGGCTCAGCCAAGCTGGTGCAGATTTCAATTTGTTCCCCACTCACTTCCTCTGCTGTGCCAGTTGTGTGTATAGGGAGGAGGTGGTTAGATGGAAAGAGAAACATATGGCTGGACCAATTTTGCGACATATTTTTATTTTCTTCCGTTTTGAACTTAAGCAAAGCCTTCTCTCCCCAGAAGAGATATATATCCTTCAGCGGCAAGCTATCGTGGATTTGTATTCACTCTTGAATAAGATGAGCCAAATCCTCATCTAACCACCAAAGCATCCACGATTTAAAACAGCAGTGCATAGGAAATGTATGCATTTTAGTGACCAGATCATGTGGTCTGTGTAGAAATAAACAAGACAGTCACGTACCTTTGAGAGCTTCAAGCTGGTGATGAAGATGGACTTCTCAACAATCGTTACGGGGTCTTCACTGTCACAGAAACCTTCTAGAGCTTCAAGCTGGTGATGAAGATGGACTTCTCAACAAGGGGTCGTCACTGTCACAGAAACCTTCTAACAACAGGGCCACCAGATGAAGACTTCCAAAATCTCAGATAATGGAAAGTCAGATGGATATACTGCTGCAATTTTTATTTTTCTACATCACGCCAATTGATGGTCTAAAAAGCATTCAAGCTAGCTAGGTCCAGCATATGGGAGTAACATTTATTTATGTGTCCCAGCCCTTTTCCCTTTAGGAAGCTTCTCTTGTTGAAGAAGGCCCCACACCTGACCTGTGGCTTTTCCTTCTTTCCCTCCCTTGACGTGCAACACTGAAGATCCCTTCCTTCATCAACCGGTAATTTTACTTCTTCTGCAACATATGTCTCTACCTGAGTATTCTCTCTCAGTGTTTGATTGGTGTTCCCTTCATTCCTTTCTACTCCCTTTAAATAGGGCCAAAGGCACTTCCTCTCAGTTATGAGACTAAATTTCTAAGATGCAAGTAGTTGCCTTGCTCGATAGCTAAATTTTAGTCTACCATTAAAATCACAAATCCCAAGCCTAAAAGGGCTAGGCAGATAATGTAAATGAGTGAAATAGGCTAGATATAAGATAAGAAGTGGAAATCTGCATGCCCCATCTAAAGACATTTAAAATAACATCATGCAGGCCAAACAAACACGGATTGGCCATATGCAGGCTATCAGTTTGCAATATGTGAGGTAGGGTACCGGATGGCAATCCACGGCAGAGGGATATGATAAACTAGCATTCGCACTTGTTACCTGGGTTCCTTAGATAGTAAAACTATAAAAACACCTATGCACTATAAAAGTTAGAACAAAATATGTGCTTAAAAAATAAGATACATGTTCCAGGAACTCAGGGAAAGGAGTAATTCATTTTAATTAAGAGACAAGGAAAGATTTGCCACTAGAGAATAACTTAAGAAAACAAAAAAGTCTATGGTGTTCTATCAATTTCTAAAGATGTTCAGTGGTCAAACAAATCATGGTTTTCTGTTCAGTGTCTTTCTATCCATCTTCTAGGTAAATGTGAGTCTACATAGTGTTTACTTCAGACTTCTTCCACGGTTTAGAGATAATTGCATATGCTGGTAGTTCCGTTTTGAGTTTCTGCCTTTAATGCTCTTGCATTTCAGTAACTGTTTCCCCAATGATGCACTGAGAGTCAAACACATTGCCCAAGTGTCGGCCACTGCGACTTCACCAGTATTATCTTTTTATCCGCATGACACCACAGTCACAAAACACACCGCCAAGGCAGCTAGTGACCCGTCACCTCAGAGCGTATAGATCAACATGTTTTTATTTACTTCTGTAATTGTCTGATAAACCTTCTAGTCTACCGAATAATTTTGTAGTAGAGTCCAAATTTTCAAATACTTTCACAGCAAATTTTTCAATATTCTAGTTAAAATGGGCCACTCTCTTTAAGTGTACCTATTT
Organism: Pteropus alecto; assembly: GCF_000325575.1. Classification (NCBI taxonomy): domain Eukaryota; kingdom Metazoa; phylum Chordata; class Mammalia; order Chiroptera; family Pteropodidae; genus Pteropus; species Pteropus alecto. Next base: position 3,176,067 of record NW_006429864.1, on the reverse strand, counting down.
CTGACCCGAATTCCCAGTCTACCCCACTAACAAGGCAAGTAAACAGAGAAAACGGGGTCCAGTCACCAAGAATCTGGTGGAGGCTGTGCCATGCTTTCTAACCTCATCCTGAGGGACCTGGGCTACACTCACCTTTGCATCCCAGAATCCTAAATGATCCAGGGATGCACATGATCCAGTTACTTTAACCTAGAATTTGTCGCTTTAAATAACTCAGCTTGTTCACACTGCTTTCCTTCCTTCCTTCCCCAAAGGATTCTGGAATTATTCACAGAGCTTTACCTACCTTTAGTTCAGCCTTTGACTCATATGCGTGGTTGAGGCTAGATAACAAGATGGGTCTTGGAGAAAGAGAATATGAAACCTTCGTAGGCTTCCATGTGTTTGTAAACAGTCTTGAACATGTGTAAACACAAATGTCAGTGCATTCCTGAGAGTTTATTCCACCAAACAAACAATTTGGAATCACGGTAGCCACAATTTTCTCAGTGCTTAATATTTGGTATGCTCTGTACTGAACACTTTAGACACATGATCTCATTTAATTCTCATAATAATCCAGCAAGATAACAATCATTATCTCAATTTCAAAGATTGAAATTGAGGCTTAAGAGAGTTAAGTAACTTGGTCAAGGGCATACAGCTAGTGGAGAGGCAGGATTAAATCAGTCATTCTGCTTACAAAAGTTAAGTCTTAACCACTGTTTTACGCATCTCCTGGTCCCCAAATCCCAGGAGAACTGGCTACGAATCCACTTAGTCTTGAGGGATCTGGCCTCCTGGGCTGTTGACCCTAAGATTCTCTGATTTTAGAAAGTATCTATGAACTGCTGTGGCCTTCAACTGATGGGTCAAGATAGACATCTGCTAAGACGTCCATGGAGAGACATGATCATTTCGATAAGTTATTATCTAATATACCCATTTACCAATTGTGATATATAAATTAAATTATTTCCAATTGATATTAAGATTTCTTTAAAGCTATTATGTACATGGTATCATTTTCCAGTTGTTTCGTGGTGACCATATTTTCCAAGTAAGAATTTTTAATGGATGTCTGGAGTGACGATATCTTAATGGGGACAAGAAAACAGAGTATTGAAAGAAAATCAGAACAGCTTCGAAAAGTAAGATGAGTTGATGAGCTCAGAGTCTAGATGGAAAAACAAAGAGCAAACCCCTAATAGCAGTGGCATCTCCCATTAGTAGATTAATTTATAGTTCACGATCTAAATATACATCGATGCTCAGATTGAGAACTAATGTGTTCATGTTAAAGATGAGTAACCAAGACTACTCAGACCTTCTTAGTTTCTATTTAAACATTTAAAATTGAACTATTTTAGTGAAGTATAATAAATGTACAGTAAAAAGAAAAGAAATCAAGCATAAGTATAGATATTTGTTTGTCGAAACTTGCATGACTATACACTACACGAGGTAAATTTTATTGTATATAATTATACTTTAACTTTAAAAAATCAATACAAGAGCTGTCCTAAGATCAACTGTGACTGTTTTTCAACTTGTTTTTTAATGTAACGTATCTATGTGCAACCCCAATTTTCCCAAACTTCACAAGCCTGTGAAACTAGTGGTATCACGGTAACAGTTTACACTTCTCTGGTTCTCACCTTGCCTTATGACCCAGCCACCAGGGACTGCTTGAAAAAATCGCTTCAGTGAGGCACTCTGTGCCATCCCCAACAGTGGAAATGTCATAGTAGAGTTGCCGGATTTGGCAAATAAAAATATAGTTATGAGCTAAATTTGATTTTCAGATAAACCACAAATACTTTTTTAGAGACATATTTACACTATACTTGATCTGGCAGCCCTACTTCATGATGCAGTAGCCAGCTATAGGGGTCAGTGGTGAGGCTGAGAGTGAGTATCTTCTGTGTCACCCTTAGGTATAGGTTCCCCTTGGGTACAGGAGTCAAAATCTTGCACCTCCATATTGTATAGGGTTTTCAGTAAGGCAGATCTTTCTACACCATCTTGCCATTCTGTCTCCCTAGAATGAGTCATGGTGATCTGATGGGCCCCCATGGGAGAGACAGACACCATACTCTCTTCATAATGATCTCTCGTCTCTCCTGCTTAAGAAAGTTTTGCTACCAGGTCACATAGTTTCTTTGGTGAATTTCCTCCTCTCTGGGCTGGCTTGATCAACACTCGTACATGTCTGAAAATAGGCAAGGTTCCCACTGGAAACCTCACATATCTGCACACATACATACAGGGTTTAAAAGACACCCAGCTCACCCATTAACTACATTAATTTTTACAGTTGGCCCCTTTGTGAAGTCTGCAGAATAGAATACTACAGGTGTAAAAGCTGGAGAGCGTTAACTCTGGGAAGGGCAGCTCTGCCAAAGTCATTCTATGTTGACTGTTTTTGTAGCATGATTTCCAGTGGCTCAACCAGCCAACCAATGGTGAAAACCGAGGACATCAAAAGGGCTTTCAATGAAAGCACTTATTAAACTAAGACCAACTGCAAGTTGATCTTTAAAGATACAGCAGATGTCAGGCCTCTCCAGAGATGGGAGACCAGGATCTGCCTGTGTTAGTCATCTTTACCTCTCGTTTTTGCTGTTGTTTTCTATTGGTTCAACTTGACATTGAACACTCCCCCTTTCCAGGGCTCTGAACTCACCAAACATCTGAGAGGATTTGTGTTCATCTAAAAATCATATACGTTGCACTTACAGTATACATTTCTTTACATGGACCACTGATTATAGCTGGCAATGCCTTGGAGAACTGCAACCATAGGTATTATCTGTGTCTGGGCTTTAGACGTGTTCTGTGACCAAGTAATCTTTTGGAATGCTGTCACCAATGCCCCAGCCCCACAGCTGCCCCCAAGTTGAACTCACATGTCCCTGTTCCTAGTCTGTCCCCACCCAAGGAATTGCACCCACATAGCAGCAGATGTTCAAAGACTTGCACCCTTGCACCCCAGACTTGAAGACGTAACGTGTTTTTATAGCACTTAGAGCTTGCAGAGTGCTTCCCCACATAGCATCTCGTTTGATTCTCGCCACCCTGCAAAGAAGGAAGTAGAATCTACATGTTTTATATTAAGCATTTGAGGCACACAGAGGTTAAGGAGCTTGCTCAAGGTCAGTGATTATCAAAGCTAGGACTCAAATCTTGATTTTTGGTTTCCAGATTCATCCTGTTTACCCCAAAACAGTGGCCAAAAAGTAGGAATCAGCACCTGTATTTTGCCTGGCACCTCAGGGTTTCAAACATATTTGACCCAATGTTTTACGATTCAGAGACATCGTGGAGAGCTCTAGATTTCCACTTTTTTCGGAAAGATCTGGTGATCGGGCTTATATTATAGCTCATCAGCAGTCAATGCAGCTAACCAGCAGCTGCCCCCTGTAGCCTAGAATGTAGGCTTCAGTCTGCCCACCACTCCTCACAGTGCCCCGGCAGTGAGATGACTGTTAGCTGCCATTTATTAGGATGCTCAGACGACTGTTTCTCTCAGAGAAAAGAAATGTTTCTTTTCATCTATGACTCTATTGAATTCAGGAAAATGACAAGACAGATTGAGAGGAACTGATGCTTCCAAAAAAGTGGACAGAGCTATTACTCTTTATTTGTAAAGTCTAGTCTCCCATGTTTAACATGAAAACAGTGTGTTTGCCAAAAGAACATGCCCCATTACCTTCTCATGTCTGAGAAACTGCCTGGCTCCCACGAGCATTTGAGCTCACGGTCTTCACATTACCCCAGGCTGGCTTCTGAGCAATTGCAAGACATTCCTAATGGGTTTCGGGGCCTCCTGACTCTGCACTTCAGCCAGTTACGTACTGACTTTTACACATATTACACCCTTGCCCACAATCATCAGTGGCTCCCCGTTGCTTTCAGGATAAAGTCCAAGCTCCTTAACTTGGTGTGAGAGATCACGGGCCAATACTTTCTCGCATCAGACTCCTGCTGGCCATAAGGCTCTCAAAGAGAGCCAGTCCGATCCGATCCTATCCAATTCGGTTCAACTCAGTTCAGTTCAATGCAACTTGATGTAGATATAGTTCATACTTTCTAAATATAAAGCAATATGCTTGGCCCATGGGAGAAAAAGAAAGGGAGCACAGAATGTTCTTCGGACTGTTTGAACCCTAGGAATGAGGATAAATCTCAAACTCGAAGAACTCAAGTGAAGGGGAAAGTCATGATCGTTAAAGAGAGGTGTCTTCAGGGTTCTGAGGAAGAAGTTACTTTAATTGACCTGGGAATCTCCCCCATCGGCCTTCTGCTACCCCCGTAACTGACTGTTCGCCTTGTATCGTTGGGCCACCGCGCGTCGCTGTGCTGTTCCTCCTGTCTGAGCAGCTCCTCCACACAGCCTTTGCCTTTCTGTCACTGCTCTGGTCTGCCTGGTTCCCTCAGCCCGCAGTGCCCCTCCTAGGTCCTCATGTCACAGTGAGACGGTCATTCCGCCTTGGATTCTGAGTCTCCTCTCAGCTGTATGTGCCGGACTCTATTAGCCCATCCACATGGAACCTGCTGGAGAGCACTGAACACGTCATACGTGCTTTTGTCCCTCTAATGTTGAAAACAGACAATGAGTTCAACAGAAAGATGTTGGATAATTAATTATGCTCACACGCACACACACACAAAAAATCCCTACAGACACTAACTGCTGCAATGCTGATTTAGACAGCATTTTTTCCTAGGTTCTCTCTTGGGCCAAACACATATAGCAGCCCACCATACTGTTCTTCTAAAAATAAACCTGCAAAGCTTGGTAACCACGTAAGGCATGCATCTTTCTTGAGCCTCCTAGGCCCTGGTCCTTTTCTCTGCTTGGACAGCCAGAATGCTATGGGTGCAAAATTACACCTGCTTCTGGGACTTGGAGGCAGTCTCTGTTTCCCAATTTACATAATGATAAAGGTGGACATAGTGGTCCTTGAACTCAGGAATCGAAATAGGCTTGACTAGGGTGTGGCAGAGATGGTAAGGCTCACGAAATGTTTTGCCGGCTCCCCTGCATTTCGCGGCCCCCTCGCAGTTGGGAGGGGCCTTGTGACTATCTCTGGCCAATGAAACATAAGTCTTCATCATTTCCAGGTTGAGTCTTGTGCAATTCTCTGGTGTCTCTCTTCCTTCTTCATTCCTAATGGGACAGTACGACATGGCCAAGCCCCTGCCAGTCTGGGTCTCTGAGTTACTACATGGAGTAGAGCCCGCCCCGCCCCGCTACTCCACCCTGATAGCCCACAATGGGCATGTGTCAACAACGGGAGAAAGACTTTTGTTGTGTCAAGCCACTGAAAGTTTGGGAATGTTTGTTATCGCTATAGAATCTAGACTATCTTGAGAGCGTCAGGGAGCTACAGAGTGGCAGGAATGAGAATAGAATTCCAGTTTTCAAGAGACACAACTCCAGGGATGGCCTGTGGGAGAGAAGCTAAAGGAAAGTAATTTTCACTTGAGTCAAGAGAGGTTCTTCACTAACTTACTCATTCAATCATTTGCTCATTCTTTAATTCGGTTAAGCCCACATTCACTAACAATCTGTTGCCTATCTGTACCAACACACGGGTGAATAAGTAAGGCTGTGTGACGTTCGCAGGCTGGCCAGGGGTGCAGGTGTGTAGGAAAGTGAATACCATGTGTGTACAGACATACATGGTGACGGGCTCCTGTGCATACAGTGCTCTGGGATGGTTGCTGAGACCCCAAGCTGCTTTAGCGGGTCAGGAAAGCTTCCCAGCTAATTTGTCCTAAGGGGCCATGAAGAAAGAGAAGGAAAAGATACTCCAGGCAGAAGCGACAGCATTTCAATGCTCAGACACAAAAAGAGAGTGAGGTTGTGTGGTTTCTGGGGAGAGGGAGGCAAAGTTTGGATCAAAGTGAACCAAAGAGTTTGATTTTATCTTTCGGGCCCTGGACAGCCATTGAAGGATTTAAGGGGAAGTTACACAGGGGCACCTGTCAGAAGTCGATTGCAGGAACCCAGGTGTGTGGCGATAAAACTCTAAACAAAAATGGTAACAGAGGGCACAGAGAAGCAGGAATATTTTATTCTGTTCTATGATTCTATGAAAGGGACTTTGGGCTACTAGGTTACATGGGAGAAATCTCTGCCTTGGAGAACAGCCAAGACGGTTCCCAGCGGGATTCACACGACAGGTATCATAAATGGAACATCCCAGAAACCCTGGCATCTTTCCAGCATTCTTCACCCAAGCCACAGTGACTCGGCAGGAACGGCCTAGGAATAACGAGGTTTAAGAAAATCTCCGAAAAAAATCAGACGTGCTGTCTCCCGGTGCCATGTCTTGCTCATTAACTTATTGTGGAGATTCATTAATCTGGTGTAAAACTGTAATTAGAAATAATCTATTGTTCTTGGAGGAGTGGGGAGGGAAATGGTTTCAGAATAAAGCAGCGAATAACTAGGCCGATTGCCGCAGTCAGAACATGATGATAGCAATTCACCTCTCTCTCCCTTTGTTTACATTTCTCTTTACTGAGAAAGCTGCCAGCTTTTGCATAGAACGAATGTGTCTATCGCATTACGGCTTTTCAACTCTCATCCCCACCCTTGGTCTCCTGTGCTTCTCACAGCCCTTCCGTGAGGCAGCTGGTGACCCTTTTCACAGGGGAGAAAACTATGGCCCATCACCTGTGGAGACACACCCAAGGTTTGCACAGGACACAAGAGCAGTGCTCCCCGAGTCTCGGTCCAGAACCCATTCCACTTCACCAAGCTACTACCCAAAGCTCGGCTGTGGCACCGCTGGAGTTGCCAGATGTGAATAGCGGGCTCGAGGCCCTGCTTTCTGTTGGGCAGAAGCATCACCAGATACATGTGGAAGAACATGAGTTGCAGGGTCAAGGAGGCTGAGATTGAGTCCAGCCTGTACCACCTACTGGCTATGTGGTGCATGACAATCGGGAAAGCTCTGGGACTCAGTTTCCGCATCACTAAAATGGGGTTCGTCCTTATTCATTTAATAAGTGTTTACAGAGCAGCGAGAGGCTGTTCTAGAGGCTGTGAACAGAGCAACGAATAAAATAAATTCTCTCCCCTCGGAAAGCTTATATTCTGGTGTGTTAGGTGGAGAAGGCAGGCAGTGTCTATCTCATAGAGCTGTTTTAAGGACCACATGAGATAAGTTAGTACATAGCAGATGCTGAGAAAATGTTCAGCCTCCTGCCTGTATGTGTCCTTCCCAGGACAGCTCCATAGGAAGGCCATAAATTAGGGAAATCTTTCTTATGTTCTATGTCAGCCATCTCCTCCTTCGTGGATTCTTTCCCTCGTCCCAGAGCCTGTGCCCAGTTATTCCGAGTACTCAAGCCCTCCGGAGGATACCTAGAAGTGGGTGTAAGGTCGGCCCACTCCCAGGGGCCACATCTGTTAACAGGAACACTAGTAAGGAAACACCTGAACGGCCTGAAGGAATAAACCTGCAGCCAAGATTTCCGGGCCGTGTGACAGGCCCTGGGGATCCAGTTTGAATCTCCTGCCTCATCTGCAAATCACACCATGAAGGTGGGTATCTGGCGCTCGAGGCAGGTCCTTCATCATAACCACAGACAGGAGAGCTGGGTAGGACATTGGGAAGGTCAGCGGTTTTCCAGCTGAGGTTTTGGAAGTCTTATGGGGAGAGGAGAGGTAGGACCTAGAATCCGTGGGCCCTGAGCTGGCGCCCCCCTCACTCTCTACCCCTATCCACTGCAACCCCAACAGCAACAATTCTGCAGACCAGCATTCCAGAGGATTCTAATGGGGGCCTGTCCCTCTTATTCCTCAGCCTGGTGACTCCAGCTTGAACCCTGACCTTTCCCCAGTCACCAAGTCTGGAATCGCAGCTTCCACCACCTGCAGTAGGGATCTCAGGCCCAGTCCTCCCTGACACCAAGTGAATTGTGAGTGCCCAAAGCCCTTCCAACAGGTCAGGGAAGACCCCTGTCCCGCCAAGGAGGCGGGATCTATAGTCAGAGAGTGAAGCCTCTAACTCCCCCAGGAGAGCTGACTTCATGTGAAGTGATAACCCCTGAGAGAGGGCACCAAGTGCCAGGGATCTTGTCTTGTCCCCGAGGCCGGGGATGGATAAGGAAGACAGGATGCACGCCAGCCCTAGGAATAAAGCCAAGGAGAAGAGGAGGCACCACTGCCCCAAAGACAGAAGCCACTTGCTTAGCACCTGGGTCCCATCAATAGGCCTCCCCTGATGTGTATGGGAGGAAAGTGACCTTCTCAAACTTGCCCCACAGGGCGTACTTGACTTCAGTAGATTCGTGTGGTACCCAGATGTGCCGGAGCTCAGCTGCATTCTGAGCATACAAAGGTGCGCACCTACACTCTTCCCTTGAAGGGCTCGGGTCTCCATCAGAGACAACGAGAAGTCGAGAAGTCGGGAACAGCTAAAGATTCTCAGGGAAGCTCTGGCTCTGTGAGATGTTCTCTGGTGGGGAAATTGATTCAACTGCTGCGGGGCTTAAGACAGTCCTTGCAAAGAGAAAATCCCCAGAGTAACCTAACTGAGCACCTGGGTGCCTCATCCTCTCCATGTGTGATCAAGCTGCGTTGTCACGCAAATCCCGTGTGGAAGATACTGTTATTGCTGTTGTTGTTGCCATTTCACGGAAGAGCAAAATAAGGCTTCAGGGGACTAGACAGCAACCCAAGGTTGCCTAGTTACAGATGAAGGAAAAGACATCAAGCGCGGATCTATGCCTCACAGAGGCTCGAAAATATTTGCAGTGAGGAAATCATCGTACCTTCTGAGAGATATAAAAATCAGAACGGCTTTGCTGAACCCCAGCAATAAATTCGGCGGGTTTGGTTTCCACTCGACAAGGGAAGGAGGTTGAAGCAGACAACGAACAGGACTTGGCACTACGCAATGCCACTCGCCCGTGTCATCTCAGGAACCCTCTCCGCGCAACAGCATGAAGCCAGCGTTCCAGCAGGAAGGCTCAGAGATCCGGCCCTGGGTCTGGGGGTGCCGAACCAGGACGGAGGTTCCACACTAGTCACCTTCTGCAGAGAAACTAACATCTTAGAACAGATGAACAAAATGGGGACAGGGACGATACCATCTCAGTGGCGGTGAAAAGAGAAGGGAGGAAAATCAGAAAGACTTCTTTAGATTGTCCCAAGAGCCAGACAGGCAGGGAAGGCTTCCTGGAGGAGGTGAGGCTGAGCTGAGCGGGTCTTGGGGTGGGCGCTGCAGGAAGAGGGGGCGGTCTGCTTTCTCAGACCAAACTCCTCCCTGGGCAGGAAGGCTAAACCACAAAGGATTCGGGGGCTAAAGGCAAAGCACTTTTGAAGGCACTGCTAGCAAACGGCTTAATTGCCCCAGGCAATCCCTGCCTTCCCCCTCAATACATAAATAGCTGCCTCAGACCGCATTAATTGGAA
>NW_006429864.1:3154072-3166502 GCF_000325575.1 Pteropus alecto | reverse complement strand
GATCAGCGTTTTTATTTTATGTTGCCTGATTTATTTGTTCTGCGAAGCTTTCATTTCAACTTGGAGAATGTTCAAAGTAAAGCTCACCCTGTTACAGACTTAATTGGGCCATATTTCAGTTCCAGTGCATCTGTTCAGTGTGGCTTCTTTATCCTGGGTTCATAAACTTTTATTAAGTTATATATCAGGGAATATACATATATATTCCACTAACATGTTTGGGATTTTTTTTCTCCTTTTTCCTTTTATTCCCCCTTCCTTTTCTCTCGTTTTTATTTTCACCTGGGAGGAGGAATGCTGATAGGCCCAAAGGGAGATGGAATAAAATTTACTAGATTTCCCTATCTTTGTTTAAAACTGAAAGAACAGAGTCACATTAACCTCAATTCAGTGCAAGGGGAAGAAGTCAGAGTTGGGATTCTGCTAATTTCCATTCAGATTTGTGGGTGTGTTTGATATGCTCATTATCAGCCCCTGCCTCCCCAGCACCTCTTGGAAATTTGCCTTTCCATAGCAGAGCTCACCCCGGTAGGGAAAAGAGATAAGGAAGACCAGACTTAAAGCTGACCAGCGAAAACGACCCCCTCAGTTCTGTTTAGTAATTTGAAATATCAATTTAGAATAGACGCAACAGTACCACAGCACGCAGAGGGAAGTCGTGCGTCTTTCCTGGGGTCCTGGTTCCTACCTTGACAGTCTTGGAATGAGGGCTCTGATGGGCTAACCTGTTCCTAAGGTCACAACTGTTACCACATGCTGGAACAGCAGTCCCCTCCTTGGTCTGCTCCAGGTCAAGACTTTGTCGAATCAAGTAGCTACGCAGGTTTTCCCAGACGAACCTCTGGGAACCCTTTGAGTGTTGGAAAGTCGAGCGGCAGCATTCTAGCAGTGATGACACCAGTTCCACGTACTGAGAGCTTTGCGCTTTCCAATGTGTGCAGCAAAACGCAGATTAAGCTTGCATCCACAATTTCTGTGTTGTTGTCCACTGAATTTTAAAAGCTCATCGAAATTCCCAAGGCCAAGTGCCACCCTTTCCAACATCGCTCCAACCTGCATATATCCATATGTCATTCAGATCATTGGATCCCGAAGATCTCAGCTTCAGGCCCCCGGGAGAGCATTTTCCTAATAGATCCGGAGGTCCTCCGGGGCCCTCACCCGCAACCCTCCCCTCCCCACTATCACCATGGTTATCGATTTGATCTGTTCTTTAGTCATTCTTCCCTGTTTTGCTGGCGGCAGGAGTGCATTTGCCTTTGTCGCCTCTCCCACTCATCACCTTGAGGACCTTAACATACTGTTTTCAGAACCTGGAAGAACCTGCCATCCCCATGCCAAAGAGCTCTGTACATCATCTTCAACACTTCATGCTCAAAGACCTCTTAGTTAAAGGTTATAGTTGAAAGAAAACCTGCTGGGTAATCAGACAGGTCTGGGATTGAATTCCGGCTCCGCCGTTTGTTCTGAGGCTTTAGACAGGTTATTTAACCTCCCTAAGCCTGTGTGAAATGGATATAATTTAATTACCTGCAGGGTATCTTGAGGTATAGAGATAGTCAATGTAAAACATTTAGTGTAGAGCCTGTCTCACGGATTTATTATTATTATCATTGTTATGATTATTCTTTTATTAGTAGTATTATAGCATTACAATTATCATCACCATATTATTTTTTATTACCATTATGATGTTATACTGTTAATTTACTATTATTATTATTTACACATGAAGAAACTGAGCCAAGAGCTTCATTCATCCAACATCAAGTTTTAAATTTTGTTTAACGTGGACAATAGACTAGTGGTTACCGGAGGGGAGGGGGAAGGTAGATGGGGTAAAAGTGATCAAATATGTGGTGTCAGAAAGAAATCTAACTATGGGAGGTAAACACACGATGTAAATATATATACGCCTTACTGTTAAAATGTACAGCTGAAACTTACTGGATTTCGTTAACCAATGTCACCATAAAAAATTTAAATAATTGATAATAAAAAAATAAATTTTGTTGAACTAAAACCACAAGTCGTGCATATGTCCATGACCCTTCACCCATATGCAACGCCCACACGCTAAGTGCTCTAAGCAGAACACGTGCCGAGTGTTAGGAACATACAGGAGGAGTGGCTGGTCGGTGAACTGGAAAGGGCGTCTGGATAGCTGTGCTGTTACAGATGGGTTTTGTTGAAGGAGCGTGTGTTTATCAGGCAAAAAAGAAAGAATGGCATTAAAGGTAGCAAAAAAAAAAAAAAAATGACATATACGGAAGCCCGAGGACGATGAGTGCATGATGTCTTAGGGGCTAATTAGAAGTTTGCTGTGCCATAGGAATATTGGGTGTGTAAGTAGAAGTGGCTAAAAGGTGAATCTAAAAACCTAGCGTCTTCGTTATTTAGTGCTGCTTAATGAGTTCTTCTAAAACTTGCTTAGAGCAACAAACATCTATTATCTCACAGCTTCTGTGGTTTGGGAATCCAAATGCACTTCAGCCAGTGCCTCTCACTGTGAGTCTTGCCTGCAACAAGGTGTCAGCGGGGACCGCTGTCCCCCCGTTACTGGCATTGGGGTTCTTGGATTCCCCAAGGTAAAAGTAAGAGAGGAAACCCCAGAAGAATTTCCAGGCAAATTGTATCAAGCTTATGCTCGGCACAAGGGAGGCAGCACAGAGGAGAGGAGGGTCTTCCGAACTGGCTGGGGGCCCGGATCTGCTTGACTGTTTCTATAAGCGGGGGACAGAGCGGGCTCACAGAAAACGTGGGCTCCCTTTTCCAGCTGTGTTGCTGGGTAACTGCGTTCACACCTGCACCGTGGGACAGGATGCCAGACTGGTCCCTATTGCCACCCCAGGAAGGTTGTACAGTGGTCAAACCTTGATCGACTGCCCATGAGGAACAGTGGTTCCAACATCTGCAGGATGTAAGCAGTTAGAAGGGAGATAATAGCTACTTCTGTATTTTTGTGGAAGGGGTCATGGGATGGTGGCATTCTTGTGGTTAGCTTCTCTGGAGTTTCTCCTGAACATCCAGCCTTCCTTCGGCCCCTAGCCCAAGTCCCTGTGCTGTCTCAATCTCAAGGGTCTGCTGGGGATCGAAGCACTTCTCAGCTCACTCACGTGGCTGTTGGCAGGATTCAGTCCCTCAGTAGCCGTTGATCTGAGAATTCCCTCAGTTTCTTGCCCTGTGGGCCTCTCCATAGCACAGCTCACAACGTGGGAGCTGGCTTCATCAGAGTGAGCAAAGTGAGAGGGCTAGAGAGCAAGAGAGTGCCAGCAAGGTGAAAGTCAAGGTCTGTTTTTAATCTCAGATGTAACATCCCTTCCCTTTTGCCATTTTCTACTGGTTAGAAGCAGGGCAGGGCGAGGGATTACCTAAGGGAGCGGATATCGAGAGAGAGGAATGAGTGTACCCACCACTTGGAGGCTGGGTGATTGCGATAGCATTTATATGCTGAGCCAAAGAAATCGGACTTTATTTTGTGAGCGATGGAAGCTATTAAAAATGCTTAAGGGGTGGGGAGTGGATGCAATTAGATTTACATTTTAGGGTGGATCACTCTGGCAGCCACTGGGGGGAGGATTCCAGTGGGAGAGACTGGAGAGGAGGCCAGGTGGGAGCCCGTGGGACCACTCCACGTACACGATGGGGGCTTCATCCAAAACAGTGAGAGAACAAGTGGAGAGGAAGAGGTCAGGTGAATAGAAACGATACATCTGACTTGGTGGCTGGCTTTAGGGGCAGGAAAGGGAAGCAAGTGAACCCTAAGCCCCGGATGCAGTAACTGGGTACTCCACATCCAGGGACAGTATGACCAGGAAACGCTGAAGGAGAAGCAGTTCTGGGGTTGAACTGAGCAAGAGATGCTGAGTTCTGGACTCATCTAAAATTGCCCAGATAATGACAAACAGGAACTAAAACTCAGGCAGGTTTAGTGCTGGTCCTTTCTTTGCAGCCGCCTATCAATGTATGAAATTGCTCAGACTTTGGACACAGATGGCCTGGGCCCTAATCTCCTGTCACTCACTAGTGATGTGACCTAGGATAAATTATCATCTGAGTTTCTTTTTTTGAAAATGGACACAGGGCTGAAACTTACCTTAACATAATGATGAGAAGGATTAAATAAGATAACCTGTGCAATATACTTAACACAGTCTCTGGCACCTGATATTAGGTATTACGAATATTTTGAGGCGCTGAGTAGATGTCAGCATCCTGCTGGGGCTCAGTTCTAGGAGCCCTTTACATCTTACCTACGGATATGCAGAGCACTTTAACTGCAGGTAAGTTTGCCTTTACTCCAGTCCTGGCCTTCTAGGACAGCTGTTGCACCCATAGCAATTACGTTTAGCTAGATCTTAGTTCTTGTCATATTTCATTTCGGTGTTTTCTGCCTCTTTAGGAGATGGTTTTTGGAATATACTTCGTGCCCAACCCTGTCTTCAGTGGAGAATTCTACGATTCCCTCTTCCCCATTTCTTTGCCCTCCGCAGAGCTCAGAGAACCTCATAAATAGCAAGAAATGCCTTCTTTAAGGAGCAAGCTCTTTGTTGCTTCATTTACTCCGTGAATGTGTATTGAAGATGGACTGTGTGCGCAAGCACCTCACTGAGTACGCGGCATGCGACGGTGAACAGGACCAGCGGTTCCTGAGTCATGGCCCTGCTTTCTCGTGAAGAAGTGGACAAGGAGGAAACGAATAGTGTGAGGAAGGAAATAAGCGGTGGCGGATGGTCAAAAGCGGCCTCTTGGAAGAGGTAAGGTGACAGATGAGAAAAACCAGCCTCTTAAAAAAGTGGGGCGAGGACGTTCCAGGCCATGGAGACCCCAAGCCAAAGGCCGAGGCGGGGATTGCCTTGGAGTGCTCCAGGAATGGGAGAAAGCCAGACCCCCGTGCAGTTCAATAGAAATGCGATGGGAGCCGCATACAAGATCCTAAAATCCTCCAGCCACGTTTAAAAAAATAAGTGAAATTAATATATTTTCTTTAACCCAATATTATATATATAATTTCTTGTAGCCATATTCAAAAAGTAAAAATAAACAGGTGAAATAAATAGATTTTATTTAACTCATTATATCCAAAACATTGTCATTTCAACAATCAATTTTTTAAAAGATAGTGACATATTTTTACATACTTTTATTTGAATTCCAGTGTGTATTCTACACCTACAGCACATCTCTCTTGCAACTAGACACATTGCAAGCGCTCAGTGGCCACACGGGACCAGCGGCTCCAACCCCGGACGACACAGCCGTAGAGTAAGTGACGGGGCATTTCACGAGACGGGATCAAAGAGAGAGACAAGATTAGTCATGCAAAGGCTGTGGAATGTGCTAAAAAGGTTGAGTGCCATTCTAAGTGCAATGGGAACTACAGAAGCTTCTGTGTGAGGAGCGATTCCCAGAGGGGAGAAGAGAGACACAGAGAGTCCGGGTAGCAGCGTCTGCAACAGCGTAAGTGAAGGGTGACAGGGTCTTGGACAAAAGAATCAGCGGTGATCGTAATGACAGCTAACGCTTATTGTTGGTGTGAAGGGTTTACCTCGCGGGGAGGACTTTATTTAGTCCTCACGATGACCCTGTGAGGAGGGTACTATTTTATCCCATTTTCCAGATGAGAGAGGGAAGCAAGAATGGGAGCAGAGCAGGGATTTGAGATGAGTCAATGTCAACGTCCTGCTCTCGGCCACTGTCATTTCAACTTTCTGACAGAGACAAGAAGACCTCCGTGGTAGCACGTGGAGGGGGAACTGGCGGGAACTACCGGTGGATTGGCGGTGGAGACTGAGGAATCGATGAGGACCCCAGAGTTTCTTGCCTGAGGCGTCTGTTAGAGAGAGATGCTTATTGCCGGTGGTACAGAGAAGGGAGACGCTTAAGCAAGAACAGTATGAGTTGGGAATAAAGAGTTGACATTGTAAATGCCTATGGAGATGCCAAGGAGACAGGCAACTGCGGACATCAGATAGCAGTTGGATGCGAGTCTCCATTGCAGAGGAGAAGTCTGGTCTGGAGATATGCATGTGGAAGTCATCAGCATGGAGAAGGTATTTGAGGAAGGGATGAGCTCACTGAGGGAAGGACAATAAACAGACTAACAAGGGTCCAGCACCAACTCTGCGGCTCCCAAATGTGCAGCGCCACGTCATCATCGCTCCGTGCCTGTTTCCACACGCTGTTCTTTCTGCTAGATAGTCTCTTTCCTCTATCTGCCAACCTCCTACTTGTCCAGATCCAGCTCAGAGGCCACCTCCTCTGAGGCAAAGTTGGCTGTTCTCGCTACGTTAGCGTCCTAGGGCCGTTGTAACAAATTACCACTAACTGGGCGGCTTCAATAACAGGAACATATTCCCTCACAGTTCTGGAGACCTGAAGTCCAAAATCAAGGTGGCGGCAGGGCCAGGCTCCCTCCAGCGGCGCTAGGACAGAATCCTTCCTCGCTGCTTCCTCGTTCCTTGGCTTGTGGTGGCGTCACTTCAATCTCTGCCTCTGTGTTCACACGGCCCTCTCCTCTGTGTCTGTGTCTCTTCTCTGTGTGTCATTTATAAAGACACTCGCATTTAAGGCCAACCCTGATAGTCCAGGATGATCTTATCTATGGATCCTGAATTTAATGACACCTGCAAATGTAATTTGGTAAAAAAAAGAAATTGGTATCTGGTAAAAATACCAAGTAAGATAACATTTATAGGTTCTAGGGTGAGGACATACACATGTCCTTCTGGGGCTACTCTTCAACCCACTGCCCATCCCCTGAGCTTGTTCATCTTTTTGTAGTGACTTCCCAATACGGCAAGTAATGAGGACAGATAGTTGTTTCTGTTCTCACTAGAACATCATTCTCAACAGGGACAATAGCTCCCCTAGGGGGGAGAAAATTGGTCAGGGAGGGAGAGGAGATTACACTTTTATAGATCAACTACAGATAAACATACCCTACATAAACTAGCATACGGTATATCTCTGGTATTAAAATTTCATGGTGGAGGAAAATTAGGAGGGAAAAATGTCTAATTAGGGGGTGAGAGGTAGGGGTGGATAATAGGAAAAAAAAAGTTTGAGAAACGTCAAACTAGAATATTCTTCCCCAAAGGTAGTTACCATGTCACCATTCCAACAGCACCAGCAAGGGGCTAAGAACAGAAAAGATGGCTTGGATAAGTTAACAACAAAGATTTGCCCCCCTCGTGTTCTGAGATGCTTCACTTCGAGTTTCGCCAGAGCAACCAGTGCTGTCGTGAGTTGGAACCGAATCGAACCCCGACGGCCTCCTGTTACTCTGCCTTTCTGTCTGTCTCTGCTGCCTCTGCCCACCCGGCAGAAGCATTTTGAATTATAGACTTTAATAGGCATCTATTTTATAGCCTAAAGTCACAAAGTCTAACGATTTGAAATATCACTCCTGCAGCCGTTTCTCCCTTCAGAACTCTACATATTTAAACAGAATTTCAGTTACTAGAAAAACTCATCTTTATAGAGAGAGAGAGAGAAAAGGGAGGGGTGTGGTGGGAAATGCACTGATTTAATGTTTTATCGAGAGGAAAAGAGGGTAGAGGGAGGCTTGCTGAACATCAAATGGGCTCCAGCGCTGTGAATTTAACAAGGCAGAGAGCAGTGCAAATCGGAAGATTTAAAAGTCTGAAGCTTAAACATCACGTTTGTTTTCCCAAGCTCTAGATATTAATAATGCTATTGTGCAAATTGTGTCTTCCCTTTTTAGGAGACAGCGGAGAAATTAAACATTGACATAAACCAACTGATTGCCATTCCCATGGCAGACATTTCCAAGTCCCCTTTCTGCTGCTCCAACGAATGGCATCACCTCATTATCCAGCACCCCTCCTCGGCTGCCCTGTGCGGTGTTTGAAACGCTCGCTCCCCATTCCCCCAACATCTATTTCTTTTGTTCCTTCCTACAGTAACCGCCGATGCCCCAGTTAACATGACCTCGTGTCACCGTTTCCCTGAAATGCGATTACTCATGAACTGTTCTTCGTTTCAATCTCTTTATCCTCCAGTCTATCCAGAAGTCTTTCCCTCCGCTTGACTACTAAACTATCTTTTCCATCAAGACGCCTCTCTGCTCTCCGCTCAGGAATCTGTGATGAGACTCTGCCACCTGTAAAATGAAGCCCGATTCCTCAGGCGACTGCTCAGGGCCCTCCACAAATGCTGGGGCAAGCCCTGTGTTTTCCGCTCCTTCCCGCCCTAGCCCCTGGCCAGGCCAGAATCTTCTTCATGCTCCCTCACACATCTATCTTAGTCTTCTCTGCTTCTGCTGGGTCCTCTTCCTGAAATGCCTTCTCCTTTCTTTCCACTCCTCCCAGCCTTCGTTCCCCTTCAAGGCTGCCTCAGATCTCACCTCCTTCACAAGCTTTGGATACTCCAGCCCACCCTGAGAAAGGGTTTAACACAGAACCATGTTCTGTCCTAATACTTCACCCCTAGCATTCAAAGAGGAGCTTCTTACCTGGGGGAGAAATGAGATATTTTATATCGTAGTTGTGTCCTTCATGGTTCTGTATAAGATGGTGAGAAACAGTGTTGGATCACTTTGTTCATTAATTATTATCATTAGTACAATTGTATTGGCCATCGTTTATTAAAGACCTGCCATAAGCCAGCTTACATATGAATTTGTACCCTTGGATTCTCCCAAGCAGGTCGGCATGTTATTGATATTCAATCTGAAAATATGGGAAAGGGGAGGATAATGGAGAGGAAGCATATATTTTTTTCTAATGCACCTCTGTCCCTTGGCTTTGCATAGAGAGCTTAATAATTGTTATCTCATTTCATCTCTTTCCATCCTATTATCAATAACCACGTATTTTAATCCCATTTTTCAGATAAAGAAATTAAGACTCGGTGGGATTAATAACTTGTTTAAATGCAGTGATTAATGAGTGCAGAACTGAAAATTGAATTCTCGTCTCTGTCCGAATCAAAGGTTGCTCTTTCCACTCTCTGCACCTCTGCAGACAAGCAGCCTTCACGGAATATGCAGTAAATTCTTTTTCATCTGTAGAATGGGAAGAATAACTCTGTGTTTTCTCAACTTTGCAGTAAAATAGAGAGTGTACTTGAAAAATCTCTCAAGCATTGTATGTTAGTTTTGTCATAAATATCATTTGGCTGGAGCTGGAATTCCAGCCTTTATTTAGTCAAGCTGCATAAAGCACCACTAAGCCGGAAAGGAAGACTCACCCACTGAGACCTATAAATACCACTTTCCAATAGTAAACAGCTCGGTGCAATAGTATTTACTTCTGACACGTCGGTGCATGAACTGAGACAACTACACCTGCCTCTGTACAGTACTTTCGATGCATCTTACAGTGTTATTATATAAAAGCATATTTAGACTGCATCTGATGTACGGTTGGGCGTGTGTGTGTGTGTGTGCCTATGTGATGCATGTGTGTGTGAGCTGTCGACCTTAAACAAATAGAGAGCAAGATATTTTTCTCCAGTGAAATGGGTTTATTCAGAAACAACAAAATATTACAATTTGGGGCAGGTGGTCTAATAGCAAACCACAAAGAAGTCCAGAGAACAAAGGAGAGGAATGTTCTTTTACGGAAGAAGGAGGGGATGAGAGGGTCTGCTGTAAACAAAGAGTCCATTGAAGGAAACATGGAATTCAAAGCGTAGTGGCTTTTCACAGGCTACATGGTCATAGTCTTTCATTGGCTGAGTGGTTGCCAGGTGAGGAGACAATCCTCCTTCTTCCTGTTGGAGTAGGAGAGTAGAAAATCATCTTCCTCTTGAAGCTGGAAGGTACTGTCTCTTCCTGTTTGGGGTAATTGACCACAAGTGGTCATGTGTCAAAGCTCCCTGTACAAGCCTTCCCTACTCTGATTTAAATGAGGTTTCTGCTTATTAATCTTCACTGTGTGTGTGTGTGTGTTAAATAAGCAACTAAACACATTGTCCTCTTCTCTTTATTAAAGTTGTTAGTAAAATATGGAGTCAAAAGGTTTAGTGCAAAAACAGCAGGAAAAATCAAATTCTACCCTTCAATACACAGAGAACAAACAATCGTGAGACTGTTTAGGATTCAAGGGAGAAGTAATCTGCCCTTTGACCTTCTCCTCACGCCACACACGGAGCCTATGAACCAGCTGTGTCATCCCCTCGTTTCCCTCCCCACCTTTCCAGAAGGTATAACTGTCAGTCACAGGCACTAGAAACGAAGCGTGATCTAGGACAATGATTTTCTATCCTTTATTTTTCAGCAAAAACATATTCTTTCCTCCCAAGTAGAATCTAATGTGAAATCTTAACCTAAAAGAGAGAAAATGATATTTTGTTATACACACTTATAAATTTAAACTTTTATCTTTTACTTAATATAAATTCGACCCAATGAGAAAGTTTTGATGAATATGAAAATTTGAAATCAGGATTGTGGATTCGCTTTCTATATTTTGTGCTGGTTGCACATGACCGGGAAAATCCTAATCCAAGTAGATAAAATCGTAGAGTACTCGACCATAAAATTTTACTCGAACAAATATATACAGGTCTGAATTAAAAGGAAATGGAATGAAATAAAAAGCAAAAGTCGTCTTGAGCTACAACCGTACTAATCACTGATTTAGCTATAAGAATTTTAAATACTTGTAGAAGACAGTGTGAGAAGCCTCATTCTGATATCTGCATAAAAGCATGTTAGTCTAGCAGCCCAACTTTACGTGCTGGTGGGTTCTCATGTGCTATCATTTGGCACATGACATTTGAATAGCGTGTGTGTGTGTGTGCATGCGCATACGCGCGCATGCGCTTGTGCATGTGTATGTTTACTGAAGCATTGATCAGAATAAACATTTTTAAATTGCAAGAAATGAGAATTAAATTAATGTGGAACTCTTGAATTTATGGTCTCCACTGAACTTTAAATTTCTACACAACACAATTAGAAATTGCATATTCTAAGTTATGGGGAGGCCCCTGGGGTGGATTGGGCCCAGAGTCACAAAATGTGGGCTACTCTCCCCCACTTAACTTTCAGTGGGCCATACGTGAAGCAGCAAGACACCATGGACACTTGAGTGACCACAGGATGAGGAGATTGTGACCTGTCGCTCAGCAAGAGAGAGCGGTCCCGGTGCATCTTTATGTAACTTGATTATGCCACTTCTTTAATAAACAATCAGCGGGATGCCCATCAGCCTGTCTAATCTTGCCACACAAGTGTCTTCACAATCCGACTTCGGTGTTAACTCCTGCTAAAACCCCACCCCCGACCCTCAAGTTTCCTTCCCTCTCCAGCCTTCATATTGATTTTCTTATTTATCTTCGTATTCTTTACTCTTGAAGCAACTTAAATGTCCATTACTCTCAACAAGTTTTGTGAACCCGTTCTTAACCATAATGTCCAGGCAGAAATATTGTTGGCATTGCTTTATTTATTATTACTATTAATAGAATTGCACTGGGCACCGTTTATTAAGTACCTACTATAGGCCCGCTTGCATATTAATTTATGTCCTTTAATCCTCCCAATCCACCCTACCTTGTAGCGATATTTGATTGACATTATAGGCTTAGAGTAGTTATACAACCTACCCAGATGTCACACATCTAAAAGGGCAACATAAAATTTAAGCCTGTGTCTGATGCCTCCAAGATCTGTCGATTTCCATCTGCTGTGCGGTTTCTTTCTCTGAACTGTTGTCTGCTAGCACTCTGTACATACTTTAGGAATAGCATTTATCAAGCAATGTGGCAAAAAAGTGTCCCCACGTTGTTTTTCCTCCTGCATAGAACTCTGAGGACTTCTTGAATGTGCAAATGGTGTCTAAATGAAATCTTTAGATTTGGCGCCTAGTTATAGCTCAAAACTTAGTTGAATTTAATCTAAATTAAAAGAACATTTAACTCGTGGCTAAAAGTCATACTATCTCACCTACCTCACCTACCTCACCTACCTCCAGGCAAGAATTGCAAATAGTCCATCCTGGATAGAATGTGTTCCTACTTTTAAGCATTATTACTGCGTTTTAGCCCAGAACTGCTCATCCGGTCTAGATCACCATTTCTCAAGGTGAGGGATTATTCAAGGGTTGAATAGGGTTCCATGCTCCCAAATATTTAGCAAACTCTGCATATTAAATCAACCCTGTTGGAAACGTTAGCATCAGCATATTAAAGACTCTAAGAGGAGAAAAAAACAACAAACATTTTCATCCTAAGCAATGCTCGAACTTGTATACACACCATACAATTTTTTTCAGATAACACCTACTTGTCCTTGAACCCAGAAATTCTGTAGAGCCCTTTTTGTAAAGATTAGATCTGGCCTGATCTTTTATTGATTGACATCTTGCCATGCTCCAAAAAAGTTTATGGTGGCTGCGTTAGATTTTAGTTTTAGTCTGTTTCTTCTCTGTGTTCAGTAGGGAGCTGCGAACCATTTCCC
>NW_006429864.1:3137868-3153987 GCF_000325575.1 Pteropus alecto | reverse complement strand
TTTCCCTTGTAAATAAAGGGACTGGTTTTCCTAAACCTTGTTTCATCAGAAGAAAGCTCTCAGGGTCAATTCACTTTCCATGCACATTTGGGATATGTGGACTCAAAGAAATCCAAAGGGAAATTAGAGTCGAGAAAGCCCCATCCGTCTCGAACACAGCCTGTTTAAAGGTGGAGGGCAGAAACCCTGATTCCCGGGCTTTGTGTGAGCACCGCCCACACCCCGGGATTTTCCCACCGCATTTTAAAAGTAACGTGTAACTTTACTTTTAAAGTTCTTCCATAGAATTCTTCCACAGAATTCCCACTATCTCGTATAGTCTCATGGATTCCTTTATCTAAGTGATTTCTCTGGAGGTCAAGGGAAATTTATGCAACCTAAGTCATGGGACCTCCTACAAAGTCCTACATGGTATGCGTCTAACACATTCATATGTATATAAATGCAGTGATCTCCCGGAGTAGATATCATGGACCCCAAAACCCTGACTTCCCCATTTTTCCCCACATCTCACATCAAGTCTATCAGCAAGTTCTGAGGCCTCGATCTTTAGAAATTGACTCCTGTCCCTACCCCCATCATTACCACCTTCGTTCAAGCCACCATCATCTCCATACTGACCAGAGCAATAGCTTTCTAGCTGGTCTCTCTGCGTTCACCCTTTTCCCCCTACAGCCTATTTTTAAATTTACTAGACACAGATGATCCCTTCAAAACTTAATTCAGACCATGTCATTCCATTGCACCCGAGCACCCAACCTTCCCTGGGTCCTGTCTCACTCGGAGTAAAAGCCAAAGTCTTATGATGGCCTAAGGGTCCTACAAGACTTGCTCCCCTTCCCTTTCTGGGAGTAACCACCAGGTCCACCTGCTCCAGCCTCTCTGGCCGTTTTGCTGCTCTCTGAGCATGTTCAGCATGTTTCTACCTCAGGGCCTTTGCACCTACTGCTGCCTCGGCCTGAATTGCTTTTTCCCCTCTAAGTATTCATGGCTTGCTTTCTCATCTCTTTCAAGTCTTTGCTCAAAATTTACCCGGACTATTAACTGCAGCTTTGTCTCACCAATCCTCACTCCTTTCTTCCGTTTTTATCTGAAGCACTTATTACTTTCCAATATACCTTATAATTTATCTATTGTCTTTTTTGTTGTTGCCATTGTTTTTTGTTTGTTGGTTTTTCTCTCTCTTGCTTAACTAGAATGTAAGCTTCATGAGATCAGGGACATTTGTTGGTGTTATGCCTTCTTAAATTCCCGGAAGAATGCATCTTAGACTCTTAGCGAGAGGGCACTTTAATGATTCCCGACCTGTTTATACAGACCTCTGGGGCTGGGCACATGTCATGATAGAGACTGGTAGGTCATTGCTAATATTTCAAAAAGCCTAATACATTCCTCTCATCTATCCGTTATGAGACTACATGACAAACTAAAGTGTTACAGTTCTTTGCCTTTCGTTGAAATCATCTCAGCTCCATGTGTTAAGTCTGATTACATGTCTGATCAGAATCTCTGGCTACCAGTTACAAATGCCTTTGATTTTTAGACTTGGAGAAATGAATTAATTATCATGGAATAAATGCAGATTAGTAGATGTTTTTGAAAACATATATTCCATGTTGGAGGAGCAGCGATAACTGAGTGTAAGCCCTTGATCTCTTTTGTATAAGAGGAGGACTTTGAGGCTCTGGAAGATTAAGTGACTTTCTCAAGGTCACACAGCGAGTCACTGCCAGAACAATGACTAGAACCCAAGCCTTTGATTCTCAGCCCTGTGCTGGCACAATCAAAGACACGGTTTGCCCCAGAGGAGACATATACAAGCTGTATGTAACATTTGCATAACATATTACAGTAAAGACAGAATCCCAACTGAGATTCTCAGCAGGGAAATACCAATTATTTAATCAGGGTCCTATTTATACTTTCATTGTGAAGGTTAGGTTAAGATTCACTGGCTTGATTAAGGGTGCTGCCTATACATGAAAGTGTTTACTGAGCTGGGCTCCCTGGAGTGAAATTCAAACAAACTTGTGACATCCAAAGCACATTTCATGTCCTGAAAGCCACGAACGCCTTTATTGAGAGCCAATTCTTTTCCTGAAAACAAACAAATAGTTAGCCTTGAAGATAAACTGTAAACAGCCTGCCAAGACCCGGAGTCCTTCCTCTAGGCCTTTCCTGACATTTCATTCCTAGTTTCAGTCTTTAAAGCTAATGAATATGAATATACCTAGAACACAAAATGGAAAGCCGTGTATCCGAAAGCATTAACACGTACTTTACACTATTTGATCCTTAGAATAATCCTGCAGGGTTGGAAAAGCTGATATTATTATCTCTGTTGTACACATAAGGAAGCCGAAAGCACCTAGGGATTCAAAGACCCGTCCGGGGTCTCCCAACTTATTAGAGAAGGAAAGCGCTAGAATGGAGTGGGGGGGACATTTGTCCTCATCCCTTAGGCTCTGTGCGTGAACCACAATGCCACCTACTGAATAAAGTGCTTCCTTACTAGGGGTAAAGGGACAGGGGGTAAGGACCCCCGATGTGCTTTGCTCTCTCCTCCACGCCCAGCACCAATGGTCTGAGACTCAAACCAAACACAGGAAATGGCTTCTGACTTACAGAGGAGAGGAAATAGAAGAGACCTGCCCAGGTCCCCAGTAGCATGCAGCTGAGTCAGAGGTCAAAGGCAGGGCTGAGCACTCTCTGTGGCCCTGCAGCCTGGCATATGTGGACGGGACAGTGAGCTCAGTGGCTGTGCTGGGACGGGAGCTGAGGAGGAGACTCCATCTCTTACTGGGTCTGTGGCCTTGGGCAAGTCACTCTACATTCTGAACCACCGCTTCTTTATGGTATTTTTATGATGATCAAATGAGCTGAAGGACCTAGAAAGCCTAGCTCAATGTCTGACAAGCAGTAGAAGCATAACAACTAAGATTTAGTTACCTTTGTGGGGGCATCATTTCATCCATCGAATACGTATTGAGAATTTACCACACACCCAACCCTGGGTTAGGCAGTATGGGAAAGAAACAGAAACACAGCCTCTGTGCTAAAAATTCACACATTGACAATTCAAGACTTAAAAATCCCTGGCAAGGGTATCATTATTTTTTAAAGGATTACAAGAAAAAGGTCAGTGCATAATCAAAATATCAATAAATAATGTTGGCATCTCCGACAGTACAGCAGGTAAGTAGGGAAGATGTTTGGGACCCCACATCACCCAAGCTGACCCGGCAACTGAGTGAGAACTGGTTCCTCTCTACACTCCTTCCCAGTCGCCCTTCCATTCCCAGTTCTCGGCATTGCCCACGAAGGACTCTTCCAGCCATGCCTCATTGACCCCAGCCTCGATCTAGTTTCTCCCGTTCATGTCTCCTCAAGACCCTGCCATCCTCCGCAGAGCTCACCTTCAGCTCAGAGTGCAGCTCTCTCTGCTCCGACACATGCCCTGTCTCACTGGCTTTGGCCTTTCCTCCTCCTCCTCCAAGAACTGAAGTTTCTTTTTAAACAGACAAGCAATTACTAGTGTGTCATCCACACTCGACTCTGTGTTGGTACAACACCCGCTGATGTACAGTAGCGGACGGCTTGGTAATGGGACCTATTTAGGCTGATTGCCACGGGAGATAAGCGATGTCTTTGAATGGGTGCACTTTTGTTAAACTCCTGAAGGCAGAAGGGACACAGGAAGTTTTATTCTTTAGCTTAAAAAAAAAAAAGAGGGCTTTTTGAGAACGATTACACCTCCCCAGAGATTCCCATTTCAGATTAGACCGTCAGGTGTACAGTGCAATCGGAGCTTCCTCTTCAGTCGTGGACACTGTCTGATATTCGAGCCTTTCCAAAGATCCTTCCCCAGCAGCTGACACTCGCTCGCTGGCTGGCTCGGTGTCCTTGAAGACAGCTCTATGAAACACAGGCCTGTCTCTCCCATCTTCTCAAGCCCTCCCCTCTCCCTCCCCTCTTCCCTCTCATCTTTTTCTTGCTACCGCCCCGTCTCTTTCCTCCCTCATTGCTCTCTACCTTCCCCTCTCACCGGCCGCTTGCGTCTTCCCTTCTCTCTCCCTCCTCTCTCTCCTTCTCGCCAGCTGCTCTTCTTTTTCTCGCCATTTCTACTCTTCGCGTCTCTCCCCCACGCTTCCATCTCTATTGGGCCTCTTGGTCTCTTTCCTCTCCCCTCCCAGCCCCTTCCCCGACTCTGCACCCCGCGGGGGAAGCCAGGCTGGGGGAGGCCGTTAGGGTTCCAGGGTTGAAAGCATCGCCTTTGCCGAGCGCGGAAGCTTATCAAAGGCCCGTGTACTGTAGGTTCTGCTGGAGCTCAGTATGGAGAGACGGGTGGGGGCAGGAGGGAGACGTGCTCGGTAGGGTGCTGCAGGTAGAGCTGGAAGGGACAGGGAGGGAATTTAAGGGAAAAGAAAACAAAATAGCTAGAAAACAAAATGGAGCTTACGGCAACCACTGCCTAACTTTGGTGGCGATAAGGTGGGAAGATCCATTAGCCACAGGTTAAGCCGCCTTCTAGCCAGTTACCACTATTTAGATAGGAAGATACCAAGGAGGTGGCAAAGCGCCGGTCAATCTCTAACTGGCTGACATCTAACATCCGGGTAAGTGGCCGTGGGGGGTGGGTGATGGCCGCTCTGCTGTGGCTTCTCGAGGTGGTGAACGGAAAAGAGCATCATTATAAACACATCGCACCTCATGGGAAGCAGGGAGAAATTCAATTAGGTTTGAATGAGAAAGGTAACTTGAATATCAATTAATTGTCTAATTGAAGATAATGGAGACTTGGGGGCACCCCGCCAGGTTGATTCCCACACCCAAATCCAGAGATTTTTTTTTTTCCCCAGGGATTAAAGATGCGATTTAATTATACATTTCTATTAGATTAGGCTCTGATGGCATTCAGCACTCTCAGTTAATTACATAGTTAATTACACAGCCAATAACTCCCCTCGTCTAATAACCTGCTGGATGCGGCCTGGTGCTGCAGACGGGATCCTGTTCCTGCAGTGGGAGCCCCGGGAACCGAAGGTGGCTGGAGCGTCTCTGGCAAGGGGACACGTGAATACTAATAGGGAATTATTCTAATTGTCCCTTGTTCTCGATGAATGGTAAATTATTCTGATAACATTTACCATTGTACTCATTCATTACCGAAGGGTAATTAGGAACGAAGGGCTTCCAGAGGCCTCCCCTGTGGCACCAACAAGGCCGCACTAACTGGGGCTGTCTTCGTCTTGGATGCCGGGTGTCTCCGGCGGCTTCCTCCCTCCTCCTGGTCTCCTCCGCTCGCTCCGGGACTGAGCTTTGCACTTGCCAAGGTGCTTGCACAGCCTCGTCTGGGCTGGTCACAAACAAAGCTATGAGGGAAGTTTCGGCTTCCCTATTTCATCATCTGAGGAAGGAAAAGATTTTTCCCGGGGAGGAGGGTGGCCCAGTGATTTGCCCAAAGACACAGCAAGCAAGTGGGAGTGATGCTAACGGCAGTCTGGGTGGGACTCCGAATATCATTCTTGCTTCTCGATTCCACAGGGCCTCTCGACTCAAGCTACTTCTTTTTAGGTTTTAACTCAAGGCTGAATATGGTTTGAGTTTGAGGTATGAGCTAAAATGGAGTTCAACGTATCCAGTTGGCTGCCTGGTAGAACAATTACCAGAAGTGAAATAGTAATTATTTCCAAGACTTCCAGAAACCCCCGTGGACGGGCTGAGAGGGGAGCATGCGTGAAAGGGTCTGGATCTCCCATCTACCTCCTTACCTGGACTCCTTCAGGTCGGCCTCAAATAGCAACATCGCTAGTGAAAATGACAATGGCCTTTGCAGTTTTAAAGAAAAGTGGGTGTCCGATCTACCCAAGCCACCAACCGTGGGAGTGTAAATTACATGAGAAAGACAGTTCTCATGCTGAGGGCAGAGAAAGGAGAAGAAAAGCCTGTCTCACAGCCTTCCAGAGGCTAGTCCTGCACTCAAAGTGGCACTTGCATCCCTCTTTAAAGTCATTACATTGGAAGCTGGGCTGTCAAATGCCAGCTGCCACAGAGTCCTGGGGAGGCAAGGAAAGGTTCTCATTTTGGGGACAGGAAGCCTTCTGAGAAGTGGCTTGTCCTGCGTGTGCCCAAACCTGCCTCCGTGGTAACCTCCCAGCCCTCCCTGGCCCCCTGGACCCTGCCCCTCTCCCTCACCAGAGTCCACTGTAGTGCCAGTGATCTCCCCCCTGACATGTGGTCCCTGCAGGTAAGAATAGGATAGGAACAAGGTACTCGATAACATCCTGTCCCCAGGTGCCACAGTGTCTTGGAAAGCTCATAACACTCTTCATGGCCTGAGCGAGTCTTCCTCAGGGCGAGCAGCCTCATGTCGGGGTAACACTGGGCGGGCGGTCACTTGCCGAATACAGTCTGAGGTTCCCCGTACATCAGTCATAGATGTTTTAAGGGCTTGCTTGACCAAAGGGGGCACACAGCAGCTGTGAGTTGACACTTCCTGGGGGAGCCCTCAGTCGCTTGAAAAAAATCTGTCTGGAGAGTTTTACTCGCCGCAGGAAAGTCAGAGAGCGCCACTCCCAGCCAGCATTTCAAGTATGCGTGCTCAAGTGATCAAGCCTCATGGAGGCAGCTAGACGTACTGTGTCTGCTTCCAGAGGGAGGAGGTGTGTGCCTCAGACCCTCCCCTCCACGGTCTAACATTCTTCAGGGGGGGATGAGACCCAGAGCAGAGGACATATGACTCAGAGTCCTTGGTTTCAAACAACCGAGACGGACGCTAGCCAGGAAAGGAACTCACTTACAGGATATTGGGTATTTAACTGATTTCTCAGGAATACAGTGAGAACCACGTTCAGAAAATAGTCCAGAACAAAGGGATGTTAGGCAGCCGCACCAGAGGACAGATCGGGGCACAAATCCAGACTTCTACTGCCTTTGCCTCCCAGCAGATGCTGCAGGCTGCCCTGCCACACCGGATGGACACTGGGTGCGCCCGGGTCACTGCCGTCCCTGCCCCTGGAGAGAACTCGCCGCTGCTGCTGCTGCTGCTGCTGCTGCTGCTGTCACTTCCAAGGCAGCCCCTTCCTGTCCTTTCTGCTGCAGCTCCCAACACGAAGTCTGGAGAGGATGCATGCGATTAGCCAAGTGCAGGACAAACACTCACGCCCTATTTCGACACTGTTTCAAAGGAGGCTGGAATGGTGTCTGGTCTTTTTAGCTCCCATAAGAGAAGGTAGATCCTGCTTCCTTCCATATGAAATATACATGGATGGAGAGACCCCAAACAGGAAATATTCCAGACAGCCAAAAATGAGCAAATATCTACTGCCAAAAAGAAAAAAAACAAAAAAACTAATAATAATGCAAGAGGACTACAGAGATTTCTAACACAAGAAATGCAAAGTAATATTGATAATTGAGAGAGGAAAAAGAGGCGGAATATTAAATTCTTGGCCCTGAGGCTGAGACAATTGAGACAATTGAGATTTCCTTATCCTTCACTCGCAGGATCAAAGGAGATTTAAATGAATCACTTGCCTACAGTGGCATCGTTAGGTAGAGGCGAGCAGGGACCAGAATCTACCGCCCATCTCCTTGCCAGTGCTCAGTGCTCCAGGGGCCCTGCCAGCCTCATAGGGAAATTCTGCCCCGTCCTGCGAACCCTGGGACCTGAGCATCCCCAGCCAAAGCAGACTTCTCCCCTGACGTGTGTCGCTTTAATCCAAGGCTCCTGAGGCTCATTCTCATATGAGGACGTCAAAAGCAGGGAGCTGGGAGAGAAAGCTGAAATCTAGAAGACGGGTGAGCTGTTTCATCCCTGGTGCTTTTGATATGAGCAAAATTGGCAAATGTGATGTATATGAATGTAGCAGATTGAACTGCTGTCCCCAATCCCTCACCTTCACTGAGTCCACACCTGATGAGGGTGGCCTCATTATAAGCCTCGAGTATCGCCACTGCTCTCTTGTGCCTCTGCTGTCACCATGAAAGCCTGCCCTGACTAGCAAACGGGTCCAGATGATGGACACATGGAGCAAAGTCTTTCCAACAGAGCACAGCCCAGATGAGTCAATCCCCCCAATCCAATCTGCAGAGGTGGAGGCGAAAATAAGCCATTGCTATTGCAAGTCACTGAGTTTTAGGGGTGGCCGCGAAAGCATTGGTAACCGATCACTACGATAAGCCTTAGGTTCTGTTTTAGCACCTGACTTAGAATTCAGAATCCGGTAGCATGGAAATCAACCTCTTCCACACACACACACACACACACACACACACACACACACACACACATTCACACATGTGTGTACTCACACGTGCATACAAAGCACAGCCAGAAGAAACTGCTTGAACTTGTTTCCCACTTTGTTATCCAGAGCTGGTGCAGCTAATGACATACCAGACATCCCCCCACCGCTGGCTTTGTAACCCTGTCCTCTTGCCGTCAACGCTCCTCACACCTATCATGCCCGTGAGCCCAGGGCCTGTAAGCACTCCTCCCTCAGCCACGGCAGGAAGACGAGGAGCAGGGAGGTGCCCAGACCACAACGTGACCAATGAGGTTGCACGAAGGGATCTCAAAGGGTCAGGGCAAACATCACCACGGACACTGCAGTCACAGGAACTGGCACCGAGTATGTGCAGAGAGGGGTCTAGAGCACGCGCGAGGGCAGGGGACCAAATGGCCCGGTGTCCTCCCAGCCAGAGGACAGTTCCACGCAGGGAAGACTGTGAAGAAACACATGAACAAAGCAGTGCAGCGTCTGAGCAGTGCATGTTCTCCAAGCACGAGCTGAGAGGAGAGGCTGGCTGGTGAATTTTAATATCACGGGAGCTAACCCACAGGAGCATCTCTGTGAGGTATGAGTTTGGATGAACTGAGACGACAGCATGGCCAGCCACTCCAAGGACCACAAGCAAGTCCTGAGCGGGAGGGGTGGACCTTTCGTTTGCGCAGTCTCCCCTGCAAATGGCTGAGTCATTGGTGGGCAGGGGCTGCTCCAGAGCCTGTGCTGGGTGTCCTGGATCCTGGAGGGATGTGCGGCTGAGGGGATGAAGCGTGTCTGTGATCAGAGCACCTGACGGCTGAATCTACCCCGATCTCCAGAGGCTCTGAAGCATGAAGGGAACATGAGGAATACATTCCAAGGAAATACTTTATCACCAACAGACAACATATCGATCATGGATTCCGGGCAGCTGATTTCTCAATTCATGATGCAGTGAACGTTTTAATAAATTTCTTTTCTGTAGGGAAGATAGAGACCCCGGGTTTCTGAAAGCTGACTTCAGAGGGAGGGCAGCTGCAAGAGGAAGGAGAGGCTGGGCTTGGGCCGACCCTGCCACTCCGATCTGGGATTTGAGAGAAGCTTCTCCAGAGCAAACCTCCCTACTTCGCTCTAAGTTTCTGCTAATTAGGCAGGCAGAAGCAATCTTATCATTGTGTTGTCGTATAATATTCATTTTAACTAAATCCCCTAAACATTAGTGGAGTCCCTCCTCCATTGCTAAACATACCAGACTCTGGAGGTTGTTATGGGAGGTGCATCTGTCTTGGCTGGAGAAATAGGAAGGACAATTAGCCTGTCCCAGCTGCTGTGTTTTGTCTCTGGGAGGTCAGCTTCCTGTAGCCCCTGGGTCTGGGCAGAAGAATGGAGCCAAAAAGCACAGAATCATCTGGTGGCTGCCAGGGGAGGAGGTGCACTGCCGCAGAGGCCCTGCGGGGTGATCTAGGATGGGGCTGCTCCACAGACTCTCGGTCATGGAACTGTCTCATTTCACAGGCCCAGAGAGGGACAGTCATGTGCCCAAGATGGATCAGCTGGTGGGATTTCATCTCAGGTCTTCCTTCCAGTGGTTTTTTTTTTACCTTTACCGGGCAGCTTCCTCTGAATTGGGCAAACTGTTCCAGAAGCTCCTTCTGGAAAAAGCATTTACAGACACATACCTTGTTTTATTGTGCTTTTCTTTATCGCACGTCACAGACGTTGTAATTTTTTTTTTTACAGATCGAAGACAAGACCCTCCACTAGCAGAACGATTATGACTCATGATGGTCACTTTATCACAATACTAGCTTTATCATGATACCCACTTATCCCGGTTGTCTGAAACCAAATCCACAACATCTCCAAGGTATGCCACGGGAATCATCTCTTTGCTGGTGGAGAATCTTGCCTTCAATTTGCAAAACAATGCAACACCCACAAAGCACAATAAAGCAAAGCACAATACAATGAGGTTTGCCTACATATGAATCCTGGCTCTGCCGCTTTTTTATCTGTGTCACCCTGAATAATATACTTAACCTCTCTGTGCCTCATCTTTCTCATGAGCGAACTGGGACTCTCAGAGCCCATCTCAAGGAGTCAGATTACATGAGATACCATATGAATCACTTGCCTGGTGTCTGACCTCTACCAAACTTCACTGAATTTTAATTATATTCCAAGCAATATTCTCAGTGTTTTACATAAATGTTTTTATTTAATCCTCATAACAACCCCTAACAATGCAACAACCTAAGGCAGATGAGAAACCATTTTTACAGATGAGAAACCTGAGGCATGGAGGAGCCAAGGAGCTTTTCTAAGGTCACACGGCTGGTGCCTGGGAATGCCAACATTCATACTTAGGCTGTCGTAGGAAGTGTCTGCGTTTTAGTGTGTTCTGCCTACTGCACAGAGCCGGGTAGTCGTGCATATCCTAGGAAAAGCAAATTTAGGAGTGAGGGCCCGAAACAATTTTTCATGCCGCTTCTAGATTTGTCTTCTTTTCTCCTCCTTCTTTGAAGAGGAAAAGGCTCTTACCTTTGGTTCCAATTCTTATCCTCACCAATGAGAAGATTCATAGAATTAGAGAAGACAAGGACAATCCCAGAGGTCGTGAAACACTGTAATTAAGTTATCAAAGACCTTGGATTTGGTCATAACTCAATAGACTTCAGCTCTGAGCTGTGCTTTGTGAATAGATAATTTCACCATTGAGGAGTGAAAACAAGCTGTGGATGCGTGACGTAGCAGCTGGAGAAGTTAACCCAACATCTGAGGCTAAGTCCTATGAGATATGAAGCGACCGAATAGTGCCCCGAATAGTGTTCAAAAGCCAGCAAACTCAAGCAGGCACTCGGTAATGCAATTTTATAACACCAATAGGTGGCGGCGACCTCGTTCTGAGACTGGAATGGCAATAATGGCAAATCCTATTGTCTTTCTAACTCCTGGTCTCCTACTAGCTGCTCATAGCACCATTTTCTGCTGGTTCTATGTATAGCTTCAGTATTATTCTCATCTACCTGAAGTTATTTCCTCATCTACCTTTGAGAAGAAATACACCTTGGGAGTAAGAGAAGCAAAATACAATAGCAAGGGCATCATTGGATTTATGAGTTTAAGCAAGGCAGGGAACGCTAGGGCGGGCCTCCAGTTCTTGTAAGGAACTAGACGTAAGACTAGGCATATATTTTAGGTTGACACGGTAGTGAGAAGAAAAGTTATGAATAAGATAACTTCGGCAAACAGGGTTCAGGCTCACTTCACCCATAATGACACGCTTAGATATTAAGATTTGCTTTCAAACACCTCCCAGAGGGTTGGGCTACCATCCCTTATGTACATTCGCCTCTACCCTGGAGAGGGTCCATCCTATAGCAAGGGGCACCAACCAATCCCGCCTGAGCAGTCAAGGGAGGCGAGGAAGGGGAGGTGATGCATGAGTTGACACTGGTACCACAGAAACAGAACCATGTGCAGAGCTCCAAGCCCAGGCCCAGTCCAGCCACAGATGTAAGTCCCTGGCCAACATGGTTTGAGGGCTTAGCCTTGGTTTTGCTATGCCCTGCTGTGGGGAGGAGAGCAGTAGCAGCTGAGATAGCGGGTAGACCTTCTCCGACATCGGTAAAAAGAAAAGTTCTTTCTGAGCCTATGGAGTTTCCATTTGATCCTGGGTCTACCACTGACTAGCTGATAACTTGGGCAAGTTATTTAACCTCTCTAAGCCTTAGTTTTATCATTTATAGAATAAAAAAATTCTAAAATCTGTGCCTTAGGGTGATCGTGAACCTTAAATAAGATAATTATGTGAAACAATCAATGACCTTAACACAATACACACAGTATTTCTTTGACCAGAATAATGTGGTAGAAGTGATGTGCTAATTCTGAGCCTTGCACACATCTGTCTCTTGGAATCCTGCCATTGCCGCGTAAATAAGCCTAGAGCATCTGGAATAAGCCTCCAGCCCCCGTTGCTCCAGCTGAAACCCCAGATGGACGAGACTACCATCGGTTAACCCAAAACATGTGTGAGAGATTCATCCAAAGTCAGCAGAACCACTTCCCTGACTGGATACATAAGGGTAACCAGATCTACCCAGTGACCCCTGGACTTGTGAACAATAATAAATAGTTACATGTTTTAAGCTTTGGAGTTTTGAGGCGATTTGTGACACAGAAATCACTAACTGATACAATAACTTTATGAAGTAAACTTGAGAAAAATGAGGAACAGAAAGTTTAAGCAACGTTCCCAAGGTCGCACAGCTAGTAAGTGTTAGAACTAGGGCACAGACTCAGGCCACTTAGCTCCAGAATTTGCTCTTTTAATCATCGTCCTATAGCAATCCTTTGGAGGTGACTTTTCCTCTTCTGCTGTAGAAATACATGAAAGAATTTCCTCATTTCTAAGATATTGTTTAACCATCCTGAAGCAGACCGAGACGAGCCTGGGGCAACTCATTGGTTTCTGCCATGGCTGCTTTGACCAGTCAGGAGACCAGCAAGATCTCAGCCTGGCTGCATGAGGCACTTTATATTTACTAGTCAGTAGCATTTAGAAATAGAATTCCACTGTCTTTCACACGAGAGCTGAAGAGTTTTACTAATCACTCAAGCCCTGCACTGAGAGAGAAGGCAGAGTGTAGAAAGCATTCAACACACATGCCAGAGTTAGAGTCAAAAGGAAAGTTTATTAGAGAAGAGGTAACACTTCATAGACAGAGCATGGTCTCCTCTCAGAGGCAGATTGAGAGAACCTAAGAGGTACTCAGAGGGACAGAGACAAGAGAAAGCGATGAGGACAGGGAGAGAGACAGAGTAAAGGCACACTGAGAGGCATCCCGAGTGTTCGGGGAATTCAGTTTACATAGCATTCTTTAGTTCCTGTGAGTTACAGTTTAAAGGCTATGTTTACCCATTTTCCTTTGATATGGACTTACAGTGAGGAAGGAGCAGAGTATGTAGCATGAAAAGGTAAGGATGTGTAGAGTGAAAGGCCTGCGGGCAATTTCCAGCCTTTAATCCAAAGGTTCCCCATGGTTTTAGCCATAAAGAATGACTCTTGGTTCCTGGTTCCCCTTCACAGGTGTTGGGATGAGTTTTTAGCAATCTCAGTAGAAATTTTCCTTTGTTCTGAAGATGTCCTCCTGGCTTGGCTGCAGGGCTGATCAGCACCTTGCAGTCTCTGAATGTAGCCTGATTAACATTTTTAATTCTCTTGACCCCTCCCTACATTACAATGGTCACAAATAAAATATTCAAATCTCAATAGCTTAACCCAACAAAGGTTTGCTTCTATTTGATATCACATGTGGCCGGCCATGCCTTATGGCCACCAAGAAATAGGGAGACAAATGTGCCAGGGCCTGGTCTGGGAATGCCTTAGCTCAATTTGCCCACATCTCATTGACCAGAAAGTAGACCTAACCTGTCTGCAAGGGAGCCTGGAAAACGCAGTCTTTCCGTGTGCCCAGAAAGAAGAAATGGCATGATAAACTTGTAGCACTGTCTCCATCAAAGTGTCAAGGAAATACTAGGTATTAATACTGCAGATGCGCTTGTCTGCCCGGGTCTCTGCTGGGCAGTGGGAGTTCTGTTCTGTGTCCCAGCTGCCATCCTAGCTTAGTTCCTGCGGGTTCTCCCCTGAAACAAACTCTACTTAAAAGTCTCCCTTGGCTGAGCCCCCAGGGTGCAAGTCAGAGTTCAGTTAGTGCTCCTACTACCTTAACGCAGCAGCCCCCCACTCCTCATCTCACTCCTCTGATGTGGACCTTCCTCAAATGCTGAGACTTCCCTGGGAATTGACTTGATGAGGCCATGGATCATCACCTCCCCCAACTTTAAATGCCTAAACAAACATGAAAAATGTTGCACGAAATTCTAGGGGCTCCCCAGTCCCCTGAGAGCCACCAGGTAATGTTGTTCTGCATGAGAGATGGTCATCTAGTTCACCCTCCTCACCTTGCGAGGGAGGGAACTTGAGCCCAGTCTAGTTCATTAACTCTCCAAAGGCAGACCAGTCACTGGTGTCCATGGCAGGGGTAACGAGGAGGCCTAGCTTAGAATTACAGCACAGGTTCTTGTGGGCAGGGGCGTCCAAAACACTGGACCTTGGCCTCACTCTCACAGACCCCGAGTCTTACAAAATGTCCCATGCAGGGACTGTAAAAAGGGGGCCTCTGAAAGGTGGTTCTGTATGTGCACAGCCTCTTGAGACTCGCATGGGGAGTGCCGATGCCCTTTTCTTCTCTTTTGAGGCCTGTTAACAACATTTTCTTCCTGAAGTTGTCACGAGTATGATTAAATTGCTGCTGCCTAGAGGTAAGGGCGGGGAGCAAGGGGATGGTGGGCGGGGTCAGTGGAGGCAGGGAGGGGCTGGGACAGTGAGGGCCTCTCGACCACCACAATGAGGCTTTCAGCGGTGAACAATGGAGCATAACTAGGAGGAGGAGGATGTGACAGGCCTACATCCCAGGAGACAGCCTCACTGCTCTCCTCCCCGCACCCTCTCTGTCCGTCATCCGCCCTCCCCTCCCCAGACACTAGATCTCCCACCCCCAGGATGCTTTTCAAAGCCAGGAGCCAGAAATGAGCAGAGTTTATGAGATTGCAAATCTGTTTTTTAAAAGCTCACCCTATTTTTTTTAATTTAGTTTTCAAGTCCATTTAATGGATGAGAAAACCGAGGCTTAGAAATCTTAAGTACCTTCTCCAAGATCACACGGTTTTGCCAGAAGCAAGTCTCAAAGTCAAGGCTCCTCCATCCAATCCCAGGTCCTCTCTATTGCATGGTGTGGAGGGAAACAAATGTGTTGACTGGGTGCTGTGTGCCTGTGAGTTTGTTTTCTAGAGCAGGGGTCCCCAACCTTTTTGGCACCAGGGACTGGTGCTCCTATGAGAATCTAATGCCTGCTGATCTGAGGTGGAGCTGAGGCGGTGATGCTAGCGCTGGGGAGCGGCTGCAAACACAGATGAAGCTTCGCTCGCCCACCACTCGCCTCCTGCTCTGTGGCCCGGTTCCTAACAGGGCGGCCTGTTCTAGAGCCTCAGCTTGCAACAATACAGGCCGCCTTCCCCCAACAAATCAGGAGGCTCAGTCACCTCGCCCAGTGTGCCTCTGCTTCTGCCGAGCACAGTGTATGACCACTGGACTCCTTCTGGCCTCCGATGACAGTGCTGATGCTCTGTGAGTATGTGTGTGTATATGTGTGAGGGAGGAAGAGATTGTGTGAGAGAGTGTGTGGTGTTTGAGTCTTTGTGTGTTGTGTGTGTTTGTAAGTATATTGTGAGTGTTGTGTATGCGAGTTTGTGTGAGTGTTTGTGAGTGTATTGTGTGTGATAATGAGTGTAAGAGAGAGTATGTCATAAGTGAGTGTGGGGTGTGTGTGAGTTTGTGAGTGTGGTATGTATGGTGCATATGTGAAGACGGTGTGTGAATGTGTGAGTGTGTGCTAATGTATATGTGTGGTATGAGTGTGTATGTGAGTGTGTGGTATGTGTATGGTGTGTAGTGTGTGTATAAGTGTGTGTGGTATATGTGTATAAGTGTGTGGTATGTGAATGTGCATGTGGTGTGTGTGACAGAGAATGTTGTAATAGTGTGTTGAGTGTGAATTATGTGAGTATGTGGCATGTATGTGAGGGTGTGTGGTGTGCAAGAGTGTATGGTATGAGTGTATGTGTGGCGTGTGTTCAGTTTGACTGTGTATTCTTATATGTCTGGTAGGTGAATGTAAATGTAGCTTGAGCATGTGTTGGTGTGGGTGTGCGCATGAGTGTATGAGAGGTGTGTGTGTGGTGTGAGTGTGTGTGAGTGTACGTGTCTGTAGGATGACAGCTGGTGCGG
>NW_006429864.1:3122087-3137858 GCF_000325575.1 Pteropus alecto | reverse complement strand
GCAAAGGATAAAGAGGAAAGTGACTCTGCTTCTCCTCCCTGACTCACATTGCAGAAATGCCAGATAGCTCCTGAAAGGCTGACGAAACAAGGTGCGATCTGTGAGGACTTAATTATAGTTGCTCTCATCACTGTAGCATGAAAGACCTAACAGTTTCCTCTGAGCCCGGATTTTTTCACCGAGTGGTGGAGAAAGGCTGGAGGGAGGGATTGGCAAAGGCTTTCCATGTGTGTTCTTGCCAGGGCCAAGAGCCCATGCCAGCCCACTCTGTTATGTAGCATCTGCAGAGCTAGCTCTTCACAAACATCAAGAGCTCTGTCATTTCCCGTTAGCCTCCAGCTCTTGCAATTCCAGGAGTGAGGTCAGTTCCATTTCAGAGATGGGATAAACAAAGGCACACAATGAATGGCTTGGAAAACATCAGCTCGAAGGTCGTCATGTTTTAAAACATTTCTTGAGCATCAACTGTATACCACGGACCAGACAACTGTCTCAAAGGTCCTTGATGATGTGTGTTGGTGCACAGGCATAAGAGCTGTGTCAGACAGTGGTACGCTGACAAACATCCCCTAACCCGTAGTGGATTCAAACAACAAAAACTTATTTATTTACTTAGTTTCGTTCATCGCTATTCTTGTCCATCACAGGTTGTCTGAGAGTGGTGCTCCCCATTATTCTTAATTCAGTACCCACATATTCCACGACTTGAAGCGTGGCCAGGCACTGTGACCAATGTGGAGCTTGGAAATCAAATATTGGCTCTTAACACTTCCACCCGGATTTTCCGTGGGTAAATTTGCTCTCATGCCATTAGCCGCATCTAACTCCAAGGAGCCAGGGCGGTGCAGTCCTGCAGTGTGCCCCGAGGAAGAATAGGATGTTTCTGTGACCAAAGCAAGGTGTAGCTGTGGACTACAGAATCGTAGAATATTAGAGATGGAAGAACCTAAAATATCACCCAATAGATACCTCTTAATTTACAGAAGATCAAGGCCCAGGAAGGAAATAATTTACCCAAACTTACAGTGTTCTATTGTGGGGGCCTTGTGCTTGAAACCCATCAGCATTTCTCCATGGATGTTAAGACAGAAAGCAAATCCTTCCTCTGGCCCCGAGAACCCACCAGAGCTGAGCGGGCCTCTCCACACTTAGCCCTGACTGCATTTCCTCTTGCTCTCTGCTCCGGGCACACAGGTCCCTTCTTGATTCCTCACATGTTCTGTGCTCCCCCACCTTGAACCTTGATTCTTATCTGTCCCTTCGCATCTCAGCCCAAACATCACTGCCTCAAGAAGCCTTCCCAAACTCCCAGGCTCAAGCAGGCTGCCTCTTAGGCACGTGTCCTTTTCCTCCACAGCTCACTTCAGCGTTCTTATTTTTGTATCTGGATATGATAGTCTTCCTTCTCCACCAGCGAGTATGCAACCTGCGTGAGGGTGGAGATGAGGTCGGGTCTGTTTGCTCACTTTCACGTAAGAAGATCATTTATTCCGATCCTTTATCTCAAACACATATACATGCATGTAAATACCACGGATTAAGGGAGTGCCACACTTCTATTTTAGAAAGAATGCACACAGCAGGGCAAGTGGACATAATAGGATTGCGAGATGATGGAAGGCAGGGCAGATGCCTGATTCACCTCACCATCCGCAGCACTTACCTATGTCTGGCATCTGGTAAGAGCTCATGGAATGTGTTTGCTGTTATTGAAATCCAAGAAGATAAAAGCCACGAGTCAGGCTTTCACTGAGAGTGTACAAAGGAGTGTAATTTGCCCTCCTTGGACACATCTTAGGGCAGAGGTCTTGTATGAGGCAGGCACATACTCAGTGTGATCCATGAGCTGTGGGTGCATAATATCTACCCTGCCAGCCTGGAGTGTCCACCACTCTATTCCTTTGGGCTAAAGTCTGATGGATTGCAAGTGAATTAAGTAGTATATTACTGGTGGTGAGTTGATTTGAATAAC
Organism: Pteropus alecto; assembly: GCF_000325575.1. Taxonomy (NCBI): domain Eukaryota; kingdom Metazoa; phylum Chordata; class Mammalia; order Chiroptera; family Pteropodidae; genus Pteropus; species Pteropus alecto. Next base: position 3,135,886 of record NW_006429864.1, on the reverse strand, counting down.
CATTAACACTTAGGGTTGCCATTAATTTTTTATCACCCATTATTACCTTGGTGTGAATTCCTAATTACAGCCCAGGACTCTGAGGTACAGGAATAGGAAGGGCGGCTATGGAGCTGGGAGGATGGAAGCAGAGGGCAGGAGGGAGCCTGGGCGTGCTTGGTTTGAGTGAAATCAGGACCGGGTAGGGGCACGGCACCAAGAATGGCCCTCCCTTCACCCTCTTCACTCACTCAGCCTCAGCTGGGAATGTGTGTTTATTCTGCAGTGACGGGATTTAGACCATAACCTTGTGGTGAGGTTTAAAAGTGCCTCGTGCTTTCGGGTGCCCCATAATCAGGCCTGCCTTCCAGACACACACACACACACACACACACACACACACACACACACACCCCTCGTACTTCCTTGTACACAGAATGGAGCACACGGATAAGCTCATCCACAGTAGGACATCACAGTGGCAACGGAGCTGGTTTCCTGTGTTGCCAGCACTAGGACATTGTATTTCATTAAAAACACGTATTGATTTGAAACTGTCCTGTGTAACTGATTTTGAGAATTCGGGCATCACTTGTAGATTACTGAGTGGATTTGTACCTTGACATGGCCATGGCTGCAGGAGTGTGTTCAGTGGGCCATGGGCCAAGCCAGGGCTTATCCCACACCCCTCCCGACCCAGACAGCATAGTAGCGACAGCTTATTTTCAATCTTCAGACTCAGCCTGGTCTTCATAGAGAATAAACTACACCTTTGGGAGTGGTGGCTCTAATCTGACTTGCATACTTCAATTTCCCAATGATTTGGGCTCTTTCTTATACCATATCAAAGCTCTTCTGGTTTCTTGCTCCCAGGCTTTCTCAAAGTTCCATTATAGTCAAGCAGCCTTACCTGGGTTTTATTCAGGGTCTCCATGCGTGGGCCCCGATCCCTGGTTTCAGATGTCCCCAGAGCTGATGTCCTCACTCAGAAATCTGGGCTGATATATGCCCCTCTCTGCTTGGAGAGAGAGTTTGAATGGGAGTTTTCTAATGGAAATTTTCTAAGTGGAAGCTCCTGCTAACACCCTCACTGAGTTGATTTCTTGGACTGACAACTGCCTTCAACTCTATCTTTAGACTCTAGTCCCCATCTGCAAACCTAGGATAGCCAATCAACTGGGCCTTTCTACCCGTGACTCAACTTCACACAGCCCTATAGATCTGCCTGGCTTCCCATCCCAGCATAGCCAAAGCCCTGGCTTTATTGACATTTTAGTGTTCTTAGTTAATTATATTCTGGGAAAGCTCGAAGAATGATATAAATTTGGTTCACAGAGCTTTTTACTTTGAGAGAGAGTTCAGGGGTCAGATTAATGTTGTTTGTTTGTTTTATTATTGTTGTTATTTGGTGTTGTTGATACCATTTTCCAGGCATGTGCTGTGCGCCTAACTCTGGATGTCGTTGGGTTAGTTTTGAAGGGAAAAATACATTTAAAGTTTAAAAATAGAAGTTTTAATTAGCCAACCACTATTCTAAACATAAAGAAATATTAGGCTTAAAAAATTTAAGATGGATAGAGATTCAGCCTCACCGAGGGAACCTATTATGTATTCTTTTCCAAGCTTAATTTTCAACATATTACATTTTATTCCTTTATTGTCTACTATGTGAATGGTCTTAGACACTGCCAAACCTGTTATGTATAGCCAAGCACCGATCTCGGTGCTCAGGAAGACTGACTCCTACATATGTGGCACACTGACTTCATCCAAGCTGAGTTTCGGCAGCTAGTTCGGGGAGAAGGGAATGAGGAGTATGGCCTTTAAAAGTTAGGGTCTGGGCAAGTCTTCCAGATAGCATCTGGTCTAGGTGAGGGAGCCCAGCCCCTCTGGATGAATCACTTCAGACTGATGGAAGGAGTGACGTATCTTCATTTCCACTGCATTAGTAGTTACAGAGTAAAACAGTTAGCTTTTATTGCATTCTAAGTACCTCGAAACTTAGAGGCTTAAAATAACACCCTTTTATTTATTTAGCTCATGATTTTGCAAACAACCAATTTGGCCTAGACTCAGCTGAATAGTTATTTTTGTCTCAGCTGGGCTCACTCATGAGTCTACAGTCATGTTGTGGGTTGGGTGGAGGCTGGCGAATACAGGATGGCCTCAGATGGAGTGGCTTGCTTCTTTCCCTGTGCTCTTTCCAGGAGGCTAGTCTGAGCTTCCTCACATGGAGGCTGAGAAGGGTTCTGAGAGAGAATGCAATCGCCCACTGTCTCGGGAGACCCGAGCTTAGAAGTGACATATCTTCATTTCCACTGCATTGTATCAGCCAAAACAAGTCACACACACACACACACACACGCACACACACAGAGCTCAGATTCAAGGGGAAGAGAAATAGACTTTAATTATTTATGGAAGGAACTGCAAAGTCACATTGAAAAAGCTGTAAATAGAGAAGAGTGAACATTGTGGTCATTTATTTGAGATCTAATTCATGGAAAGGAGGAACGTTTTTCTGAAAGTTCCGGGTTAGGAAAAGTTGAAGACTTTATCTCTTTACTTCCACAGTAATGAAAATCACACCCCTCTTTTAAGGCTTCTTGGTGAGGCAGCTCGGTATAATGGACTCCCAGGTTCATGGGCTTTGGAGTCAGACAGACCTGAGTTAGTGGCTGTATCACAGTGGGAAAAGTACACAAGCCCTGTAAAATTCAGCACATGTGGAATCTGGATGTTCGATATCTACTTCAAATGATTATTGTGAAAATTAGTCGGCCAATAATACTCCCTGCTTGACATATAGTCATCACCAAATCATGCTAACACGACCATTATTCATTCTGAGTCTAGTTTTTGCCTCCACTGTGGAAACTGCACTGACACCCTCAATCCACAGAGATCTCTCTGGAATCATAGCATTGGAGGGCTAGAGGGAGCCAGGGCCCTTTTATCCCAGATGTTCATTTAGAAGAGAGGAAACTGGAGCCAAGTTAAAAGGACTTCTCCAGTCTTATTGCATAATTAGGACTAAAAGTATCGATTTTCTTTATTTGCCACTGTAAAGTTTGATAGTGTTAACTCGTAGCTAACATAACCCTGTCTCCTTCTGTAGCCTGTTAGCATCTTGAGCAGTGGTCCTACACTATTTTCCAGGCACATGCCCTGCACCTAAACACAGCGGCTGGCACAAGGCAGGCACTTGGAGAAACACATTGGTGTAAGTGAGTGTAAAGAGTAAAAGACAGCAATGCCTTCCAAGGTATCTGAAGTGGTTGACGGGGTGGAAGTTATCCATGGGCCCACTGGAAATGAGCTAAAACGAAGGAAATCAAAACATCAGGAAATCCTATTTATCTGTCATATTCTTCTAACTTGGCCTTGAGGTTATAAATCAGGAAGAAATAAGCACAGACTCATAAATATCAATAATCATGGTTCTTTATTATCTATCTATATCTAATGTGGCCCCATAGCGTAAAGCTCCCGATTTCTCCTCTAAATTCACTCTCTATATTTCTTGTTTTGTCCAGGAGGCTGGCCTCTATGGACTGCTCTCTTGTGAGGGTGACCAACCCTCCTGGTTTGACCAAAACTTTTGCAGTTTTAACAGTGAATGCCCTGCACCGCAGGACGCTCGTCAGTTCCTGGCAGACTGGGATGGTCGGTAGCCCTCTAGCTTCACGTTGAGTTTGGCCACTGGGAGGCACAAGCAGGAGATCAGAGGGTGGGGGCAGATTAAGATCAAGATATTTGTGTTTGGGCTCCTTCTCACCGAGTCTCCGATGACTGATGGAGATTCCTCTTCCCTTTACCAAAGCCACAGTTTTTATTAGATGGCCTCCTCCTAACAGCTACTCTTCCAAGGTTCTGCTCCTTCAGACCCAGGGGTTGTAATGCCTCCTCTGAGTTGCTAGATCTGGGGTACTATGCTTTTCCAAAACCCACACCCAGATCTTTGTAAAAGTCTCTTTATTAAAAACCCTTCAAATTTGTGAAGACTGTCACTCATTTCCCCGGTGAGACCTGACTGGCTCTGGCCCTAGCTCCTGAGAACTATGTCTTTATTAAAAGCCCTTCAAATTTGTGAAGACTGTCACTTATTTCCCCGGCGAGACCCCGGTGGCCCTAGCTCCTGAGAACTACGCTTAATACTGTGACACATACAAGAAAGGTATAAAATATGACCTCTGCTTACAATCTAGTGGGGGAGAATCGCTTGTAATGAAGTCATCGGAGAGCGATAGAACAACATCTGAGCCTCGGTTTGTTCAGCTGTGAAATAAAGAGAATGAACTCAAAACAGGCTTTCAGGGATTTCCCAAAAACAAGAAAACATTTTCTGCCAGGTTTTTAAAATCTCGCTAACCATCTTTGTTACTCTATAACTGATAGTTGATCAAAAATAAACAAGATTTGTGTGGTCCTAACACAATAAGACTGATGACGTCTTAATAAGGTGTAAATTAAATGTAATGTTCAGGGACAGCCGAGGAGAGGAGTGAGCGGGGCTGGCTTGACACTGTCACGGAAGCCGTCCACGCGAAGATGGGCACAACACGCTGAGCTGCAAGGATGGGCGGTTTGGGATACAGGAAAGACAGCGGGATGAAGGCATTCCAGGTCAAGTCAAGACTACGAGTTAAAACGAGACTGGCAGGGAAGCCCGGTACGTGATGAAGAAGCGATGCAGAGGCTAAAGGGATGTGTTCGGGATGGAATCCAGTGGCACTAAAAGTCTGTGGTGCCAGGGCAATTGGATTGGCATAGGCTTCCTGTCGACCTGGGTCGGGAAGGGAAAACAAGGCATGCTAAGACTCTAAGATGGAATTGGATTGGCATAGGCTTCCTGTCGACCTGGGTCAGGAAGGGAAAAAAACAAGGCACGCTAAGACTCTAAGATGTAAACATAAGCTCCTGTCTTAGATGGACTTTTCTTTCATTTCGTGTGTGGCATAGGAATATAGGAATAATGTCCAAGGTCATACCACCCCTGTTCTCTGTAAGCGGGGAAGTTGATATAGAAGACAAGGCTCCCAGCTGCATGCACTGTTTTGTTACAGACCCAGGAGCTATCACCCAGAGGGGGACCTCGATATTGGGCTTATGTTTCAGATCCGTGGCATTCAAATGGCGCAGATCTACCTTTTGGAAAGACCCTTCAGGCCTCTGCCTGTTTCCTAGGAGAGGATTCCCAAAGCAGGGAGCATCCCTTGACGGAGTCATTCAGTGACCGTTTATACATTTGCACAATTAGCATGACTTCTGAGTATAAATATAAATCAGCCCAGAGAAACACATGATTAAGGGGCAGGCAACGTGCAGAGGGTTTTAGAAGGGCTGCCACTGAGGAGTTAAGCCCTGTCCTCACGCCACACCAAAGGCGTTAACAGCAGTGCGAGACCGAAGCCCACTGAGAAGGGGAACTCCCAGAATGCAGCGGGAGGCCGGCACTGCGGAGTTATTCCCAGGTGACACTGTTTGAATGTCATTTAAAGTTCACTTTCATTATTTTAATTGTCACTGTAAAAATTTCTCATTCAGGACTGATTATGTTCTAAGAGAAATCAGAACTTAAATTCCAATCAATCATAATTGAATGTGTTGTTGCAAGTGGCATATAAAGCTGTGCTTTGGATGTGATTAAGACAAGTATTAGTTACTCGTGAAAAGCTGCAGGGAGATTTAGGAGCAAGCAGGTTTAATCCCGAATAATTTACATGGCCAAAGCTATCGGACAGGAATGTAAATGCTTTATAGGTGCCCACATGCCTAGGGGAGGGTGAGGCTGCTGTTTTGAGTTCAGATACAAAGGCGCAGGAGCATGTGGAGTTTGTGAGGCGTCCTATGTGGAGTCCCGAGCCTCGGGCTCCGTCAGGAGATCTGGGACTTGGCCGGGCTCTTCCTGTTCCTGGCTGTGTAAGTTTAGGGAAGGAATTTAACCTCTTTGAACCTCAGTTTCTCCTTCTGTAAAATTTCCGCCTTAGAAATTTAAGAACAATTTATGGCGTAAGTATTATAACAGGACCTTGTAAACCCTAATGTGCTCCCACACGCTAACTTAAATTATCTATGTTAGCTTCACACATGGGATGGACATCAGGCCCAGTGATGGCTGGGCTGAGCACGGTCAGCGTGGGAAGAGGATGACATGAGTGTGGCGATTAAATGAGCCAGCCCAAGACACTGGTGTCATTGAAAGGGTCCTCAGAGTCCCAGCAGAGGAGGTCTCCATTCTTCATGCCCATGTCCCTTCTTTCTTGCTTCCCCTCAGATCCAGCTGTGAGCACTACCAGCAGGCCTGAGGAGACATCCTCGTGGGGGTCCAGGGACATTGGTTCTTTTCACTGTACAGAGCCAGAAATAGATACCTTGTCACAAAACCGGCATGAAACTCAGTCCTTGCAATGGAAGAGAAGTGAAACTCACCAGTTTGGGAGTTAAGCGGGTCAATTTGTCAAGTGTCTTAATCTCTGAGACCCAATAACCACATCCGGAACATACGGACAACAGCTACCTTATGGGGCCGTAGGAAGGATGAACACTGTCCTGACGAGGTGTGGGCTCTTGTAGGGGAAGAACCCTTCTAACTTCTCTGTCTGGTCAAATGATCAAATTAACATAAGACAGGTGAACAAGAGAAAAACGTATTTAATTTTGTATGTACAGGAACCCCAGAGATATGAAGTTTTAAGATAGTCAGGGAATTGAGGGTTATATACCATCCTGAGCTAAGGAGAAAGGGTCTGTCTGGGGCTTCAAAGGGATGAAAGACAGTTCATAGGGAGGTGGGAAGAGCACCGTTGGAACACAAATGTCTGCCGAGTCACGCAGAGAAGTCTTTCTGATGTAAAAAGAAGTTGTCTTTGCTAATAGCTCTCTTCCTGGTACAGACTCTCCAAATTCTTGTAGGCAGCTGCGGGATGTAAAAACAAAAACTTCCTGTGTCTTCTGTTTCTTAAAAATTATCTTCCTTAAAACAATTCTCATGCCAAAGAGACACATTTTGGGGTGGTAAATTTTGCTCCTTTACATGCTCAAAAATGGTAGTTATCGCTGTTCCTGCCAACACACTGTGGCATCAATGCAACTTTGGATTTTGTATACAAGGGTTTCGAAAGGGAAGCCAGAGGCCAAGTCCCCTGGTTTCTGCTTCCAGAAGTTTTCTGACTGATGTTGTGGCCATGGACCCTCAGTCAATTGGGTCTGAGCTTCTAGAAGTCTGCAGACAGGATGACCGCCGCTTATGGTACTGACTTCTCTCTCTACATGCTAGTGCCTGAGACTCTCTTCCTGGCTGTGGCAGGACACAGAGCAGGAAGCGACCGCCAGTGACTCTTCCCTGCCTGGACGTGCCAACAATCTTTGGCTCTGGAACCTTCCAGAAAAGAGGAGGACCCCAAGTCGTTTCTTCCCTCGACCCCACATACAAATCAATTTTCACGGGAAAGGAAGTCAGGGGAACTGCCAGGGACCTAATAAAGGTCTCTGAAAACAATGTTTCTCCATTTGAAAAATAAACCATGTCTTTAAATGCATTAACTCTGTGGGGAAATAAATGTAATAAACCAAATTCAATCCCTGCCAACATTTGTTTTCTTATCTATGTAAAATCAATATACTTGTTGCAATTATGTCTTTCAATAAATCCTCCCAAAGTCTTATTTTCTCATAAGATTTCCTGCCGCACTCAGATTCATTGCGTTCATTTTCCATCCAGAGAAATTGTTTCTTGCATTTTCAAGCCATCCGGTTTCCTTGAAGGATGCCGTACCCCACCCTTCTTCCCCCTTAGCTGCTGCTTCTCTTCTGCAAGGGCCATTTAGGAGACAATTACTTTAATTGGATTGTGGCCTGGGGCTGGGGTTTGTGCTCAGGGGAGCAGCCCGTTCTGGCGTAGGAGTGAATTTCCCACCCAGCGCTGGCCTCAGCCTGTTGCCTCCTTTGCATGGTCCTGGAGGACAGCTGGGAGGGTGCAGTCAATTCCCCTCAGAGGCGAGTTTTGTGAGGGAATGGATGGCGCAGGTGCTGCAGACTCTTCAAATCAGAACATCCATTTCATTTTTTAGTGGATGTGTGTGTACTCTTGGGCCTCCTGTCCTGCCAAGCTTAGAGGAGATGGATCACAGCGCGCTAGAGCCAAAAGAATCTGGAACAACCGTGCGCCTGCCGCCTGTCCACTATCGTGGGAATCCAGTGAGTGATGCCCGCCAGCACCACCCCCCAGGCCTGCGCATGCACGGTAAGGGCTCACAGAGAGGCAGCTTCCCTCCCTCTCGCTTCCTTCCCTTCCGAGGGCAGGTCGCTCGCTGACTTCAGAATGGGGAGCGACTTGCCTCAGGTTGTCAGCTCTGAACTTGGGTCTGTGACTTCCAAAGCAAAGCCGTGCTGCCTCGACACAGGTCTCCACTGAGCTGAATGGCTGTCCTACCTGTCTCCCTTGTCTGGGCTGGTTTTCGGTGCTCACTGTGTCTCGGCGTCTCACACATTCTCTCAGATCTGTTCTCAGGCTTCCCTGGGTCCCTCCTCCCCTCCCCCTCATGCCGTCCCACCTGCCCCCCTCCCCGGGACCTGCCCCAGTCAGAGAAGGGTCACTGCCCTCCTCACCTGCCCCCTGCATGCAAGGCCCCACTGCAAACTGGCTGCTTGTTTCAATGACTCCACTGAGTGATTGCAAAGACACGGAGGAAGCACTTGAAAAGGCGATCTCTTACAAAATGCTGTTTGTTGTGACAGGACAGGAAAAGGCCATCAGCCTCCCAGAAGTCCTGGCAGCCGGCACAGCTTGACGAGCTGAGACAGGAGACGAATGAGCTGCCAGACGCTGAAGAGACTGTAGACTTTAACTTATTTATTAAGCTAAATTATTTACATTAAGGAGTCACTGCTCTGAGTAATTTATCTCAAGCTCCAAGTCCAAACACCGTTTTGAATGGGCGTGGTTGACCCTTGGAGGGGATAAAAAAAAACTAAAAGAACCAGAGAGAAAGTGTTCAACTCTTCCTTGTCAACCTCTGCACCCAGAGTGGAAGGGGAGATTTGTAGAGATTGGGGCGCTGAGCAGCATGATGTCAGCTTCACCATGCTGGAGGCAGTGCCCAGGCGGGGGGCAGCGACTCCCAACCCCCTCTCCTGATTGGTGCAGCAGGTAACTCCAGCTGCCCTGGGCCGTGAAGCCACCAGTTTAAAGGGGAACTGAGACATAGCCAGAGGCTGCAGAGATGAGAGAATCCCAATTCACTATTTATAAAGCCTTGGGAGGATGCCCCCTCCCCATATAGGAATTTGATAATTATTGAGGGGGAAATTTGCTATTCATCTTTTTTCAATTATTAATCAGCAGAAAAGGCCAGGCGTGCATGGAAATCCAAGACGAGGAGTTAGCCAGGTTTTCCCCAGTTTGTGTGTGTGTGTGCCCGTGCGGGGGGCGGCGCGGAGGGAGTTGGGGTGGCCCAGAATTTTCTGACTAGTTTAAAGTCAAGACCACAGACGTTCCTTCTTCAAAACTCAACATGGGTCTCTGGGTCCATCCCCAGGGAAAGCCGGCTCGGTTTAGGTGAAAATCTCACCACCGGCCTCCTCTTGTAATGTGGAAATGGTCATTTCACCACTGCTTCGGCATCCTTTGAAGGCTTAATATCTTATTAAAAGAAAGAGGAGCCGTTTCTCCAGGAGCGAGTCCTTCGTGTCTTCTGTCTTTTCTGGGCACATCTACGTGACATAAACATGGTGGGCGGGCTCGGTCCCCGGGCTTGGGAACTAGACAGAACTGGCTTGAATTTTTGACACTGTTTATTAATCGTATAATCTTTGACTTCCATTTCCATATTCATAAAATGGGGATTAAAAATACTATCTTCCTCGCAGGGCTGTTTTAAGAATAGTGTGCATGAAAGCGCTGTTGTATGATCAGCAGTCAATATAATGTCAAGGATTACTTTGTCCAGGTTTGCCTGCAATCTAGTGAAAGAAACGAAATATACTTTTAAACTCCAGAAACCTAAGAAGGCCTTTTATTTCTTTCGTACCTCTCCCAAGCGCCTATCTGGTATGGCACCTGCTCTCTCCCCGGTGTTCAGTCACAACTGGGCTTGTCAGCAGCGCAAAGATAACGTGCATCCAGAGACATATGGTTTGGTAGAAAGGGCCCTGAACTTGGGGTCAGAAGTCTGTGGGTTCAAATTCTGCTTCTACCACTTATTAACTAGTGACCTCGGCCTATTCGCGCTACTCGATTATCCTCCTTAGATCTCTGAGAGATCAGTGGTATTATCCAGACTTTATTGATGAGGAAATTCAGGCTTGGTCAGCATTCGACTGCACAGCAAGAAACAGTGACAGCGTTAGCTTCTGTTATTACACCATGAAGGCTGTTGTTAACAGTGAGTCCTAAAATGTGTGTGTTAAGGTGGTTTTCTGGGGGTGTGAGTAGATTTTTCACTAAGACCTTTCACACCTCCTGAGAGGTGGAGCCCACCAGGCAGGACGGGCTCGTGTGTGGACAAGTGAATGCAGTGAACTGACGACCTACTGGCTGGCCAGGCCTACCGTCAGGCCACCAGGCAGGGCCTCAGAAGGAAGTAGATGGCCCGTTTTTACTTGAAAGTGAGTTTAATATAACGACTTGTTAAATAACAATTCAGCCAAGTAATTTTAAAGATCTAATTGGCTTTATTGAACGATTCATGAATTGGGCAGTAGACCATCTAGCAGCTAGACGGGTGCTCCCCGGAGCTGCTGAACAGGAATGGTTTTTAAAGGCAGAGAAGGAGTGGAGAAGGGGAAATTACTCACAAAGAATGCCTTGTTTTGAGCAAGGTGGCTTCCCGAAGGAGAAGCGAAGGGGTCTTTCTTCTTATTACTCCCTAGTGCTGACCAGGAAATTCTAGGTTGGCTGGTTCAAGGTCACACTCCTGGGTGGGGGGAGGGAGGGGTTTGAAACTGTAATTAATTTAGGTATCATGTCTTGGTTTGCTGCTGTGGGCCTTAAAACAAGTGACTCACACACACCTCTAGGTCTTTATCACTGATAAAGAAGTAAATTTCGACTCAGTGAGTTATGAGAAATATTCGTTTACTAAAGGCACGTTATGAGGTAGAAGACAAGTCAAGCCTAAAACTGGCTAACCACATGGAAATGAGGATACATACCAGGGGTGGGGAGGGCACAGGTCACAGCCAGAGAAGATAGAGAGCTGTCACCCCAGGGGAGGGAGAGGTCTGAGTTATATTAGGGCCGTGATGGGTGGTTATAAAGGTGTCCTTAGGGGATTGCCAAGTGAGGTCATTTTGATGGACGCTTGGCTGCTATATAACTAACTTTGTCTAGTGTGCGCATGTGCTTACCCAGAATTCAGTTTGTTATAATTAGATTCATGAACTCCCAGGCACAAACATAGTATTATAATGACAGTATAATGAGGCTTAGACTGTGGACAAATTAGGGTAGTACCTTCTGTGCAGGCGTCTGTGGCTGGATTAAACCAGCTATAGATTATGGCCCTCCTGTCCTTTGTCTCTGGGGATCCAGGAGGGAGTCTCACCCCTGGAGTGTTCTTTGATTGGTCTCTAGGCTGGGCCCCTATTCTTTTGTCCCCCTGTCGCTCATGTCTGACTAGCTACCCAACAACTCCATTGGAGGCCTGTTGTCTCATTTGTAACAGACGATTCACAAAGGTGTGGGCAGGTTTAGGGTTTACTTCCACAGGCAGGACCTGGCTGGGAAAACCACAGAGCTCTAAAGGTCCATTAGGTCTGCAGGGGTGAAGGGAGGAAGCAGTTCCTACAACCTGGAGAACGCCGTGTGTCTAACAGAACCTGAGACCTTTGGGCAAGAAACAAGCCACCCACTGGAGCCCAAAATGAGGGAGGGAGCTGGGGGAATAAGCACACCTCCTCTTTTTACTCTTCATACTCTGAAGTAAGGGACCTGCCTATGAAGGCCCCTGTCCCTGGTTACAGAGCAGGGGGAGAAGGGAGGAGAGTGGATGGTAAGGGGCCAGCAGAAGGCACTCGGCACATTGACTGCGTCAACTCCATACACATGTTACGGAGCTAAATGGGTCTCTTTAAATATCCACCAAAGCAGGGCAACCAATAGAAAGTTTCTAACATCCCACACGTCCCTATGAATGGACCATTTACTTTCAGGCTATTCTAAAACTCAGATATTAGAAACAAAGCTAACGAATTGGACCTGTAGCAGCAACATCCCAATGGCTTCTTGTTTGGTGCTCAATCTATTCAGATCATCAATGCTCCCAACAACCCATCTCTGGGTTTTTCTCCCTGGGGCTCCGGGCTGCATCAATACAATCCCAAGACAGTCGGTCAATTCAGTGGGGGTGAGATACCTCAGCAGCAATCCATCAATTTGTGGAAAGCCAATTAACTCAATTTTTACTCTTCAATCATTTGCTAAGGGCACAGTATACTGCTAGTTATGGCCTCATGTCTGCTCACACCTAATTCCCCAGGACACTCAGTCCCCCAGCTCAGGTTGGGGTAGGTCCTAATCTAATTCTGACTGAGGCTGCAATACAATGAGAACCTTACCTGAACCAGAGGGTTAGGATCAAGTTACTTACTTATCCCAGAACCTGGGAACATTGAGTCTCTGCCTTGCTTCTTAAATTCTCTTGCTTAACAGACAATCCTATGTCTTTAAGATCAACTGTTAGGGACCAGTTTGTTCAAATAGACACAACTTTCTATTCTCCTTCTTTAGATATTGTGTTATTCCATTTTATGGAGCAAGTCTTCTGCCTAGATCTTTACCTTTAATTCATTCATTCATTCATTCATTCATTCATTCAGTATTTAGGAGAACTTACTCTGTGAGGAGCAAGTCTTCTGCCTAGATCTTTACCTTTAATTAATTAATTCATTCATTCATTCAGTATTTAGGAGAGCTTACTCTGTGGGTCAGTCAGTCCTTAGCCATCTTGCTTGTTGCCCTTGATTATCTCTCTAGGAATGTAGTCAGCATAAACCCCACCCACTCATTGGTCCTGTTCCCCATAAGCAAACATCTCTTGAGGGCTGACTATTGACAATCTTCCAGTCTTCCAGGTATAAAGGGAGCCTGGACCAGTTGAAGTTACACTTTCATGATAATTGGAAGCCTAAGTATCACTTTCTGTCCTCCTCACAACTGCCTTCATCACGTCTTTCCCACTTAGCTGACTTCCTGGATCAGCATGTAAACGCTGGGTCACACTCAGCTCTCAGGTCCCACCTTCTCCTGGCCACGCTCTCTGGAGCCAGCCATCATCCCTCACACAGGAGTCCTCGCTCATGACAGGGACCCCTAGTGCAGTTTCCACTTCATGGTCAAGGGCCTTCAGCACATTTCTGTTATACCCTTTCTGACTCCCTTAGATAAAAAATAATTTTTTAAATTATTTTGCATTATTAATCTCCAGATACTTACCATTTTCATTTTTCATTCTCTTCCATCAGCTCTGTGAGGGCCAAGCCAAATTGTGTTCTCAGGGCTTAGCATATGATGGACGATCGTATTAGACTGAATGACCATCTCCCCAGGTGACTCCATGATGGAATAACTGAATGAATGCCTGTTAGTCACTGGAAGACACGGAGGTGACAAGGGTATGGTCACTGACCTTAGGACTTTATAACCTTTGATACTCAAATCTAGTGGGGAAATGGACATGAATAAGCTCTACTTGAGTTCGTGTTCGAGAGAAGAAAGTGCCAAGTGAAGACACAAGCAGAGAACCAGAAGAGCTAAGAAGAAGGAGCCATTCTATGTCCAGAAGGACCAGGGAAGTGCTCATGGCGAGAAGGATTTCCGA
>NW_006429864.1:3112585-3122061 GCF_000325575.1 Pteropus alecto | reverse complement strand
AGAAGTACTAAGCATACTCTTAGGAGGTTCTAGTGGACTGCATTGGTCATTGCATTTTCCTATTCTTAGTCTGACTTTCAATGTTTCATGAATAGTATATTCTAAATAAATCAACGTTTTTCTCAGGCTGTAACACATTCCTTTCCCGCTACCTTCTGTGCTTTCTTCCCAAGACAACCAGTGCAAGCAGGTCCGACTTTTCACTAGCAATTAAAAATAGATCTTTTACTTGTATCAAAGAACCTTTTTTTAACAAAAGAAGTTGGAATTTCAGACCCTGTGGAATCCAATTGGTCAAGGACGTCAATATTTTAGAATATCAGCCACTCAGATAGAACTGGACAGAGAGTATGTATAATTGTGCTCTTGGGAAGGGGGTTTTATTTAGTATTGCTAACCATACAGCTTTGATTCTTGTTTACTTTCAGATACCCTTGAAATGAATTATCCAGACATTTTCCTTGTTAGTGCACAAAAGATCACTATCCTCTCCTCGCTCACACGACAGATGAGAGTAGAGAAGGGTCATCAACATAATAAGAGAATTGCTACCTTTATTTATTGGGGAAGGGCATCCACTTGAAGTTGGAGGCTCAGCATCCAAGGCTTGCAATCCATGGAGAATGACTCAGAGATTACATTTTTTATAGAACAGCCACTTCCACTCACTTAAAACGATTTATACCTAATAATAACAGAGCTGGTTAAGTTGCTGTTCACATCACCCACAGACCATCTTGGAGATTCTTATTTTAAACTGTTTGGCTTGTCCTACGCAAACATGAGGGAAAATGCTACCCTTCTCTAGCATCTCGTTATCTAGAGAATAGGATGTTCCCACAGAAAACTAGGGAACTATTTAAACCTTGGCTCTTAAGCTCTTCCTGAAGAAGGGAGAGGAGGGGATTCTGAGGTTTTTCACATGCACAAGTCTTATCTTTTCTACTGAGCTTCCTCTGATCATTGCAGTTCCACTGATAGCCTCACAAAATTCATTTTCTGCAGAATCTTGTTGACAGCCATGAACGGCTCTGGGATTTTGCACACAATGGTGTCATTTTATTTAATTCTTATAATGAAATTTAACTGTTTTTATGTATTAGTCTTGCCCTAATTTTATCATAAGCCCTGAGGACAGGGAATACACCACATTATATAATTTTTTACATTCCACATAGCCAAATATGTAACATAGCATCTTGCTTGGGAAATATCTAGGGAAAATGAGAATACAGGCAGATGGCTGTTCATTTGGGTAGCAGGTACCTCTCTATATTTTCGCTGCACTTCGTTTTTACTTTTGCCTTTCATCATCATATCACAATATCTTCACATAGTGCCCAGCACCGAGTAGGCGCCCAATAAATATTTATGGAGTCATTAAATGCATAAGAGGACTCAGAATTCAATGAGTCCTCTTTTCTCTTAACTGTACCCTCACATACACGCAAACACAGACAAATACAAAAACAAAACCCTGTTTACCTCTAGAAATGTTAGAATGGAAAAAAAATTTGAGGGAACTACCTTTGCATGTTTTTCACAAACGGGAATTTTCTTTACAACAAACTTAATCAATAATCAGGAAGCTCTCTGCTTTTCAGCTTAGTTCGGTCTCTTTAGGGACACCTCTAACTATTATAAAAATCTTTCTAGGTACATCTTATTCCAATATAATAGAATGTTTCCTTAGAATTGGTGACCAGAGCCCAAAACTAAAAAACAAACAAAAAAAACGAGCCTGTTCTAAATGTTTTGATAGGAGCCTCCAACAATTAAAGCCAGCTACTGTCTCCTGAGCTGAGAGGTGATAGAAGCAGCCTTGCAATTATCCACCACAGTCTGAAATTCCACTTTGCTCCCTACAACTCTTTGCCAATCTATATAAGCAGATGCTAAGAAAGGAGGTTAAAAATGAAATTATTTAAATTGTGTGCCTGAACTCACTTTCAGCCACTCGCCAGGCTAAGCGATGAAGCTCCATCCACTGGGATGCCTATAGGAATGGACTCCGAGCTCTCCTTCCCCAGCTGGGTTCTTACTGAACTGCAGAACACTACAAGTCCACCCTTGTGGTACCCTAGGAGTGATGAAGGAAACTTGACATGAATATTTTGAAGTTCAAGATGTACCTGGACCTAAAGGTGGTGTCAGATTCCTTCCTGGGCATTTCTGAGGGAAAATGGTTTGCTGGAGTAGTCTGACCCAGGAGGCTGAATAGAGGCCATGAGCGGGGTGCCTGGGGGGAAAAGATAGAGCACCTTCCTCAGCAAGAGGACCTCAGCAGCTTCGGGAGCTTCATACGAAAAAATACTCAGGTAATAAGAGGAAGCACATACTGTGGGCCCTATGAAGAGGGGGTTGGGGTGTGATCTCCTGCTCCCATAAAACATGACCGTTTCTCTCTGAGAGATCCATAGTTACCAAGACGACCAAAGTGAGGCTGAATGTTAGATCAAGAACCTCCAGGTAGGCCCGGATCTACATGGAGACCCCACATCATGGATGCCGCGAGTTAAGGCCATGCAGTTAAGACCACTTCTTCTGATATATCTTGTCCTCTTCTACCAGTCTCCAATAACGACAACAATAAAACAAACAAACAATGTGGGAGGAAGAAGGAATAACAGATTAAACCTGGCCTGGTCACACCGAAGATCCTGAGCCAGGCCAAACCTGAGTTGAGGGGAAGGGGAGAGATGACAACGTTTAAATTTAACATGGACTTTATTGAATTAAAGAAAAATAACGTGGCATATGCCATTGTGACTTGTCAAAACATTGGATTGGTCAAACCGCGGTTCAAGGCATTCACTGGAGAAAAAGAAAAAAATGTTTAAATGTTTATAACCCACTAATTTTGACTATTCGGGAAACTGGCTATATTATTGTTGATTCAAAATCAGACTTCCTATAACTTCCGCCCATTGATCCTGCTCCTTCCCTCTAAAACCAGCATCCACTTCCTCTTCCACTTAAGGGCCCATCAGCTACCAGAACGTGTGCCATTTTGTTAACTGTTTTCCTAGGCTGTCACCTCCAGACCTCCCACTGTCCTGTGGCTCTCATTTGGATAGTCTCCATTTTGCCAGGATCTCTTTAAAAATGTAGTGACAGGAAGTGAATCTAGTACTCCTGGGGGGATCCAGCCAGAACAGAATAGAAAACAAAAACGTTCTTTCTCTTGATCTAGAAGTCCTATTTGGGTATAAATTCTTATAATTTGATTTAAAAAATGTTTCCAGTTTTTATTCCCATGTGTCAGAGGTTATACTAAGATTTTCTCTTGTACTATATTATTTAATTTTTACAAAAATATTTGTGGTAATTTCCTCTTTTGGCCAAGATATAGTCACAGTGACCAGATTTACCTGCATATCTAAAAGACAAAACAAAACAAAAACAACAACTAAAATCTGGATTAAGTATGTGAAACAACAATCATTAAGACACTGAACACCAGACAACAAAGAGTAGTGTCCCCTGAGACATAAGACGCAAACCAGTTGAGTTCGATGATTGTTTTAGCTCACTGCCTAGAGAGGGCTCTCAGGCCGTGGCACAGGGAGAGGGAGCCCAGGCAAAGCCCAGTGGCCTCACCGAGTTGAGGAGGCAGAACTGGGAATCTGGGAAGGTTAGAGTGGCTACTATTCATAGGGCAGAGACAAGGAAAAGAGAGAACTGCACTTCGAGAGAACTTGAGATATGCACAGGGCTCCCGTTAAAGGCTGATCAACCCATGCGCATGAGAAAACTGTCCCAGCCTGGGGAAAAAACCACCTGAAAGAATTAGGGGTAACAACTCTCTGACTTCACATAGAGACAGGAATAGTACCTACTCTTACCAATGAGAGTGGAAAAAATAATAATTCACATAGTGTTGGGTAGAATACTCAGCAGGATCTTCAGTGGTGGGGAAAAGTTAGCCTTAGACTAAATGTTTCTCTTGTCCTGTTTATCAAAATTATTTAAAAAAAAAAAAAACACTGAAAGGATCAAATGTTCACTATAACTTATCTCAGAAATATTTTATAACAAATCTCAGGAATATTTTATAATTTATAATATAATATAAATTTATAATATAAATCTCAGGAATAAAACAATATTCAGCATGCAACAGGTAAGAGTGCAATGTCTAGCATCCAATTGAATATCACCAAACATGCAAAAAGCAAAATAATTACAAACTATGATGAAGATAAATATCAGTCTATTGAAACAGAACCAGAAAAAAACACAGATGAAAGACTTAGTAAGCATTAACACTAAAATAGTTATTATAATCACATTCCATATGTTCAAGAAGCTGGAAGAAAGCATAAGCATACTGAGTAGAGACATGGAAGATAAAAAAGTTCTAAGTAGAAACACCAGAGATAAAAACTACAGTTCCTCAAAGGAAAAATATACTAGATGGGATTAATGGCAGATTAGACATTGCAGAACGATTGGTAAACCTGAATGAATAACAATATAACTATTCAAATTAATACAAAGAGGAAAAAAAAAACTAAAAATACAATGAACAGAGCATTAATAAGGTGAGGGACAAAGTCAAACACTTAATATAAATGTAATAGGAGTTCCAGATAGGAAAGTGAGAAAAAAAATATTTGATAAAATAATGGCGGAACTTTTTCTAAATCTTAGTAAGAGAAGATCAACAAAATCCAAGCACGAGAAACATGCAGGAAACTAGTGATAAAGAGAAAATCTTAAACGAGCTAGAAAAAAAAAGTCAAGAGATAAAGAAGAGCAAATATAAGGGAAAAAAACAAAACCAAAAACAAAAAAACCCCAGCAGATTTCTCATTGGAAACAATGCAGAGCATAAGATAATGATGTAAAAGTGTTAAAGGAGAGAGTATGCACACAGAACACCTTTCAAAATTTAAGTCGTGCAAAGAAGGTTCTCTGATCACAATGAAATTAAATTAAAAATTGATTACAGAAAGATATTTGAAAAAACTTTTTAAGAAATATTTGTGTACTAAATTACACACGTCTAAATTATCTTCAGATGAAAGAAGAGATCGAAAGCCAAATTAGAAATTATTTTGAATTAAATGAAAATTCTAGGGGATGAGATCTAAATGTAAAATCAAAAACTATAAAATTTCTAGAAGAAATCATAAGAGACAACGTCGTGATCTTGGATTAGTCAAAGATTTCTTAGATATGACACCGAAAGCATTATCTATAAAAGAAAATGATTAAAAAATTGAGCTTCAGTGAGAAAAGGGAATAAAATGTTGATATGTGCAATAATATGAATAAATATAAAAATAATTATTCTGAGTAAAAGAAGTCAGAAGAAAAAAGTACATCTTGTATAATTCCACTTATATAAAGTTATAAAAAAATATAAATAAATCTGTAGTGATAGAAAGCAGATTAGCGGTTGCCATGGGAAAGGGTGAGGGTGGGAGAGGGGCTTGATGGAGGGATTACAGAGGAAGGGATGATGGATATGTCCATTATTTTGATTGTGGTGAAAGTTTTATGAATGCATACATGTGGCAAAACATATCCATTGTGTACTTTGAATACGAGCTGTTTATTGAATATTAATTATATTTCAGTGAAGTCTTTAAAAAGTCCTTTGAGATAAGTGCTCTCAGTAGACCCATCTTATAGATGCAGAAACTTAGCCACAAAGAGGTAAGAGATACCTTCGAGGCTTTACATGTAGGCATGGCCAATCCATATTTGAACCCAGCTCTCTCTGACTATGGAGCTCCTTTCTACGCTAGAATAGTTATTTTCACTCTAGAATATGCCTCTGCTTTCAGGAGCTGAGCATTGAGCTAGTACTCCATTCGATAAACGAGGACTTTTCTCACATAAGCTGCTTTTGGGTCTGGACTCCCTCAAATAGAGCTGATGTAGCTGTGAACATATGGAGTACCCTGGTGCTCAATGCTGAGCATTTGGAATTCTCTGACTATACTCTCTCCCTATCAATCAGTCCTGTAGCTTTAAACACCATTTCTATGTTTGATAACTTTCAAATTTGCTCTTTCATCTGTGAGTCCCAGATTTCTGCTTTGTATACCTTGGACAAAATAAAAAAAGACTACCCTCAGTGCTAAGGATGGAATGTTTAGGTCCCCTCAGAATTCATATGTTGAAATTCTAACCCACAATGTGATGGCATTAGAAAATGAAGGCTTTGGGAGGTGATTAGTCATGAGGGTAGACCCCTCATGAATGGAATTCGTGCCCTTATGAAAGAGACCCCACAGAGCTCAGTCATTTCTTCCACCACGCGAGGACACAGCAAGAAAATAACCATCTATGAACCAGGAAGTAGTTCCTCAGTAGGCAAGGAATCTACCAGGACCTCGATCTTTGACTTCCCAGCCTCCAGAACTATGAGAAATGCATTTCTGGTATTTATAAGCCATCCAGTCCATGGTACTTTGTTATAGCAACCAGAATGGACTAAGACCTAACAACAATTACAAAATACACTAAGGGACAATGTAGTAACAGAAAGTTGGAAGGACCTTCTCTGAAAATAAAGCAGTTGTATTTAGCACAAAAGAAACCTGGCCAAGCCTCATCTCATAGAGAACATCTGGAATTAGTTAAGAAAACATTTTCTTTTCTCCTTCCATCGTCCTTATGTCTCAGAGACCTACATCTTCTATCTCTTGATCTGAGAAAGTGATTCTTCTAGCAGCAACGTAGACACACACTTGAGAGGAGTATAACCCACACACCCTGTGTGTTGGCAAACACTAGATATACACCATTTTTAGCATATTTGAGAGCTACACTGAGAATAAAGTCAAGGAAACATCTCCTGATGACTCAGAGAAAGATCAGTACTCCAAAAACATCTACTGCAAGACAAAAAGAGGAATTTTATGAAGCTGTTTGACATCTCAATAGTATGCAAAATAATTGGTTTCCAAAATAGTAGGGACAAAGGAGAAATAAGAGAAGTAAAATAAAGGCAAAAAATTATAAGGTAAGAACCAAACGGAATAAGATATAGCAGGATGAATTTCAAAGATCCGTGAATAATATAGGGAAGAATTACAAGATAATTTAAAAACTAAAAAAACAAAACTAAAATCTTTTTTTGAGACTGTTGAGACTTCCACAGACCAAAGGAGGCTGTGGAGACACATGATGATTAAATTCATTTTGGTATCCTGGATTGAATGTTGAAACAGAAAAAGGACATTAGTAAAATAACTGAAATTTGAATAACTGGAGTTTCATTAATAATAATGTTCTGTAGTAGGTTAGATAATGCCCCCTCCAAAGATATTCCCTTCCTAGTGCCTGGAACATGTGACTGTGTTACCTTACATGGCAAAAGGGACTAAGCACGGGTGATTAAGGTAAAGGTCTGGAGATGAAGGCCTATCCAGGATTGTCTGGGTGAGCTCTGCAATGTAAGCGTGAGGGTTCTTGTCAGAGGAAGGCAAGATGGTCAAAAACACAAGAAGGGATGAGACGACAGAAGCAGAGGTTGGAGTGATGCACCTTGAGGATGGAGGAAGAGGCTGCAAAACAAGAGATGCTGGCGGCCTCTAGAAAACCAAAAGGTTGAGGAAGAACATCTGCCCTGGAGCCCCCAGAAGAAACACAGACCTGCCAACACCTTGCATTTAGACTCTGGTCTCTAGAACAGCAACAGCCTAAATTAATGTTGTGATAATTTGTTACAGCAGCAGTAAGAAACTAATACACTTACCGATTTTGGTTGCATAGTGTGACAAATGTTCCACGGTAATGTAAGGTGTAAACCTTGAGGGGAACTGGGCGAGGGTGTACAGGAATTATCTGTACTATCTTGGCAACTTTTCTTTAAATGTACAATTATTCCACAGGAAAAGTTTATTTTAAAACTTCTTGTTTGGGGTCTTTTAAAACAGAAATGGATACTGCAACAAGTCATTTAATGTAGCTGTCGACTGAGAGTCTCTCTTAGAATACAAAAGAAAAAGATAAAAACATGGTCACCAATAAGGTTTCAGATAAGGAGTACAAGGAACGAATGTGTAATATTTTGATGACTGGGGTTTTGGAGAAAGATATCAGTGCAAAGGAAATATAAACAAATAAATCTATCATGCTAGAAGAAAATCTTCCTGAACGGAAGCAAAATCTGGGGTTCTAAACCCATTCGGACAGCTTTTTCTTAAATAACAGAAATGAAGAAAAAAAATAGTGTAAAATTTCTTGCAGAAAAATATCAGGTTGCTGCAGTGGGCAATAGTCGGGCTGGCTCCCCAGTTTTAAATGACGCCTTCTTGCTGGGTGAGTCCCCAACATTCACTGGGGGCTCCCATGCCTATTGGAGTTCAACATCCTGCCAAGCCGATGGTGTGGTAGATGACCAGCTCAAGCTGGACCAGTCTGATTCTCTCTCCCAAGAATGGGTAACTTAGAAACAAACATCGAGTTGTTGGAAGTGTTTGAGCTACATTACCTTAATAGTACCATCCTAGAAAAATCTATGAAGCATCTGCACTTATCTTGGTTTCTGACCTTCCCAAAGCTTAGATTTCAGCCCTTCCTTCAATCTGTAACATAATTCTTTCAATAAATTTCTCGTTTTCTTAAGTTGGTGTCTTAATCACATACACACACGTGCAACACACACACACACACACACAACACACTCGCAGAGACACTGGGTAGCTTATAAAAACAGACATTTATTTCTAGAGGCTGGGAATGCCAAGGTCAAGTCACCAGAATTGTTTCATTCTGTTGAAGACCCACTTCCCGGTTCATAGCCAGCGACTTCTCGCAGTGTCCTCACATGGTGGAAGGAAAGAGGGATCTCTCTGGGTCTCTTTCATTAAGATCACTGATTCCACTCATGAGATCTCCACCTCAGGACCTCAGCACCTCCCAAAGGCCCCAGCCACTAATATCATCACGTGGGGCTTTAGGATTTCAACACATAAATTTTGGGGGACACAAACATTCAGTCCATAGCACTTGGTCAGAGTCTTCCTTTCCTTACAACCAAAATAATTTTAATTTATAGTTACGAAGGAACCAGATGACACTGGCCTCAGAATTCTCCTCTGTAACACTAAAAATTAGAAGGTAATGGAATAACTTTACAGAATGATGAAGGGAGGGAGTTTATTACGTAAAAATTTTATAGTCATTAAAATTTTCTTGGCAGATAGGCAAACGCTCCAAAAATGTAATACCTAAAAACACTTCTAGCAAAAGAAAAAAAAATTCTTGAAGTTACATTACCATTCTGAACAAAAATAAGAGCTCAAGAATTGAAAAACTATTGTACAGAAGGAATAATGATGTGTCTTACAACCAGAAAAACACCCAATTAATTGTTAAAATTGTAAATCTGGTACAAAAGGAATGCATGCATTAAAATGTATATTAAAAGAGAAGATATATATTGTAAGATTTAATCATTCGAAACTGATAAAATAGCTGTAGTTTTATTAACAAATTATATTACATTATACTAA
>NW_006429864.1:3090981-3112545 GCF_000325575.1 Pteropus alecto | reverse complement strand
AGTGAAATAAACAAAAATGTTCCCAAACTCTTGCCTGAAGGGTACACAAACATAACGTCAGTTCATTTTTCACTTTGATAATTAAAGACATATAGATTTGGAAAATGCTTTTGAGAAACATAAAACAAATTGTCAAAGTAATAAATTATATAATTTTAGAAATAAAAGGCATAACAAAAAATAAGCTAAATATATTCATATAATGAAAGACATTAAGGAAAGAAAAGAAACAACATGGAAAACTCGATATGATAAAATTATGAGAGTAAGGCTGATTTTTTAACTATGGCAATAGTTAAAGCTATTAAGCAATAGTTTAACTGTATTAAATTCCTCAGTTAAATCAAAAATTTGGAGATTGGCATGAACAGTAAAGTAAGTTATTTCATTAAGACAAATAAGACGAAACTAAGCAAGAAAAATTAAAGAAAATGAATACACATATATCAAAGTAAATTTTTTCAAAAGACAGAAAGAACCATAGTTTTAATATTAGACAAATGAAAATTCAAGACAAAGAGGCATTAAATAAGAATAATGAAATGTCCATATATAAATGACAAGCTCCTAAACCTATTTATGTAAAATTCATCTTTTTTTTTCTGTGCTTATGAAACAAAATTTTATCCTATAAAAGGTAAAAAAACTTCAACAAATTTCAATAATTACTAGAGGTGATATTTTTAGTGACAATGATATAATTCTAAAAAATAATAGAAGTTTATATTTTAAAAATTTACCGTCATAATTAAAAACTAAGAAAAACTAAATAACCCTGGGACAAAAGAGAAAGAAAATCATATGATTAGAGGCAATGTAGAAAAGAATAACAAAGTAAACCTTTTATATCAACTTATGGGATATAACCCAAATTGTGTTTAAGATGAAATTCTTAGCCTTAAATCTTTATATTTCTTTAGCTTTGAAATGACAAAAATAAATTGAGTATTCAACTTAAAAGGTTGGAGGAGGAACATTTTCATATGAAAATTAGGAAAAAAGAATTAGTTAAGATTTTTTAAACTGCTGAGTTCAAAACCAGAAAAGAAATTCAATATAATAAGTTCTTTTCTTTATATCACGTTGCCTCTTAGATGGATTATAAGTTCCATTTCTAAGTGCTGTGATATTCTACATATTCAATTATCTAAGAACATTTTCTGGGAGCAAATTGTCAACTGGATCTTGACAGGGGGTTGGCCATTGGTTAAGCAGTGATATGGAAAGAGAAGACTCCACTAGAAACTGAAGAAACACAGTTTGACCGAACTTATCTTGGAATCCACTGTATATCATATTACAACAGAATACTGATCTGGGATCGTTGCCAGATGCCATGTACCTGCGCTGACCTCCCAACCTCACTTCGCTGTTACTTGGTTTTGATGATTAACCTTCTCAAATACAAATAATACAACAAGTAATTATCCATAGTACACTCGTTGTTATAAAACAATAATCACGGCTTATTTTTGCAAATTTATACTTTACTTGCTGTTATGTACAATACTTAGTTGCCTGGAGAGCAGGCTAAGGCTATTCTTAAAGCAACAGCAAAGTAAGGGCACCCACAATCCAACTGGTGAAGAATTGGTATATCAGAACAGTTATCAGAGTAGTCAGCAGATTTCATTGGGCTTCCTTACGTTTATTTTACGGTTTGTTGTTGGCTTTTTTGAGTCACACAAGGGAAGATGTTGTTTCAGTTCTTGGGATATCTAAAGGTCTAAACTGAACTCTCATCACAAACTGGCTTCAGATCCAAGCTGTATGACTTCAGCAATATTTTCTCTTCATAATATGGGGTCTTTGGATGATATTCTCAACTATAGAATAGAGACAATATTATCTGTCCCCCAGGGCTCTTAAGAATGTTCAATGAGGTCATGAATAAAAAGTGTTTGGTACAAAGTGAGAATGTTAGGTGTTCATTTCCTTTTCTGTGGATCATTAACAACATTCCCTGTGCTAGGTTTCCTCCGCATTTCATAGATGGGGAGCATGCTCCCTAAAGCTGAGGAATTCTCAATCAGCCTTGACACTCCCAGTAAAACCAAGAACATTGGTTTCTCAGTCTGCCTCACTCACCTTGTCCCTCCTCTCTGTTTCTGTCAACTCTGATGACCCAGCTGAGAACTTACTCGTGGAAAGTTCCGATGGGAATAAAGTTTTAGCATCTAACAACCCCTATTAACGAGAGCAATCCTTGGCATGTCCCTTGTTTTCTGCCTCCTACCTCAACCAGCAATACGGAACTACTGTCTGATGCTTACTTAGTCTGCCTCCCCCAGCTTTCTTGGGACCTCCCAGAGCATAGCTCCCACAACCTCGTGAGCACGTGGGGTCAACCCCATACCCACCATCTGTGGAACAAGGCAACTTCTCCCAAGGTATGGAGACCCAAGCTGATAAATCCCTTCAGTGTTTTTCAAAATAAGACCACTTTCTCCTTTTAAAAAGTTACGAACACTAAAAATATCTGAATTATAAGTTTGCTCTCACCTAATAGAGATTACAACATACCCTTACTGTCCTCACTCAGAGTTACAGTAACTCTGGCACAATATAATAATTTAGTCCACAGATACCTAGCTTATCTCATCATTTCACAAAACGTCATTCTATGACATGAATGGCAACATGATGATAGGACTTAGAGAATTAAAAACAACAAGAGTCCAAAAAAAGATATATGTGTATCAGAGAGAAAGAAGCACATTTCATGATTATGCAGGGCCTTCCATCTCAGTCAGGGAAATGTGAAATACCCTCCAAAGTGTGGAACAAGTTTGCTTCTATTCTTAAGAGGGAGGCATAATGCTTGAAAGGTCTCTGTGGATTTTAGAGGTAACATATACATTATTTGGATGTATTATTCTCATTCATCTATTACTTAATCTTAGATGATCCCCAAGTTACTGTGTAAGTAGCACAGCTGCTTGGCTATCGTGATCCTATAGATCCAAGAAGGTTGAAGTCTTAGAGATACACAAAGATGCTCTATAGATCCTGTGGCAAGCCTTGAGAGCACAGTCTCAAGGTTGGCACCCAGGATTTCGGATCAATGCCAAGTTTCTTCAGCAAAGAATTTCTTCCCTTTCAGGAAACAGATCTTAGCTTGCTAGAGACAGACCATGGGGTACTAAGTAACATGTGACCTGAGTTGCCCATCATAAATTGTGTATTATCTGATCTCAAGATAATTTCAGTATGCCCATAAGACTCCAACATCAGGTAGAGATGGCACGTAAGAAATCTTATCAAATAGTTTCTTCACGCTCACATAATTTTCATATAGAACTCTCTTATATCATCTGTGTACCTTCTCCTGCCATCCTGTCACCCTTCTCTAAAGCCACATCTTTAGTCTCACAACCCCCTAAGAGAAAAACTTCTAGTTAGTTTATATATACCTTCAAAAAGTAGTCTACTACTGGCTTTAGAGCCTAAACAGAGATTGGCTCTAATGGGTAATAGAAGAGTGAATTCTCTGAGTACTTGATTTCATGACTAAGAGAATAGGAGGGATGCTGTTAGGAGGATCCCTGAAGCACATAGTGCCAAGGATTCAAAGATTCCTGGCCCTAATTTGCAATATTAAAGTAGTACAGCGAGTCTTTGTCGAGCATATATTATGTGACTAGTCAGATTCACGTAAGCATGGAGATGAAATGTCCCACACTTGCCTCAAAATTACTCACTGTACCCATATGATAGCTGAAGTTTTAGCTGGTGATTCATTCAGCACAGATCGTCTTGCCAAAAGTAGCATCATATTTTGTTATGTGTGAAAAAACGGATTTCTATTTTATTTTGGAGGGGATATATGGTTATAGTAGTTATTGTACAAAGCAAAAAAGATTGCCACTCTTACTGGAAAGAGCTTTGGCTTTGCAAGCCATATATCTCATATCCTGTGGGCAGGCTTGTCTTAATATGGGGATTGGACCACGCAGTTGTTGTAAATAAAGGAAATAACCAAGCTATGTGATTCAATTTAATGCAAGAAATACTTGAGATTAAAATCTATTTATGTCCTCAGGGAATTTGGGATTTTGTCTGGGAGACAAAACTACAATTAGTGAACCAAACGTGCTGAGCATGACTGAGAAAAAAGAATAATACAGCATATAACTAATATACCGTATATACATAAGCATACGCATGTGTATATTAAATCTTGTATATGTGTATTCATGTGTGCCTTCATGAATTTTTCACTTAGAAAGGATTTAAGGTAGCTCCACAAATATATACAAAAAGATGAAATAAAATTTAAAATATTCAAATGAGGGTAGTGGGAAAAGGAAAAATCAGTATAGCAAAGATAAAATGTCACAAACGGTTAGTATACACGATACATGTTGTATGCTTAGCAAAGGCAGAAATAAATTTGTCTCTAAACTATCCAGTACCCAAGTCAAGAAAGAAAACAAAGAAAAATTGCTATACTTTTTTTAAGAAAAGGTCTAAGAGTAGGCTGGAAGAAGAAAAGCGCATGTTTATTCAGAAACAATCCCACTTGATCCCAAAATAAATTTTACGTAAAAAGGGTTGGTTCTTATTTTAAAGAATAGGAAATTGAGCGTTCAAGATGTTTAAGAAGTATTAAAACTTTTTTTCAGCTATTTAGGACAACCTAAGTCTCCAACTCCAAAGACTGTCTCGCTTCCATGGCAGCATGCTACTTCCAAATCCTGTCTAAGAAGGTGCCCTGACATAGGAAAATTAAGAAAAACAATGTGTTGTGTGGTCAGAGCCAAGATATTTTCCTCTGTTTCTCCTGGTGGGTCCCTTCTGATGACAGGAACTAGATATAATAATAAGCTCCATAAGGTTGACCACTTTCTCTAAAGCCATTTCAGCTTCCCATGGGACTAGCGCAGTTACTGTCTCTTGACCAGTGTGCAGCCATCTTGATGGAAAGAAGGAAAGAAAATAAATGATAGAATATAGGGTATTTCTACAGAGAGCTTAAGGCAAGAAAAATTTTTTTAAATGATAGATAACTCAAGGAGGAGGACGGTAAATTGTATTCTTCTCTTTTAAAGATACCACAAAGAGAACTTCTCTTTAATTTTCTGGTAATTACTAGCCTCCCTGGCTGTGAGTTATCTTATATTAATTAACTTTATTTATTGCTGTTGGCAGAATGACTATTGCAGTAAATCAAACAATTAACAACCTCCCATATTATACTCAGAAGAGAGGTAACAAGATGCCAAACAGATTAACTTTCTGCTGTATGTTTCACTCAGCATTTCTCTTTTCGGTATTTCAGTCTTCGTGCTACTATTGTTATAGGAATTCGGTCAGTAGAGCTGGAGTTCTAAGATTCTCCCTGTGGGTTGGACTTGAGCACAGCAGCTGGGACTTAAAGGGCCAAGTCAGGTGTTCATGAACTAGTTCTTTACCAAGACACTGGGGATAAGAAACGAAGTTAAACGTTGGAACAGGAGTTGGAGAATAATCTTGACTGGTCTTGTTTGGCTTTTTTAGAACTTCAACTCATATCATAAATAACTATGGCAGGAAGCCCTTCTTACTTCTGCTTGTTCAAATTGCTGATAGAAGTTGGGGTAACCAGAAATTTTTGTTGCATTTTTTTAAGTTGCAAAATAAATGGGTCCTGCCGGAGGCGTACATGACTTTTAAAAGGAAGGTACTGCCCATCTTCTGGCAGTGCCTCTCCCCGATGGATGCACCTCTCTGGATGGTCTTCTAACTAGCCAAGGTCCCTGGTAACCTAATGAGGGTCTCAGCTGCCTCAATGTCCATCACTTCACTTTAGATGGCACCGTTTGGTATTTTGAAAGAAGACCTTTTAAGCTCCTTCCGACCTGTCCAGTGTCAGATCCTCCTTTCCTGTTCTTCTAGCTACTGTTGAATGGGTCACTGAAGCCTTTAATCTTTTGATTTTATTCATTCTCACCAAATTTATAAATTTTTTCTGACGAGGGCAAAGAATGAAAATCAGAATTCTCAGTCTACCAGGGAATGAGATCTGAAATTAATAGGGTTACAATGAACTTGAAAATTTATGTCCCCAGGATGAACAGTGGGTGTCTGCCTGTCCACCAAGCTGTAGGCTTCACCGATTTCAGAAGTTTGCCTTATTATGTACCAAGGAGGAAGGTGGATGGAGAAAGAGGCGGTGCAGAAAAGGACTTCTAGCATTTATTAAGGCCCTACGAGACACTCTCCGCATACCTTCCCTCACTTAATCATATTAACAAGCCTATAACACTGTTCTTAAAATTATGAAGAAGGAGCTGAAGCTTAGAAGGCCACATCACTTGCACATGGTCACACAGGTTGTAAACAGTAGAGCTGGGGTCTGAATTCAGGTCTATTTCCAAAATCTATATTCTTCTTACGTCATCACCCTATCACCCTTAAGAACTGCTGCAAGCTACCCTGAAGTTCCCAAAGAGGCTCAAGAATTGCTGGCCATATTCTATTCATGTCTTAGACCTGTCCTCTGAGTTCCTGCAAATTTTATCCTTGATCACATTGTCCGTGACCATCGTGCTTAGATGGATCACTTTTCTTGGGCAGCACTGCTTATCTTGAATTTGAATCCTTGTCTTTGAAAACTATCATCCTGACCTACTTTGGCCTTGAACTATACTCCCTTCTTGCATGTGCACCCACTTCCACTGGTGTTTCTGTTGCCCAAACCTGAATGTCACGTGGAATTTTTATGTCCACTAAATTCTGCATCACCTTCTATTTTAATACATTTTTACTATTTTTGTTTCCTTTTTTCCTGCAATTTTCTGACGAAGCCCCCTCCAACAGTCACTTTGCTATCCTGCCAAGTCTCCTCCTTCTAAAGTATTTTGTTTTTCTGTGGGAAGGAATTCGGTCCCTGAGCTTCTTCTGTGTGTTAACACAGCAGTACCCAAACATTTTGGCACCAGGGACCAGTGCTCCTATGAGAATCTAATGCCTGATGATCTGAGGTGGAGCTGAGGCGGTGATGCTAACGCTGTGGAGTGGCTGCGAATACAGATGAAGCTTCACTTGCTCTCCTGCCACTCAATTCTTGCTATGTGGCCCGATTCCTAACAGTACTGGTCCGTGCAGACAGGTATTGGTCCGCAGCCGGCGGGTTAGAGACCCTTGTACACTTCTACCTGGCTATTTGCATCTTCCAAAGTGCAGAGCAGCTGCTGAACTAACTCAGTGCATGGCATTAATTGTGCAAGCTGCCCTCTCTTTGACCTGGTATTTGTTCCTGGATCCTCTGGTGCTTCTTGCCAAGTATATATCTAGTCATCTCCACATACCAAAAAGAAGGGCATCTACTGGCTACCTGAGACCCAGTAATTTAGAGAACATCTTTTGTGTTGGGGAAACATATTTTACCTTCTAAATTAACAAAGCCAAATTCTTGAATTTCTATCTTGACCGAATGCTGTGAACTAAATTTAAACTGTGGACCCCAGCCCTCTTTCTCCTGTGCCCACTCAGTTCCTCACTTCAGACAGGATAACTCATCTACCGTCAAAGGTCTAATGCCAGGAATCTCGCTAACCCAAATAGAACTCTCATTCTCACAATCATAGTCTTAGGAGGATGTAGATGAAATGCTAAGCCTTTGGCTTCAATCTCTATAACCTGCACAGAATAACTCCATAGCATCTTAGGGCCTTTCACACCATTCTAGGACATGAGGTGACAGGGACTCCTCCATACTGATGGTATAAAGTGCGACAGCCATTTAAGGAAACTGCTTAGCATTATATGCTAACTTTCTAGGAAAATTCTACTCTTAGGTATTATTGTTTCCTATTCTGCTGAAACCACAAAATTACCACAAACTTGATGGCTTAAAAAAAAAAAATCTATTCTGTCACCTTTCAAGGGG
Source organism: Pteropus alecto (assembly GCF_000325575.1). Classification (NCBI taxonomy): domain Eukaryota; kingdom Metazoa; phylum Chordata; class Mammalia; order Chiroptera; family Pteropodidae; genus Pteropus; species Pteropus alecto. Next base: position 3,104,672 of record NW_006429864.1, on the reverse strand, counting down.
CCAGAAGTCAGTATTACACAGCCAAATCAAGGTGACAGCAGGGCCCATTCCCTCTACAGGCTCTAGGAGAGAATCAGTGTCTTGATCTCTCCAGCTACTTGTGGCTGTCAGCATTCCTTGACTTATGGCCTCGTCACTCCAGTTTCTGCCCACGTGGTCTCATTGCTTTCTCCTCCGTGTCAAATCTCCCTCTGTCTCTCTCTTATGAGGACATTTGAGGTTGATTGCATTGGGACCTACCTAGAGAATCCAGAATAATCTCCCCCATATTGAGATCCTTAACTTACTCACATCTGTAAAGACCCTTTTCCAAAATAAGATGACATTTATGGGTTCCAAGGATTAGGACTTGATAGGACTTGATGTCTTGGGGGACCGTTATTCAGCCTACTACAGATATGCAAGCACATGTATATCAGAATACATGAACAAGAATGTATACAGCATATATTCATAATAAACTAAACTTGGAAAATGCAAATATCCATAAGGAGTAGAATGAATAAGGTATACTCATATAACGGAATATCATGAAGCAATATAAATGAAAATACTTCAGCTCCATGTAATATCATGGTTAAATATCATAAACCTAAAATTGAGTCAAAGAAAACAAGTGAAAAAAATGCTCTCTGTATGATTCCCTTTTATAAAGTTCAAAAACAGGCAAAATGAAAGTAAAGTAGTCAGGGATGCATATAGACTTAAGTGCTAAGAGTATGTACTGGGTTGAATAGTGCCCTTGCAAAATTCATGTCCTCTGACACTTATGTCACCTTTGAAGATGCAATTATGTTAAGACGAGGTCTTCTGATTTAGGGAGAGGCCTAAAGCCAATGACCGGTATCCTTAATAGAAGGCCATTTGGAGACTCATGGGGAGAAGGCCATGTGAAGACAGAGGCAGAGATCGAAGTGATATGTCCACATACCAAGGAACGTCAAAGAATGCCAGGAGCCACCAGAAGCCACCAGAAGGTAAGAAGAGACAAGAGCAAATTCTTCCCTGGAGTCCTCAGAGAACATGTGACTCTGCCAGTACCTTGCTTTCAGACTGCTAGTGTCCAGATCTGTGAGAAAATAAATTTCTGTTGTTTTAAGCCATTCAGTTTGTGTATTTTGTTATGACAGCCCAGGAAACTAATATAGAGTATGAAATAAAGCAAAGAAGTGATTACCTTAAAAGTTGGGATAATGGCTACCTTTCGTGGGGAGGGCGAGACGTGCCTGGAAAGACACAATGGGTTTCTGGGGCCATAAAATATTCTATTTCTTGACATAGTTACTGTTAATAACAGATATCAATAATATTTATCAAACTCCACACTTACTTTTAGGCTCTTTTTTCATTTTCTTTTATTTTTTCAATATACATTATAAGTCATTTTCTAAGAAGCTTCTGAGCCTTGTTATAGGGACCCTTGTCCATTGAGGTTTGGAGTTTGCCAAACCAGCCTCGGCAGCCCCAGTTTGTGGCATCAGTGACCAGAGCCCTAGGGATTTGGTTGTATCCGTCACGGAGAGTCAGATACACAAAAGTCTGTCAGAAATCTAACTTTCTTCCTGGAAGAACTCATCCTAACAGAAAGGGGCCATGCCTGCTTGTTCCAGAAAGGAAAATCCTAGGTGGGTCCTTGGATTCATCGATTAGTTTTGGTCCTTTTCCAGCATCCACCTTATATACTTTTCCGAAACTATGGATATTGGGTATTGAGAGAGTTGAAAGTAAAAGCTAAGTTAATGCTCTAAAATTTCCTGTTTGGGGCCTTTTCTTAGAAATAGGGGGGAAACAACATTTTCCAGATACATAAGATCATATCATGTTTGTGCAATTTGTTCCAGAGTGAAAACATCTGGAACAGCAGCTGCGACTGGAGTCACCACCTGATCGAGCTTATAACAACCCACTGTCACATCCACTCCAAAACCTAAGCACTATCATTTTTCTACGCTGGATAAGCAGGGAGTTAAGTAGGAATGTGAGAAGAAACACTATGTTTCTTAGTCAACAGTTGGCTGCAATAACGTTGAATAACATATTATTCCGAAATGCAGGCTGACTGCAATTCGGCTGGTGAGGCTGGTCTCCAGGCTCTAGGCTCTAGCCTCTGACCTCCAGATCCAGACTGCAGATTGGTTTCAGGTGTCCCCTACACGTCTCCACATTTTCCTTGAGCTAGCAGCTGTCCGGGGCATGTCCTCTTCTTGGTGAATTATAGGACCTAACTGCTAAGCTAAATCATGCAACCATAGTTCATTTGACACATTCCACTGGCCAAAACAAGTCATATGGCCAGTCTCTGAGTACATTAACAGAAATTCCCTGGATTTCAGCCCATGGCTTGTAGAATTTGGGAGTTTGATTCATTCATTCTCTTTCTTTTATTTTATAGCACTAATTGAAAAATCTTTCCCACCCAACAGTGATTAATTTTCTCTTGCCGTTCATACTGTTCCATGTTAACTAGCCACTTGATTCTCAAAAGCTTTGCCTTCAGTGGACACATTATTATAGATGACCACAAGTGATAATTTGATAAGCAGTTTTACCAGTGCAGGCTACTGTCAGAATTCTATCCTATAATAGAATTTCGATAGTTATTGCCCTCAAAATTAATAAGACCAGATAATCACTTCCAAGCCCACCTTTCATCTCCCTGAGAGTCCGTTCTCTTTGATTAGTCCTCTTGTCAATTTTTGTATCAATCACGGTTCTTAACTGCAAGCAACGAAAACCAACTTTGGTTGGTTTAACATAAAAATATTTTATCAAAATGATATTGGGTAATTCACGAAATCTCTCACAGGGTCTGAGAACCGGAACTGGTGTCTACAAACCCAGCGAACAGCCTCGAATTCCATCACAAAACTGATCAGGGGAAATACTCGCGTAGCAACCTCTGGGCACTAGATGCCACAGGTGGTCCCGTGGCTTATTGCAGAAATTGGACACAAGTCACAGATGCCACTGTCGCCCTTGGACACAGATGCGGCTGCTGTTGCTCCTGCTCTGGTACTATTCTCTGCCAAAAACAGCTTCTGCACAGTTCTTTTTTTCCCTTCGTAGCCAGTTTACAGTGACTATTTGTGTCTGATTGATAGAGCCAGGACACGAAGTTCTACTCAACTTAAAAGGTTCTAGGATAGTGATTACATAATAGCAGCAGTTTCTCCCTCAGAATACGGGGATTTCTCCCAACAAGTAAAAGAGGTTCAGTTACTGGGTAGCCAAAATAAATATCTATTAAACTGAAACATAAGGTTTCTATGAAAGAAAAGGAACATTTCATCTGGTTGTCTGCATAAGTTTTGGATAACATAGTTTTTTTTCCCCCCAAAAGTCTGTTCCTTTATGTGTATGCGTATGTGCGTGTGTGTTTGTGTTTGTGTGATGTAAAATCCCTGGAAACCTATCTTTGAATAGTTTCTAACACACACACACACACACACACACACACACACACACACACACACACACACACATCTTGCTGTTTCAGAGCACCTTCATCTGGCACTACAATGGGCTTGATGTTCCCAACGTTTTTGTCGGGCTTTTAAAAGCCAAACAAAAAGAGACATCTCATCAGCCCCAGACCAAACGCACCTGGTACTTTCCAGGCAAAGCTGGGCCCAGGAATAGCCCTGGGGAGGAGACAAACGACAAAAGCCCGGAATTTGTAAATTGCTGAATTCGGATTCTTGGCTGGTGATGATAGATCTCAATCAGGGATGAGACACTGCTCATAAGCACATGCCATGCTTGCCATATGCCAAGTGTTTTCAGGGCTCAGATGCTCCTCGGTGAGTCAGAGATTCTGACGGCCGACAACAACTGATATAGACAAATTGGTTTAGAAAAAGGGAATGACAGCTCTTCATGACCCCATTCCAGAACCTTGCTGAAATGGCCTCTAATCGTCCTGCAGTGTGTGTGGCAGGTGCTTTGTTAAGTGGCTCGTATCCTATCGGCCATGCAGCAACTGCTCTCAGCCAATGGGAGGGAGGTGGCGAGAGTTCGAGCGGATGGTGCATGAGAAAAGCATGTGGGGAAGTGGGTGGGGTGGGGCCAGGGGTAGAAGAGACACTGGGATGGAGGTTATAGACCAGGTGCTGCCTGGCATGCTCATCCCTCGAGCTCTTCAACCCTCCAGGAACATTCCCGGACTAATTATAACAACGTGGCCGTCAAGCTGTTTTCCCTGATCTGCATGACCCGAGACAGGCTTGGCTGGATCACCGGCGCGCCGGCATGTCTCACCCATACAGAGACGGTTTACTGTGGGTTCCTGGCCTCTTCCCTACGAACGCTTGCAGGAAGTAGACAGCAAAGACGAAGTTCATGCTCACCAAGGGCTGACCCAGTTCCGCCCTGTCATCGACTCGAATGTGTTACTCTGACCTCCCTCTTCATCCTGAGCCCTGCCCCTCCCTCCCATTTTTTGACACTATTCCATGCACATCTCTATGCCTGGCACCTCCCATCAGAAATCAATCCACCAGTACATACCTGCACTTCAGTTCTGTAAGAGCAAGCCAGGAAGTGAGTGATACTAATTTCTGGACCATCGATGATCCAGATCATGAACGTTCATAAGAAGAAATAGTTTGACACCCTGGGAGATGCATTCACCAAGCAAACAGCATGTTCAAAAACGTTTCAAATATCTTAACTGTGGCCATGTAGTCTGATAAAACCTCAAGCCATTCTTTAAATACTAGCCTCAGTGACCATCGGAAATGATATTCCATGTTGTTCATTGTCATTCTTCGCCATCTTTCTCTCCTTTCTACTCTTCTTTTTCCCTTCTCCTGTCTTTATCTCTTCTCTTCTCCTCTCTCTCTCTCCTCTCCTCTCTTCCATTAGCCCTTCCTCCACCCAAACAGTCTCTGCGCCAGCCAAGGCCAAGTTCTGAGCAGCCTGCTGTGACTGGAGTGGACCAGGACACGACGAGTCTCCATCTGTTGCTTAGTACCAAGGTTGCTTAGATACATCTCTCGATGACAACTGGCCTTTGCTTTTGTCTCCTTATGCATATGAGCTATGCACTGAGCATCTCTGATCAGAGGGGCATTGGGCCAGAACCAACTTTCACAACCTCCTTTTGAGCTGCCTGAGTGATGGTGGGAATAGATGTTGTTTTAAAAGAAAAGAGACCTGATTTTTTTTTTATGCTGAACTATTGGTAAAATTTAGCAGTAATAAAGAACCCACTATAGAGTGAGAAATAAAATAAAAATCTCCCAGCGAACACAGCCAGTGTACGAATGAGTCAAGGGAAATGCAGCCAGGGTCTTCAGAAAAAAATAATTGCTATTTTTCTCCTCCATGATCCATCGCCTGTACCTATGGTTTATATTTTTAAAAGAAAAAGTGTTGAGGGGTGTGTGTGTGTGTGTGTATGAGAGAGAGGAGAGAGAGATAGATAGATAGATAGATAGATAAAAGAGAGAGAGAGAGGGACAGAGAGAGAGAGGGACAGAGAGAGAGAGAGAGAGAGAGAAGTGTGAAGGGAAGAGAGGAGAGAGAAAAGGGAGAAACAAAATAAGACATTTTGGCAATGCCAAGGCAAAGCGAAGAATTAGAGTCTCTGTGTATAAAAACACCGAGGAGATAGACCTGGTTCCTAGAGTTTGGAAAAGCTATCATTTTATATCCTCTGGATCTGATTGTCACTGACCACTTCTACCACCCCATTCTCATGTCCAGACCTCACGTGGGCCTAGAATCTTTGATTCGATCTCTGTGTTCCATCTTGTCAGAGACTGTAGCTGGGGGCGAGAGGGACAAGGGGAGCAGAAGGTGTGATTGGAGTTATGTACAAAGGTGCAGGGAGGGCCAGACCAACATGAGAATCAGCCGAGGACACAGGATGCTGAGGTCAAGACAGACAAATGTCAGTCTCGTTCTCTAGGAGGGAAGAGCAGAAGGCAAGACGTGGGGCCAAATGGAATGAGAGATGGGAGGGTGGGTGAGAGCTGATGAATGGCCTGTGCAGTTGTATGCGGGGAGAGGATGATATCCAAGGTGGCTGTCAGGGGTAGGGTCGGTGGGGAGGACATGCCAGGTCCATTTTAAAAGCTTAATACAGACACCTGCTTCCCTTGCTGCCCCGTCCACTTGCTGCTGTGTTTTTCATTTTCTTTTCCAAGCAATGGTCAAGGCTGCCCTTTTCAAGCTGACGTGTCTTTGCTATGCACCTACTCTGCACAAAGTTACAGATATGGAGGACACACAAAACCACAGTCCTTGCCTTGTCGAAGGCAAGGCGCACAGGAGCAAAGAAGCAGCATGAAAGAATGTCATGCTGCATGTGTGTTATAGAACGTATTGCATGAGTTCGCAGAGGAGAGACGAGTGGGCTACGTCTCTGAGAGAGAATTGGATGAACTTAGGAAGGAGAGGGGAGAGATTTTGCATGGTATTTCAATGTGACAGTGAGTGAGTAGTCACCTTCCTGGGATGCAGATGCATCATCTGTAAATGGAAAGGGGAGATCACTAGGTGGTTTCAGAGCCCCCACAAGATTCCACATTCTGAGGTTCTAAGAGGGGCCATGCCCACTGTGTTTCTGAACTGGAGGGTCATCCCTTTACTCATGGTCCCTTCACTCCGGACTTCACTTTACTCATGGTCCCTTCCCTCCTGAACCCTTTCTTTGCTCCTGTACTAAGTTTGGAGGATTATTTCCAGTGACAAACAGGCTTATCTGAGGCTTGAGAGAGAGAAGATGTGTACAGCAAAGGAAAAAGCTGAAGTGCCTTTTACCAATAAAGAGAGGGGTCCTAGGCAGCCCCCCTTCCATGCTCTATATCCTTGTGAATAGACAGTATCTAAAAACCGTGGATAAGTGTTTGTTTGTATCAAACCACAGCCGTATTAAGGGCCAACAAGGAGCCAAGCTTCCTCCTCTACTTATGTCCCCTGTGTGACGCCCCTGACATGCCCTGTGCATTAAACCACATGAAACAGGAAGAGACAAACCACCTGGGTTAGAGATAGGACAATCGGTAATTCATTACCACCTGTCTGGACTATGACTTTTGTGGCAGCAAGGTGAAGGGATTAGGGATCTGGGGCTTCGAAGCATGACACGGCATTTGATTTTCATGAAGTATTAAGGAAGAAAACTGCACCTCCGTGTGTCTCATGATTGCTGTCATTCACTCCAGTTTCGGCATGAGCACGTTGCTCAAAGTTCGGTGCCTGCTTCCTCAGCAGGGTTACAAACCCGGAAAGGGATTTCCAACCTGAGAGAAAGCTGGGGTTCGGAAAGGGGAAATCTTGACCCTACGTCACCTAGCTGATTAGAGGAACCAAAGAGACCTGGGCTCAGGTTGTGCCATGGCCTGTCGATCAGGGAACGAGCTTGTGGGAGGGCGAAAAGCAAACACTCTCTTGCTGAACATATGTTCAATCTATTGAACAAGTTCCATCTATGGCCTGAGTTTCTGTCTTTGAAATGTCACCTATGGGGCTATATGTTAAAAACACCCATTCCCAGTGTCCTCCCAGGACGTGTGGAATCACAATGTTGGGCTGGGGCCCCAGAATCAGTATTTATAACAAGCTACTCAGGCGATTTTGATGAACACCCCAGTGTGCAAAGGGCTCTACTGAGTGATCTCTGAAGATGCTTCTGGTCTCACTTTTTATGTGTAGGTGGGAAGTGAAGAAATATTCCTCAAATCTGAGAGGCTTAGAGTCTTCGAGCGCCCTCATCTAGAATACAAGTAGGAATAAGAAAAGCAGCAGATTTAAAGGTGAGAACTCCCTGGGGTCTCATTTTTCCCTTCTACGTTTCCTGTGGAATTTGACGGACTACTTCACAGCGCTGGGCCGGCCTCACGCACCAGCGTCTGAATCTGTGCTGCTGTCTGGCTTTATTTCCCTTCTGCTTTCCCATACCTTGTGGCTCAGTCTTGTATAAACCTTTCAGCCTGGTTGCAACTGTGCTATCAAGTATTACGGGTCGGGTCATGGTTAGTCAGAGCATATGCTCGATAGCCAAAGAGGAGGACCGACCCCATCCTCCCCACCCCCCGGCTGAGGTCAGGGTCGTGTCACATCACAATCCATGAGACCCTCTTAAGAGTGCTTGCTCTCAGTGACAAAACTGAGCACCAAGCTGTCGTCCCCCTAAAGAGATTATTCTTCCAATGTTTGCCTTGGGGTCACGAGGTTTATTTTCATTACTGAGGCGGCTTTTCCTTCTAGAACATCCTGGTGAGAAGATGGTGAAGAGATCTGGGATGCTCTGCACAGTCACTGAGGGGACACCGCGTGTCAGCACGAGCCACCGTGAGCTGCGGTTGTTGATAACCCTGCTGAGGAAGCAGGCACCGAACTTTGACCTTGAAAGAAGAGTGCAGATCTGTAGCCGAGGGTTAGTGCTATAATTTTGCCTGTTCTGGCATGGACTCTGGAGCAGTGATGTGAAGAGGTTATTCGACAGCTAGTCTCAGCTATTCTACTTGGTCCTGAGAAGGGGGCTTTCCCCACGGGAGGAAAGTTGGTGCAGCCCGCGACTCACCTTTCATAGGTCGTGCGGTCCCAGGAAGGCCACAGCTACCATTCTTGTCAGCTGTCACCTGTGATGCCGTGTGTGCACATGTGTGTGTGTGTGTGTGCGTGTGTGCTTGGTAGATACACATGGATGCCCACACACGTGTCCCCTTATACACATGCACCTGTGCCCACATGGCGGATGCCTCGGGCTGTGGTACCAGGTGGAGCCCCTGCCATCCCCCCATAATGAGACACACAGGCCTGCCTTCTGCTCAGGCTGTTTTCCCTCTTTTATCATTCACATTAGATGTTACAGACACTTGACTTTATGACTCTGCATTCTGCATATTAAGCAGCTGACACAGGCAGCCCCCTCCTGACAGCAGTCTGTAAGAGCCTGCAGCATTATTTAGAGTCCTATCTTGAGGAGTGACAGGAAAGGGTCTTTCATGCCATGCCAGGCAGCCCCTTAGACCTCAATAGGATCCTTCCCATTTCAAAGCTGTTCTACTTTTATCGGGAGAAATAAAAGAATCAGAGGCCAGACTTCTTGCCGTCCCCCTGCAGAGGAAGAACCAGCTTCCCAGCCGCCGTATTTGCCTGTTCTCTTAATCAGCCCTGGACTGCACATTATCTAGAAAGGTCAGGTGTGCCTTGCAAAGTAATTCTCGTCCTGCTGTTGGAGGTGGTAGCTCCAGCTTACATGGAAGGCTGCGATTACTTTCTCCTTAAAGTCATCTGGAAGGTAACAAAATCTCATTAAGAAAGCTGCCCTTTGCTGATCTCACGTAGGGACCTTATTCTGGAAAGAGAGAAATCTCCATCCTCGCTTTTCTCTCTCCTTCTTCCCTCCTTCATTCCTAGTCTCATCTCCTCGCTTATTCTCACCTCTCTTTCGACTTGCTCACCCTCGTTTCGGTGTCCCTTCTCCTGACTCCTGACCCGGACTCCCTCTACACTTGCTAATGATTAATTCCGGAAATTCTACAGTCGGAGCTCCAGAAATGACAGGGTCCAATTGCTCATCTCAAAGACAAAGAAATAGAGCACCAGAGAAGCAGAGGGACACTCAGGCAAATATTTTCCCCTTGGTGTAAATGTTTTCCTGTCCGACCTTCTAACCTCTCACTTATTGCTCATATTCTTCTCTCCCGAGCCCACCAGCCTCGTGCTCGGCTCCCCCACCCATTTCCGTGGCTGTTCTGTTAGCGAGTGGTTTTGCAGCGTCAGGATGTGATTGAGAGGCTTGGGCGCCAGCTGCCAAGCGGGCATTCTTGCCTGGCTTTTCCCATTTTCCTTCTCCCCTAGACCGCCCGCCAGGTATGAAAACAATAGTGCCCTGTTTACACAGAGCCTCTCATCCAAGAAATCTCGAAACGGTTTTGCCAGCCAGTCTGATTATCCTCATTTTTTTCTGGACGGGGAACATGTCCTTTGGGGAAGGGAAGTCGATTGCCGAGGACGGTTCTAACTACCCCTGGGAATGCTACAGAATTGGCCCGGGCAGCTCTCCCAGTGGTGTCCTGGGCCACCTGCTGCTCCCACTTTTTCTTTGGGTGCATGGATTTAGAAAACGGAGACCACAGAACAAAAGGCTCTTCCAGAGCAAGAATCCAGCCCTAAAACTGGTCTGAAATAAGCTCAGAAACCTTCCTGCATCTCAGTTCCTCGTTTTTCCAGTTAAATACAAGATAATTACGACCTATCACAAACTCTCGAGCCCTTATCCTCACGATCCTACTCCGTTCAACCCCGTAATCCTGAAGAGCTGTTTCCTCTCCCGAGCCGCTCACTGTGTCACCTGATTGTTATTCTTCTGTGACTCTGGCCAGCCCAGGAAAATGTCAGTCTTTCTTTCCCTTTTATACGAACACAAATACTTCTCAGACTGCCTCCCAACCACCTAGCCTCTTGTCGCACGCTGAGAGGCTAGAGGTCTATGTATTTGGGTGAAGCAAAGGAATGAGGAGGAGGAGAAGAGAGGGAAGGGGTGAGGGGAGAGGAAAGTGGGGAAGGAGAGAATAAAGGACAATAGGGAGAAGTAGGGACCATGGAAGGAGAGGAGGTGGATGTGCGTTTGGGGCAGAGATCACTCTTGACTGGGTGTCTATTCTCTGCTAGGGGTTTTAGACGTTGTATTAGTCTGCTTGGGCTGCTGTAATGAAGTATAGCAGACTCGGAGGCTTACACAATGGAAATTTATTTTCTCGCAGTCTGGAGGCTGGAAGCTGAGATGAAGGTATCAGCGGGGTTGGTTTTATCTGAGGCATCTCTCCTTGGCGGTATTCTCCCTGTGTCTACCCTCTATACATGTCTCTGTTCGAATTTCCTCTTCTTATAAGGATACTGGTCATTGGGATTAAGGCCTACCCTACTGACTTCATTTTAACGTAATCATCTCTTTAAAGGATCTATCTATAAATAGTCACATTCTCGGGTACTGGGGGCTAGGACTTCTCCGTATGAATTTGGGGAGGGGGACACAATTCAGCCCTTAGTAGATGATCTGTCTCTAATGCTTATGAGACCTCTCAGAGGTAGAAATCATTATCCCCATTTTAAAGGTGGGGAAATGGAAACGTAAGAGAGATTAGGCAGCGTGCCTTAAGTCGCTCAACTAGTAAGTGACAGAGATGGAATGAGCACTGGGCCAGCTCTCGCTACAGCTCAGCCTCTGTAGCCGTGCCGTGTGGCCTCTGGACAGAGGAGAGGGGCCAGAGAGTGGACAAAAAAGAGCATGGCCTTTGGAGCTGCACCAACCCCAGCTGCTTCAGTCATGACCATGGCCATAATTAACACCTCTTTGTTTTAGAGATATCTCGTCTTTAAAACGTATGTAAGACCTGCAATAAAAAGTCATAGCTGACAATAAACAACACTTCTCTCTCCTTATATTTATCCTATATGGTACACACGTATGTACCATGAATCTAAGGCAAATATCTAGCTACATTATTATTTGATACAACTTTTCAGAGTCAGCATATACACCCATATATACACACTTGCAAGACATAAATGGTGGGTAGAAGTCTAAATTCTTGACAAGATCACCTGGGAGCTGACTTAGTCCTCCCTATTCTAACGACCATGATTTAGCTGTAATGAGATGCCTAGTTGAATTTTGGTGTTTGGTTCATTACCCCTATGTGGGTGGTACTGTGTGTGTTACATGCCAATGAGTCAGCTCCGACTCCTGGTGACCATACGAATGAGTGATGCCCACAGTGTCCTGTCTTCAACAGCCCTGCTCAGCTCCTGGACGCTCATTCCTATGGCTTCTTTTATGGAGTCAATCCATCTCATTTTTGGTCTTCCTCTTTTCCTGCTGCCTTTTATTTTTCCTAGCATTATTATCGTTTTTGAAGAACCCTGCCTTCGTAATGTACCCAAAGCAGGACGGCTTCGGTTTTATCATTTTTGCCTCCAGCGATGTTTCAGGCTTCGTTGACTCTTATGTAGACAGTGCTATCACCGAGGGCAGGGCTCTATCTTCAACTTTTCCTGTGTCTCACAGGGCCTAGCATTGTGCTGGCATGCAGTAGATGCCTCTAAAAACTTTGTGAGTCAGGGAGAAACATGTGGAAAGAAGATTTTACAACTACACAAAAGGGTCCTTATATTAGTTAGTCATTGCCATGATTATTCTGTAACAAAATATCGTGGCAGATAACAAAAAGTATCTCTCATTCATGAGCCTGTGGGCTCAATGGGGCAGATGCCTTTCACTAGGGTGTGCCTGGTGGCTCCTCTCCACACAGCTGTCACCCTTCCGTGACTAGGGAGCTAGGCAGGTCACACTTTTCCTGAGGAGATAGCCGAAGGCAGGCGCCACTGCTCAAGTCCATTTTAAGACCCTGCTCTCATCACATCTACTAACACCGCTTGGACTGAAGCAAGTCCCATGACTGAGCCCGAAGTCAAGGGTTAAGAAGTACACTGTACCCGTGATGAGGCCATGGCAAGGGTGTGTTTCCAGGAACAGGTGAAGAATTGGGGCCAACAAACCAATCTATTACAGTCTGTCTTCTGACTCCCCAGACATTGTTAAGACTCTGACATTCTGTCTCATCCTGCATTCTCCATTTATAGAAATTGGAAGAATATCAGCCTTTTTCAGCTCTTTGAGGGAGATGCACCGAGAGTGTATCCCCCGAGTCCAGAGACTGGTCACAGAGTACCATGCCACAGTTAACCAAAAGTTTAACATCTCCAGTGTCCTGTCTCAGAGACGCCCTCTACCCGTGCTGCACATACAACCCTCCAGAAGTCATGAGGAACACTAGATTTTGACCTTCTCTGCAAGATTAGCTGAGTCCATCCCAGTCACTGGCTGTGGTCCACATCTCCAGCTAAAGAAGAGTACACCACATAGCCTGCTACTTAGATGCCTGGAATCCTCTTCAGAGCTCCCCGCCCTACTCCCCAGTGTTTTGCTGCTCAGAGAGGTCTTTAGAAATCTTTTAATTTAAAAGGACCTTTGAGCTCAGTCCTTGGGCAAATACAATCACAAGGAAGCATGATAAAGTGATTTCTTAAGTGGACAGCCTGAGGGAGAGCCAAAGGGCCGCCAGGAGTCTGAAAGAGCTGCTGGAACAGCCAATTTCAAGGGAATTCTGGTTTGGTGCAATCTTAAGTGGCAGAATCTGCCCTCACACCTACTGTGCCCTGAAAACACTGAGCGAAGCTCAGTATCTGGAGGGCATTTTTTACCTCATTAATGGCACATTTTCCCTAATAGACATCTGTGGGTGGGCCCAGTGGGAAGTGAACAGGTGGAATGATGCATGTGTAAGAGATTATAGATGTACAGAGACAATAAAAAATTTACGCATTTGTTTATCTGTGTGTTTGTTTAGAATAGCCCACCGTCTTCCATGAGGGTTGGGTGTTAGTGGGTGTGTTTCTGCAACTACAAATCAGACACATCGGCGAACCAATAATGGCTGCGCCAACCGCCGATCAGAGAGTAAGTCCCCCGCTTTGCTGTTTTCAATGTGAACTTGGGAAAGTCTCTTAATCTTTCACAGTATCCATTTTTCATCTATAAAAGTGGGGTTAATGACCCTTGCCTTGAAGGATTTGGGTGATAAATAACAGAGATAATATACTTGTACTTGGCAAGCAACTTTTTAATAAGTTCGTTTCGTTTCATGCAGTGGGGATGATGGAGGCTGATGCTGTCT
>NW_006429864.1:3015190-3090870 GCF_000325575.1 Pteropus alecto | reverse complement strand
AATGGAGAGCACAGCAGAAGCTGTATTGTTTTCTTCGTTATTCATGTCGTCGTTTTCACGCTGAGAGGTAGGGTGGAGAATGAGGTAAGGCCAGCACAGCAGCAGAGGGTGCCACGGTGGCTGTGGGGGGTGGGAACACAAAGGACAGAGAGAACCAGGACCCAGAGGAACCTGCAGGCTCTAGCAGAGACAGTCTCAGTAGGTGGATCTCCACGACTTAGGATGAAGCCCTCTCTGCAAGACCACCTGGCCCCAGGTGATTCCAGTAGGTGGCCTTGGGCATAGGGATGAAATCCAACCTTTCTGGTAAGAGTTTTCAGCATCTTCAATGTTGTTTTTTAAATATATGTAGCTCTTTTACATATTTACATTAGGTTAATAAGGTATGTTTTTTTTTCATTCTCATTTTCTAAAAAGGAGACTGAGGTCAGAGGCTCATGTAATTCGCTTGAGGCCACACTGAGCCAGTTCTGTCTGCCTCTGAAGCCCGGGTCCCTTCAGCCCCATCATAGGCCCCTGCAGCAGCTAAGGCTCATTGTAAACTAATCTGTATATAATGTATACAGCCTAGCAGGCAGCCTAGCGTGCACTAACTTTTATTTAGAATTCATCACTTTGCTTAGATTAGCCTGTAAACACACTTAGATCACCTTAATTGTTATAAGGTGTGCTAATCGCATTCTATGATTTAATAAGAGTTTAACAGAAGGGCTGAGACTTAATTGGTGAAACTTTCTTCCAGACCTACGCCAACTTTGACATCTGCCAGGCCTGTCTTTTCAGAGAGACTCTGGAGGTGATTTGCAGAAGCAGGGGGCTAATCCAGCTCAAACGGCCTGGGGCTGGCCCCAGTGGCCTGGGGGACCCTCTACTGACCTCCTCGTGAACTTTTCTCATTATACCCTTATTATAATCCTAAAATCTCCTGGGGGTGGGTAGATTTTTTCCCACCATTTTTAGACGGGCGAGGTAAGTAGAGCCATGTTCGCTTACTGTGCAGACACAGGCATGTCTCCACCTATACACAGGATGACGAAGTTCACCTCGATGTGGGTGCCTGATTTCCCTGAATAAAAACAAATCCAATTCTTCATTCCAGGATGCACGGCTCTGACAGCGAGCCCCAGCGTGTTCCTTGTTTGCCGGCTTGCAATAAAGTTCCTTCTCATAACATCATCTCCGTGTCGTCTTTCGGTGGGCGACTGACTACTGAGTAATTGGACTCAGATGGGTCCGGTAACATCATGCCCAGAGGACACGAGGAAGTACGAGCAGGAGGGAGGTCCAGTCCAGCACTCACAGAAATGCAACCAACATAAATGAAGAATGAACTCAAACTTAGACTCCGCTTAAGGCACGTTTCATGCAGGGCGACTGTCCCAGACTTCTCCAGCACTAGCTTTTGCTGTTCAACACCTATAACACCTACAGTCGAATTCATACGAAGTCCACCCTTGAACCGTCCACTATGTTATGAGCATTTGTCTGAGCATTTGACAGGGTGGGTAGATAGGTAGACATGAGCTGGAAGGAAAGGGACAATGGAGGGTTAGCGAGGCTCTGAGAGTAGCTTGGCAGAAGAAAATATACACCCGGGGGTCTGGCAGGCTTGCAGACCCTCCCTCATTTTCCCAGGGTCAGAAGCTAGGTAGACAGGCAAAAAAAAAAAAAAAAAGTCTAGCAGTACCTGACACCATTTTCACCCAATACTTCCCCCCACCTCCCTATCCCCCGCACCTCTCCTGGTCAGTTAACTGCAAATGACCATTATACACTCAACTGGTATGGGAAAAATTAGCCAACTGGGCACGCACCTACCCTCTAAATTCCCAGCATGCAAGTGTTTGACTTCCCATCTACGGGTACACAATACACATGCTCCAGCTTGGAGCAGGAGGGGTGGAGGGAGGAGCAGGGAATACGTGCCACTTGAGATGCAAGAGACAGAAGGAGAACAAAGAAACCTTACGGTCCATAGAAACCCCGACCCTCAACTTCGTGGGGCCTTCAACCCTTTATTGACATGCCCACTTGGACTTTCTTCCAAGTGCATTTTACGCAGCCTACTTTACTTAATAAAATCACTTCTGTTTGCTACTCTTCACCTGCTGTCTTTCTTCTCCAAGGGTTGGAATTCCATGTAAATCTTCTGTGGGGGATTCGAGGACTGAGCCCCGACTTTCACACAATGCAGACACCTGATCACTGGTAACAGTCTCTCATATCGGACCATTTTCCCAAGGCACTCCACACATTTCTCAGCAGTCCCTCTGAGTCCCACATAAACCTCAGCCCAAAGATGTCTGTTATTATAGTTCTAAAATCCTCTGGCTTCTGAATGGCGGACTTGTTTCCTCAGGCCCCTCTGGCTGCCATTTGTTGAGCTGACGGTTGCTATAAGTCATGGGAGCTCTTGGTAAAGAGAGTCGCGAGGGGAATGATGTGAAGGAGAGCCAGGGCGTCTAATGAAGGAGAAATGCAGAAGGCCAGGCAACTCAGCCCGATGGCAGTTTCAGGCCCAATAGCTCCTGCCACGCCGAATCCAAGCAAGCCGTTGGTTTATAGGTGTCCTGCAGGAAGCCAGTCGGTAGGTGGTGGCCACTGCCTCTGGCCTATGTGTACTCGTAGGTAATGTGGTGTGACTCAAGGGCCCATGCGGAGAGCCCCTTTTCTAAAGATAATCTTCTCTAAAATATCTCAACATCTGAAAGCCCACTATTCAGCTTAGCATCTTTTGATTTTATGTTTCTTCTAATAAAAGGAAAGGTTATCCATTAAACTATTACCAGGTTGAATTAGTGAGCTTTTCTTTTGAGAAGCAACAAAGAGAGGGAGAGGGTGAAGTTCCCGTGAAGGAATGGGACAGAGGATGCAGATTTGACGGGGGCAGACAAGGGCTAGCTCTGGTACGTGGGAGGCTGCTTGGTGACAACAGAAAATGTAGGGGGATCGTGCCACATCTTCACTTAAGATTTTTGGTGGCAACTCCAAGCTTCCTGGAAGTTCCCCAGCCAGGGTTCCCAGCCTCATCACGTGACGCCCCATCCCATGGGCCCGGCCTGATTGCAGACTGCCTCTCCAGACAGTCCACGCGCTCCCATCTCTGGGCCTCTGTCTGTGCTGTGCCATCAGCCCCGGACACTGCTCCTCCCCTTATTGGCCTGCATTACTCATTTAGGATTGAACTCAAGTGATGCCTCTGAGAAGAAGCCTTTATGGTGCCCCTTTACCACTCCCAGCACCAGTCAAGTTTTGAGGTGCTTCTCCTCACAATCTATCCAGCAATCACTTATGATTCTTCATGGCTCCTCACTGCCCCAGCCTCGCTGACTACAGCCCTAAAGCCTAGTGCAGGACCTGCGAGGATGAAGCAGTGAGGGAGAGGAGAGGGGAGGGTGGTCTTGGAAGGCTGCCGCCTGGGTCTTTCTCACATACTTCCTGAGACCAATCCCTGAGACAGAACCACCTGCCTTTAGAGCAATGAAGTAAAATCCACTGGGAAGGAAGTGAAGTTTATGTGACTGTACTGGGTGAATTATAAAGAGCCCAAACCTCTGGCACTCCCACGCTTCGAGATGAAGAAGGCAAGCTTTACCACCTGCCACCTGCCACCTGCTCGAGGTTCTTACGACCTTCCCATTTGGAAAATTCATTAGATCTTTGAGATGTGAGGGGAAAATCCTTGTCCGTCATGTTTAGTCTTATTCAACATCCAAAGTTTCCAATGTCTACTAAAATTAGCTTTTCCCAAGAATCTTAGACTGGGAAGAAGCTACTTCATCTACTGGCCTCCTTTCTCAGATTGCTGTGATGTCTATACATAGTAGACGCTCAATAAATAATTGCTGAACGAATGACTGAAAGAACGCCAGAAGCCCAAGGCCACATGGCCTTTTAGGGTCGGAGACGGTACAGAAGCCAGGCGTCCTCTCCCCCCGTCAAATTCTCCTTCCAAGATAACATCTAACCTTGATTGCAAATTCTGTCTCATTGCAACTGCTAAGCATCACGACACTTGCTTCTCCATTTAAAATATGATTATGTGCTATTTCATTTTCAAAAGTAAGACACGCGAATCGTCGAGTCAGTGAACTGCAATGAATCATTGAACAACAACAACAGATGCACGGCATGTGGTAAAATTCTAGCTTATTTTCCATCAGGTGGACACAGGCTATTTACTGAATAAAGATATAGTCCCACCTACAGCCTTGCCTGATTCTCGAACATCTGAACTGCATGGCAGACGGCAGCTGCCGGGGTCTCCGAGGGGAGGAGGTGTGAGAAGGCAGGGAGTCTTCCCGTGTGGGCTGCCTCCGGAGACACGTAGGCGGGAAACCCCAGGCTTTCTCTCTTAGTTTTGTTTTAAATATTTTATTAAAGTAATAAAGCCCATCCCATAAATCCGAAGGCAGAACAAAGTGCTTTGAAAAAACAGAAAACAATATTGTTCTCAAAACTCTGACATGTCCTAAGAAAGATCTCTCTTGTAATCCATTTCTGACCGCCGCCCAGGCAGTGGGTAGACAGTGAGGGAGGATTTCAGAGAAGGGTCTGTACGGGATAGAGGATGATGCTGAGGCATCACCGCCAGGCGAAAGGGTCAGAGAAGTGCCAGGAATAAGCAGCATCACATATAAAGAGAGTAGCTCAGGGCTCTCTGCAGCAGAGACGGGGGCGGGGCTTGACTGGGTAGGCAGGGTTCCAGCCGCACGGAGCAGGGAGCGGGCAGGGTGTTCAGGTCACTTGCAGAAACTGTCGGCACAGATTATGGTGCTGCTAGCGATGCTGCTGTCTCACAAAACGGTGGCCAGGAAGGCTGCTATGGTGAGTTAGAGACCCATCCTGACCCGGTCACTCGGTCCTTCTGATGCCAGAGCCCGTGAGCCCTTCCTCAGCCAGTCTACCCAAAGCCGCATGCTGCTGGCCAGTGACGGCCCTACTCAGCAGAGCACATGGTTCCCCAGCTCTCATTTCGTCTTCCTAGACCCCTGCTTCCCTGTTCCTCACCTTCCCAGTGACCTTTTTACCCGGGGCCTGGGACACTTATACGAGCTCCATCTTTCTCTCTTTTCCCAGCCATTGCTGAGGAGAAGTCTGATCGATAATTTCACTATGGGATATAAAAGACTAATAAAGTTTAATAACTTGCCTCTCCCAGGAGTATTTACATTTTAACAGGGGAATAGCAGCCTCAGCTAAAGGAATTAGGTTGTAATGGCACAATTTCAGGCACCATCAAGCAGCTGAGGGAAGTATTTTTGGTGGGAAGGGAGGATGTCCCTAGCACCCTAACAGGACGCCCCTTCCCCCACCCCCGTTAGATGTTCCCTCCGCCAAGGTCAGCCAGATGGTCAGGAGGGAGACAAAGCGAGCACACCAGTGCCCTGGATTCTTCCCAAGCTTTCTTTCCAGCACCATCCACAGGCTTCCCTTTCCAGAGCAGTGCGCTCCTTCACCATCCCGGTTCTCTCGTTGGCCTGTCGTTCTAGTCTGCAAACATCGGCGGACCTATTGTGGGACTGGAGAGCTTCTATGTGCATTGGTAGTTCTCACAGCCAAAGAAAGCTTAAGGGTCAAGAACAGGCCCTAAGGTCAAGCTGTCTGGGCTTGCGGCAGAATCTGCTCCTGTTGCTCTGTGCCCCTTCCTCATGCTTCATTTCCCTAAAGCAGGCTGCCAATATTACCTACCTTTAAGGATTAAATGAGATGCTGCCTGCGAAGTTAGATAATAATTGCTTAGTAAACATTTGATATTATTAGCATCAGTTTAGTAGCTATAGATTCCAAGAGCCTATAGCCCAGAAGCAGAGAGAGGCATGCAAAATAAATAAATAAATAACACCAAGACACATTGGAATTTTCTCTCTTTCTTCCAGCCAAAAGACAGCATGCCAACCGAAGGACGATTGTGCTGCTGGATCAACTCATTCTCAAGAGGGACCAGGAAGAGAATGTCCAAGAAACAGCCAGTCTGGTGTCAAAGGACCGAGGGCAGAAAGCAAGAGGGAGGTAGATTCACAAGACCTTGAATTCCAGGGAGCAGTCAAGGTCTTCTTGAGCAGGTACCCTATCCGTGCTTTGAGAAAACAATTCTGGCAACATAGAGATGAATGAGTGGCAAGGAGAGCAGTGAGATGGCTCTTTGCAAATGAGGCAGGTCAGACCTGAGATATCGAGTTGATACAGGTTGGGAACATGGGGCTGATAAGGAGGCAGTGTGGTTCCCAGGGGCCTACAGGATACAGGTTGGGAACATGGGGCTGATAAGGAGGCAGCGTGGTTCCCAAGGGCCTACAGCACGCGCGCGCTCGCGCGCTCTCTCTCTCTCTCTCTGTCTCTGTCTCTCTCTCTCTCTCTCTCTCTCGCTTTCTCTCTCTCTCTCACCTCTCTCTCTCTCCCTCTCTCATTCCCATACCATTTATTAAAACATTCCAAAATACACATAAAGACTTCAGATCAGTAGGATTGATGCATTTATATGTAAAGACTTCAGATCAGTAGGATTGAGTGTTAGTACAGCAGCAAAATGTCTCCGTTTAAAACATTTTATGGATTTAGTTGCGTTCCCAGCCTATTCCCATTCCCTCCTCCCATCCAGGCCGGTTAGTACTGTGTTTCTCCTTCTTACTCTTTATCTTTCCTGTTTTTCCTGAACGTTTTCCAGAGCAATGGCTGCTGGGCAAATCTGTGATTTGTCAAGTGCCGCGTGGAGAAGACACTCTCTTTGTGGGTGCCCCCTTCACCACTCCCAGCACCTTCTTCCACCTCGACCAACCTTCCTCTCGAGTTTGAGGCCATCTCTGAAAAAGAATGCTTCCCTGTACTGCCTCTAAAGGGCGGGCACATCAGCCTGGTCACGAGTCCATGGGCCCCTGCAGGACTAGGGAGCCGGGGAGGAGGCATGGCAACCCGTGTGGTGTTTAGAACAGAAGAGCATGAAAAAAACTTGACTCCCCTCCATAACCTCCTCCCAGCGTCACCCTCAGAAATGGAGCAATGGTTGGAGAGATCCGGGTGGAGGGGGAGGTAAGGCAGACTCAATACCAACACGGAACATTCCCTCAAATATCTCATGGTATCACGGAAAATCGGGGCAGAGGGAGTCTAAGAAACAGGAACCCAGTGGGTTCTTTACACAACGCCACTAGACTGAGGCCACCAGAGGGCACGTACTGGGTCTTATTCATATTCATGTCCCCACATCCCCGCTCCTCCATGCTCAGAATTGGATAGAAATTCAGTAGTAAAATGGGATTACTGGAAAGGTCGGGGGAGGGGACGCAGAGGGGACAACGTTGGTAACATACATCCCCAGTGCCTTGCAAGTGAGTCATAACTACATGTCTTTGCCCAGTTTTTGAACCAATTCTCACCAGAGGAAGCAATAAACTAGTCACCTTTGGCCCGTCAAAAGAATGAGATACAGAATTGGTTGTATTGCCCTAGGCCAGGTTTCTGCAGTATCTGGGGAGAGTCCCAGACACCTGCTTGTTCAACCCCCTGACGACATGCCAACCACCACCCTGGACTGGCGGAGGAGTAGGCACGACCTTTGATGATGGCCTGCTGCCTCTCTCTCTCCACTGACTCTTTCAGAAATGGATGACAATCCAAACCCAGCCTGTGTTAGCTGCGGAGGAGTAGGCACGACCTTTGATGATGGCCTGCCGCCTCCCCCTCTCTCCACTGACTCTTTCAGATATGGATGACAATCCAAACCAAGCCTGTGTTAGCCCTGGGCTTCTGAGAGGCATGTATTTAACTACAGGTATTCTAACCTGCACACCCGGCTGCATTATGACACCCCAGGTGGAACTCAGAGCTCGTGGTGAGGCTTAGAGGGGGTAGGGATCATCTGAGGGAGATGTGAGCCGGTCCCCTCCCACGAGCCTGTCCCCTCCCTCTCACCTGAGGATCGGTGACAGTCTCAGAGAGGAGCAGTCATGGAGTATTTATTGCTTGTGCTTCATTGCACTTGATCCTAATGCCGGGAGGTTATTCAGACTTTTTTTCAGGTCAATGCTAATTAACTTTATTAATGCATTTTTGGTGAAGGGAAAGCAATAGAGCTATGTTCTGCTATATTTGTTTGGCCCTCTGTGATCAAACAGCGTCAGGCTTGGCGTGGCTATTTAGAATCTGGGGCTAAGAGACAGTGACCTTTCCGGATGGCTCATAAAATTGAGAGCGGAATCCACAGGGTCAGGAAAAAGCCATCTCCTGTGGAGAGGAAGCAGGGAGAGGAGACAGCGGCACCAAAGAGATCAAGACAAAAACTCAGGGGTAAAACAGAAGGAAAAGCTGGGCAATGTGCTAGAAGGAATCTTGAACGTGGAGTCTCCCCTCCATCCCATACTTGCGATATATGTCTTTGGACACTCACCGAGTTTTTGTTTCTTCTTCCATAAATATTACCTCAGATTGTTGTTAGAAAGGCACACACTGATGAAAGTGCCACAATTTAGTATTTAACGTGTAGTGAGTGCTCGACATATGTTAGCTGAATTTTAATGGGATCAGTACGTCTGCAGTGTGAGGTTTCTAGGTTCATTCATTCTTCAAATAAATGTGTATTTAGTATCTACCGTATTCCAGACACAGCATGAACCGAAGATGAGCATAAACAAGAAAGACACAGACACTAACAGGACCTCATATTCTGGAAGCTGTTAAGTACTGTCTCAGAATCACCTAACAAAAACTACTCATAACATTATGTTGTTATTGGACTTTGTTTAATCGCTACTTCCTCAGGCAGACTTTTGACCCCATAGGACAGGGACCAGGTCTCATATCCCTTGGTGTCACCACCGTGAGCCTCTGGTCGACATGTAATAAATGTGTCCCCAGTAAAGCGGACAAACTCCCTTTACTAACTCCAGCTCAGAAACGGAGACAGAGCGGGAAGCAGGGGCGCCAATGGCCCTTCCAGAGGAGGACTCAAAGACCCCCACAAAAGGCCCTTCTTTGGGGATGACCTCTGCCGTTTGGACCAGGCTCATTTCCATGACGTCAACCCGTAGAAGCCCAGAAAAGACTGTGTTACCTCCCAAGGGTGGAGGGGCGTGGGGCCGACCCACCCTCCAGAAACATCCTATTCTTTTGGACGAGAGCAAGACTGAAGCCAAAATTCATGTTTTCAAACTGAGGAACCCGAGATTTCAGAAGAATTTCAAGCTGTGTGGGTCTGAGGGCCTTTGAGCCCTGAAGGATTCGCTGAGAGAGACTGTGGGTTTTGCGGGGACCTCAAGCCTTGAGAGGAGGGAGGAGAGGGGTCTTGGAGGACGGGGTGCCTGGGTGCAGGGAGGCCCCTGGCTAAGGTCAGAGCAGGGCTTTACCAAGCAAGGGTGCCAGCACTAGGCACCTGTGGCACAGGGGTCCGGGACTAAAGAGAGTTCTAGGTCACTGTGCATTTCCTTTTCCAGTTAAAAGGAAGTGAGGGGTGGAATAAAAAGTTTGGGGTCTCGGGGTTACGGAACAGTTAATTCAGTGGGCATGTTCTCAATAATGCACAAGACGTCATTACTCTTTGTCTCTAATGCTTTCTCTCTCTCTCTCTCTCTCTCTCTCTCTCTCTCTCTCTCTCTCTCTCTCGCACGCACACACACACACACACACACACACACACACACACACACACACACATCCCATAAATACAGCCTCTAAATCCCTTAAATATAATTCTGCACAAAAGATTCCCCACGCAAAATCTCATAGGGCACAGACATCTGCATGAGAGTGTGAGACCAATGCACAAACACACGCTCACAAGCACATCCTCGGGCACACACGAGCAGATCCCGGGGAGAAAACAGCCATCAGGGGGCTCTGCTGCATTGTTCCTTTCAATGATTTTTTTTTTTTTTCAACAAAACATCAATAATAAAATAGTAATAAAAACTCCGTTACAGTTCGCCTGCTGACATGGAATGACTCATCTTGGTAATTTTTCTTCCATTTCCCAAGCGGCTCCATAGATCACAGAACAGATTAAATGTGCTTAGCTGTGATTTGGAACATTTGCCCAAGCCAGCACTAAGAGCACACCGAAGTGCCTGGCTCTGCCGGCGACTAGCTGCGATGTTGGAGAAGCACACTGGCTGGTGCTGGGTTCTAATCCCGGCTCTGCCACTTCTGTTATCCAACCTTAAGCAAGCTGCCTGGCCTCCGGCCTTTCCTGTACTGAGGTTCAGTGGGGTCACCATCGTCAATGCAGTCTCTCTTCTTCAGTCAAATGAATGTTCTACCCGTTTCCCCAGTGCCTCTGAGGGCAAACACATCGGCTTGGGGTTCCCTACTCGATTTCGAGTCTCCCTTAAAAGTGTCGCTTTCCAATTATTTATTCTTTTATATTACAGGAATTAAAGATTAATTTTCTTGAATTCTGACAAAAATTAAAGACACCCTAGAGTGTCTGAGAATCTAACCCAAGAAAATGAAAAGAGTGAACTCCGATGGCTAGAAATGATCATTCCTAATACTTGTATAGAAATTGTACTTTTAAGATAATTTCTCATATAGCAGGTCCTGGAGACCCACGGTAATGAGAGAGAGGCCAGGCTTCGGAGCTGACCCCGCCCCTGCCAGGCATCTGGAGGCTGCAGCGCCCTCAGTGTGTCCCAGCCCGCATGGGTTCTGACACTGGCTCTGCCCTCAGGAGACTGGCCCTTAGCAAGAAGGCACCACTGTGGCACCATGTTGCCCCACATGGCAGGCCACCTCCCCGTGGCAAGCTTTGCTCACAAAGGACCCTCGGACAAACCGCCAAGGGACCCCAGTTTTCAGACACCCACACACCTCCCAGCAGCTCCGCAGGTGTATCGGACTAAGTCTTCTTTAAATCCCGCCACTCCCACACACCATCCTGCTACACAAACTGTTTTTTGTCTCAGTTTTTTGGATTATATTCTTGGAATGGAATTCCTGGTGAAGAGTATGTTTGAGGATCTTTATAGAAATAGCTAAATGGTTTTTCCTAACCAGCAGTGTACGAGAGTGTCTGTGTCACACCTTCACCACCACCGAGTACTGTGTGTACACACCCGTGTGTGTGTGCATGCACAGAGAAGTGTGCGAGAGAACAGTTAGAGGGTGAAGAATCTTAATTATGGGATCAGCGAGAAACACATCTGAGCGTGGTCTCTCTGGAACTAGAGAGGAGAAATGTAGAAACAAATATATTCGGACGTTGAATGGCAAACAGGGCCACCAACAGGGGGCTTTTTTTCTAGACTGGTGATGTTATAAATCAGCAGTCTCCAACCTTTCTGGCACCAGGGACCGGTGCTCCTATGACCTTCTAATGCCTGATGATCTGAGGTGGGGCTGAAGCGGTGATGCTAGCGCTGGGAACTAGAGAGGAGAAATGTAGAAACAAATATATTCTGACATTGAATGGCAAACAGGGCCACCAACAGGGGGCGTTTTTTCTAGACTGGTGATGTTATAAATCAGCGGTCTCCAACCTTTCTGGCACCAGGGACCGGTGCTCCTATGACCTTCTAATGCCTGATGATCTGAGGTGGGGCTGAAGCGGTGATGCTAGCGCTGGGGAGCGGCTGCAAATACAGATGAAGCTTCACTTGTTGGCCCGTCGCTCACTTCCTGCTGTGCGGCCCTGTTCTTAACAGGCCAGGGACTGGTACCCATCCACGGCCCGGGGGGTTGCATGTAATTTATAAATTAATGTAATTTGGTGAGACCAGGCCATTCTCCTACACTGCAGAGTTGCGAAGTGTGCACCTGAGCTGGAAGTGGCCGAATATTCTCCTCCTGTTTCTGTGTCCCCACCCCCTGCCAGAGAACGATCGCTTCAGGGAAGCTGAGGCAATGCAGTGGCCATCAGTTCTCTTCCTTTTGCTCTGTTTTCCAGGATCCACTTTAATACAGGAAAACCTTGAGCAACCAGAAAGGAAAGAGATGTGTTTTCCGGAGCCTTGATTTTCTGATTAATCTAGTATGTACTTTTTTAATATATGATGATATAATATTTGCTCGATGCCAAGTTACGTGCTAATCATATTGCAAATCTTAACTCGCATAATCCTCATGGGAGACCTGTGAATGCTCAACAGCTCCACTAGGCTTTATCTAACGAGCATTGTTTTAGTACCAAACCCCGTTACTGAAGAGCTTTCCAAATTTTTTTATATACTCTTCAAAGAGTGAAGCAGGAGAGCGTGGAAAGTCTCTGGGGGTGATGCGAGACACCTTCAGGGTCCTGAGGTTGTTCCGATGACCTCCCGGCCTCACTGCTCAGGCCCGGGGACTGGCCGACGGCAGGCACAGGAACCCGGGGCAGGTGTGTCCCAAGCCCAAAGCCTTCCTCTCCCCGCCGCTCACCAACAGAAATTGGTTTTTGTTCTTTTCCATTTTCTCCTAAGTTGCTGCCGCGAATTTGCTTTTGGAAACAGCACCAGGTTTTAAAATGAGACACACATCTGCAAAAAAACCCTGCTCCATTGTCGTCGGCTGGGTAACTTTCAGCAACTCACAGCTTGCAAAGGTCCTCACTTTTCTCATCTGTAAAGGAGGCTGATGCGTTTGTAATGGTTAAAGGAAAGATAACTTATAATCACTTAAATCAGGGGTCGGCAAACTTTTTCTGTAAAAGGTCGGATAATGTATATTTTAGGTTCTGTAGACAAAAAGGTAAAATCGAGGATGTTATTTAAGTACTTATATAACGAGAGAAAACGAATTTCCTCAAATCTGTTGTCGATAAAATCTAAAATATAGTAATAATAATTGAGTGTAATTTTTCAGCTTTATTGAGGTATGATTTACAAATTAAAAGTGTATATGTGTAAGGGTTACAAAATCATGTTTTGATATACATATGAATTATGAGATAATTACCACAATCAAGTTAATTAACATATCCATCACCTCATGTAGTTAGCATTTGTGTGTATGTGGCGAGAATTCCTGAGATCTAATCTCTTACCAAATTTCGAGCACAATTTTTTGTAACACACGTCTACCAAAAAAATGGAATTTTGCGGGGGAGGGATTGCCTTTTCCTCAATTGGGGTTCAAAGTTAACTTTTCCTGTCATCAAATCAGTTGTAAATGTTCATCTGTAAAATCTAAGTTCACAGTCTGTAAACAAACAGATAGGAGACCAAATCTGTCCCACAGGCCATGATGGGCTGGCCCTTGACCTAAACGTTTCCTGGTACTTAATGAGTATTTAACAATATCGATCTCCCTCTCCCTGACGAAAGGTGACGACCTTAGTTTGCTGGGTCCCACACAACTGAGTGACAGCCCTTAAGTGGTGTGATGGTTTCAAAACCATTCTAAGACTTCCTTCCTAGTCATCGAACCTCATACCTGGCTCCAACTTCCATGATATGGAAGCAGCAGCTTTGTTAAAGTATCTGTGCCTCAGTTTCTCTCTTCCAGAAAATGGAGACGAATGTGGTTTTTTGTGTTATATAATCCTGCCAGGCTAATGGTGGAAAATTGGGATGGTATTCAGAATGCAGAGAGAAGGAAAAACTGTATTCAAACAAATGTCTGTTGAGGAAGTATTTACAAAATATATATCTGATAAAAGACTTGTATCTAGAATATATAAAGAACTCTTAA
This sequence comes from Pteropus alecto, assembly GCF_000325575.1. Classification (NCBI taxonomy): domain Eukaryota; kingdom Metazoa; phylum Chordata; class Mammalia; order Chiroptera; family Pteropodidae; genus Pteropus; species Pteropus alecto. The sequence goes on along the minus strand of NW_006429864.1, from coordinate 3,077,274 downwards.
AACTCAATAAGAAAACAAATAACTCAATTTTTTTTAAAAAAATGAGCGAAATATTTGAACAGATACTTTATCGAATAAGATACAGAGATGAGAAAGAAGCACCTGAAAAGGTGCTTGATATCATAAGTCATTAGGGAAGTGCAGATGGAACCTCATCTGTTAGAAAAACAAAAATTAAAAACAAACAAAAAAATCTACCAATTCCAAATGTTGATGATGCAAAGGACTGAAGCTCTTATACCTTTCCGGTGGGATTGAGAAATGGAACAGTCACTCTGGTAATAGTTTGTCAGTTTCTTATAACGTTAAGCACACACCGACCACATGACCCAGCAAATACCCTGGCCGTGCCCTCGAGAGGAATGAAAACCGATGCTTATGCAAAACTCTGTTCGTGAGTGAGAACAGCGGCCTTTTTCATACTTGCCTGCAACTGGAGACAACCAGATGTGCATCGACCAGTGAACAGATAAGCTGTGGAACATCCATACAACTAAATACTACTCAGCAATAAAACCGAAGGGACTACAGATAGATACCGTAAATAACATGGACGAAACGCAAAGGCATTCTGCTAAGTGAAAGAAACCAGACGCGACAGACTAAATACTGTGTGGTTTCATTCACATGACAGTCTGAGAAAGGCAAAATTATAAGGACAGAGAATAGATCAGTAGCTTCCAGAGGCTGGAGTTACAGGAGGGGTGGCTTACAAAGGGATGGCAGAAACGTCTAGATCGTGACAGTAGTGGTGGTTACGCAACTGTATGTATTTGCCCAAATCATTGAACTACACCCCACAAAGGGGGAATTTTACTTCATTAAGGTTAACTCAATCAATCTGACTTCAGATAGAACAGATAAGCATGCACCAACCAGTGAAGGTGCCCTTGTAGGCCTGCCGTCACCCTGTCGTGGGCAGAGGCCAGGTCGGGAGTAGGTGGAGGGGCGTTCGGTCTGGGGGCCTGGACTGTGCACTTCATACATCTAAGCATTCCTCCTGGAAGGGCCTGTCTCTTCTTCCTTTCTCTTTCCTCTTTTCTGCTCCCTCCTTACTGGTCCTCAGTGCCAGCTCTACAGAACAATTCCAGTGCTACCTGTCATCTCAATCCTCTTCTAGGGTAGGGGCCACAGGGGAGGGAGGCCTCCCCATACCACCGTCGCCCCCAGCTAGGGCTGCTCTATGCTTAGGGAAAGGAAAACCAGATTAGAGACCCCCTGGCCAGGGAGAGATATTATGCTGCCTCCTAGCCGATATGGGCGATGTAAACAGAAGGGTATCCGCACACAGAGTTACAGAAATCATGAGGTCTTGTTCTGCCTCAGCCAAGTTTAATCAAGAGAGCTGAGCTCATACTGGGGCTAAATTTCATAGGCTATCAAGATGATTTACACTGAGATCAATAAACGTCTATGTTTCCAATTGAATTGCTTGGTGGGAACCAAGCCATCAAGGCTTTCTCACTGTGATGGGCCAACCTTTGAACAGGGGGCGTGAGGAGGTGGGGATGGCCCTGAACTGCTGTGACAGCCTTGGGATCCCATCTCCATCTCAAGAAGGTTGGGGAAACTCTCTGAGACTGGAATTCCAGCTTTTCAGGGGATGGCCGGTTAGCAATAAGTTATTACAACTACGGCACATGTCCTGTCAATCCCTGTGTGAGTTCATCTAAGGACTTCTTTTGGAAGAAGCTGATTCAGAAGCCTGTGATGAAGGAGGCTTCCTGAAATGATGAGGGAGCTTCAAGGCACAGTGCTTGCTGCACGACAGCAGTGAAGAATATAGGGTGTCACCCAGACTAGGTGCACTCTGCCCCCTAACCGCCCCTGTCACCACAGGCCCACTAACAAACTGCTCTGTGCCTCAATTTCATTTCTAAGTGGAAATCCTAATGGTATTTACCTCAAACAGTTGTCAGAATTAAATGAGTTGAAAATAAAAACGAAAAATGAAAAGCTCTTAGAATGTTGACTGGCCTATGGGCAGTCAGTAAAAGATAATGTCCATTAAGATTTGCTGGTCAGATTCAAGATCCACACTGGTCAGCCCTGGGGCTTTGGACAGAAAGTCAGGTAAGCAGTGTAGTATGGAAGGCAGTTAGAGACAGGGCATTTTGAAAAGCGCATCCTGTCTGACATCCTTCATAGCACCCATGGGGCCACGCGTGATAAGCATATCGCCTACTGACCTCGGTAACCAGGATGACGTTTCCATGGGCGTCCACCTCCGGGAAGAGTGGCAAAAGACGGTGGCGAAAGGACTTCCAGCCATGAGGAGCCTCCTATCCCTTCTCCGTGGCTCCTGCAGCCCTGATGCAAGCATCTCACACTTGTTCCCATGAGAAAGGGAACAGCCCCGTCACAGTGAGTGTTATTCGATTCAAGACTCCACGCAGAGTTCCTGCTTTGTGTTGCAGGTGTTACGAAGTCCCTCTAGAGGCCGATGCCTCTGAATTGAAAATGAGAAAACAGTAGCGGGAGAACACAAACGAGGCCAAATGTGGTCCCTGACCCCTGCCTCAGTATCCGGGAATTCCCGACCTTGATCTTGACTCCCCATCAGACTTCCCCAAAGCAGAGCTTGTGTCACTCACAGTGGGAAATCCCCTTTGCTGACCCCACAGCCCCCTCTAGCCACTGCTCTGTCCTTTTCCTTGATTCCAGGGCCAAACCCTTGTAAAGAGCAGATTCTCAGGCTGCCTCTAATTGGTCACGGTCCATTCCCACATCAGCCCCCTCTCATAGATTTTCTGCAGTCACTCTCACTTAATCTCCTTCGATCCAGTTCACTGGTGACCTCCACATGGCCAAACCTATGGGACCCTTTCCTTGTTTGATTTTACTTAACTTTTCTGCACTGTCGATGACCCTTCCTCTTTAAAACTCTCTTCTGCTGGCCTCCCTGGATGCCACGCCCTCCTAGATTTTTCTTTCACATTTGGCTACTCGATCTCGGCCTCTTTTGCTGCCATGACTTCCCAAGTTCTAATTTCCGGCGCCTTAAGGATAACTGCTACGAACACTTGTCATCTCTCTCTCTCTACTTACCTGACCTCATCCACTCTCCTGGCTTTAAATGCGTCCCGGATGCTGGCAACTTCCAAATTTATATCTCCAATGCCAACCACACCTCGGAGCTCCAGTCTTTCATACTGAATTGTCTACTTGACATCTCTATTCGGATATATGACTTGTTAGGCTTAACATGTCTAAGACTGAGCTCTGATATTCTTCCCAACTGGCTTCTCTTTCAGTCCACCTCATCTCAGTAAACGGGATGACTACCTAGTAAGTTGCACGTGCCAGGAACCTGGGATGACTGAAGATGACTCTCTTTCCTTATCAATAAGTCCTGTCAATTCTGCCTCCAAAATATATTTGGAAGCCACAGCTTCTTTCCATCCCCATGTCACTATCATCATTTGCCAATGTTCCTCCAACTGTTCTTTCAACATTCTCTGTGGATGCCATCAAACCCACCCCTCACATTACGAGGGTCCTTTAGAAATATTAATCATATTCTCTATTGTATCTCTGATAAAAATCAATGCTGGGGAGCGTACTTCTGACCCCATTCTTTCCCCATGCTCATATATGCAAAATGTTTAAGCGATTACAAATCTCTTCGCCTTCCTTTCATTTTTTAATTAGATTCCTGGAATAGTTTTACTTATTGAAACTCCACTCTTATGCTGCACAGCTTCTCGCCCGATTGAAAAGCTAATCTGGTGGCCAGAATTTGTTCATCTGCTGACAAGGCTGGGTCCCAGCATGTCTTCTAGCTGTTTTTCTCAGCACATTTTTGAGTTGCATTTATAGTCAGATGTTAATCCTATAACATTCACTAGTTCACTGTGGAGAATTAATGGCTTATGGAAGAGCTGAGAGACACTGAAACTTGTATAAGCAACTATTGCTATCCACTCCGTGTTATTTCTTGAGGAGCATGTGAAAAGCCTCAACTCTTCCCATATACTCTCCGAATGACTTGCAACTAGTACCAGGAATTCTTCCATTAAATTATTTGTTTGTCATTGTCTCCCCTGGGAAGCATAAAAATTGATTACCAGTCACTTGTCATTCAATATAGAATGTATAGGGCCTCATAAATGGGACATCTATCTGGAACAGTTTAATAAAAAAAGAAAGCTCTGATCATAAGCACGAGGCTAGCGGGTCTAGCTAGAGATGACATGGGCAACACTGGAAATTCAGGGTCACAGCGCAAATGGCAGGGGGAGAAGACGTGACGGAAGCAAGCAGTGGAAGGGCAGGGCGCCTGACCGACTCACTCGGCACCTTTCCCGTCGGGTCGAGGGCCCCACCGTCTTGTCTTGCACCCACAGCTTCTCTTCTCTCCTTGGTTCTCACCAGCCTGCACAAAGTTAGTCTAGACAATTACTGTCTAGTCGAGACAATTATCGTCTAGACAATCGTCTGTTAAAGGGCAGATATGCTTACTCATCATCCTCTCAGCATCTCTCCTGGTGTCCAGCTTATAGTATCTCCTCACTAAACACTTCTTGCATTTGAGAAAGAAAGATGTAGTTGTACGCTTCTGTGGGAGCAGGTGGGGGTAGGGATATCGGAGCTATAAATAGGCAACACTATCACCACTGACTCCTGAGTCTGTCTGAGGAACTTCTATGTGTCTGGTTCCTATCAGACAATGAAGAAAATCCAAGGGCTGAATTAAGTCCACATCCCTCCCCCTTTGTCTAACCAAGAATTAATTATAAGTAGAGATAAACTAAGTAAAACACTGTGCACAGTAGGAATTCTCAGATTCAAAGAGACAGGTGAGCTAGAGACACAGCCACCATGGAGATACACCTAAAAGTTTTAGACGGAAGCCAGGAAAAATGGATTTTTTTTAAAAAAGAAGATAAGGAAACAGCCTACACAAAGATACAAATGTAGAACTGAGTGAAACTGTCTTTGAGGCAGTGAGGGGCCACCTGGGATGTGTGAATGGACTCGCCAGGCTGGGGGCCAGGGAGGTAAGCAGGATTGGCTGGGCAGATGCGGACCACTGCAGGTCTAAGGAGAGAGCAGGAGTCTGGGCATGCCGGGAGCCAAAGGTCGAGAGCAAGACGCTGGAAGACTGCGTCTGAGATCTGGTGTCATTTTAGCTTCCTAATTATGAAAACAAGAAGTTTGGACTGGAGGACTCCCACAGCCCTCTCAGCTCTGATTTCTCAGATGCTCAACTGAGAACGTGTGTGAGTCCTTCCAGAAGCAAACTTTGTACAAATTCACGTGGCCCGTATGGATGAGACAGAGAGCAAGCAGACTCTTCGGAAAAGCCCCGGAAATGCTCACCCTTAGAATGCTCCCGCGTGGGCGGCGGTGCGAAGGCCGTGAGCATGCGCGACAAGGAGCCAGGAGGCTTGGACACCAGTCCGTCACTTCAGAGCGGCATGACTTTGGATCAGTCACTTTCCTTCCCCAAATGCCAGCTTTTAATCTGTAAAAATTGGCGTGTGACTACCCGTCTCCCAAAGTTGAGTGCGTTTAATAGGAGAGCATTCCTGGAATGAGATAACTGGGTGCTCAGCAGAGACCAGTCCCCGGTCAGACCCCCACAGTGGCTGTGCTGTGGTCCAGTGCTGTCCTTGCACCAAGTGATAACAATCGCAGTGGCAGCCACACCACACGCCTGAGCAAGGTGAGGATGCCGAGTCCCTCCCTCAGTGCTCTGGCCACTGGGCCACCGAGCAGACCCTTCATTAATGGTGTGTTATTGTTCTTTTCCACTCAGCTAAGCCCATTATTGATGGTGACATTGCAGCCCTGCGCTGGGGGCCCTTGTGCTGGTGGCCAGGAGAGAGCGGGAGACAGTGATTAATAAATGCCCAGGACACCAGCCCTTCCGAAGAGGGTACCGCCTCCTCAGCATGAATATGCATGGCCCACACAGGCTGTCTTGAAGGCTGGAGAGGACGTGGTGGGCTGGCCTGAGCTGAGAGCAGCAGGCAGGCTGGTCGCAGGGGAGACACAGCAAAGGCTGGCAGAGCGAGCGGAGCGGCGGCTTTCATCAGCAGTGCCATCAGCCTTGCCATCACCCAGGAAGACAGGCTGGCAGATGGGAACATAAATACATCCCCCTCTTGCCTCACCTCAGTGCCCTGAGGAGCTATTAGAGACTTAAAATTACCATTTCAGTAAATGGGAGAGAGAATTGAAGAGAAAGGCTGTGTTTGTTAACTTGGCAGTATTGTTGACGCAACTGGCTCCTTTCTCTCTGGGGCCCGCTGAGGCGGTGCAGACGGCTGAGTCTTCAGAGGTGCAGGAGCGACACCTTCAGATCCTGCCCTCTCCCTTCTCAGATCCCCGTGAGGACCCTGGCTTCACCCAAAGGCAAAGCTGCATGCAGGCAGCCTTGCAGGGTCTTCCGTGATTCCAGGGAGGCGGAAGGAGGCCAGCCCTGAACCCCCGAGGAGGTGGGGCGCAGCCTGACAGGACAATTTGTTCTCTACCCCTAAGTCCTCGTGGGACTTAGGCCCGGTATAGTCATTTGCTAAACGTTTATTTAGTTTGGATAAATGGATTCTAGATGCTTAGTAAATATTTGATGATTGATGACTGATTGAATCAAGCAGGGAATTTTAATCCCCTGTAAAAGAGTGAACTCTCTGGAAATTATTTACACCTAAATGTGTCCTATCCTGACTTACGTGTGAGTTTGAGTAGAGAAAGAGAAACCTAAATGTGTCCTATCCTGACTTACGTGTGAGTCTGGATGGAGAAAGAGAAAGACACACACACACACACACACACACACACACACACACACGCACGTGACTCCGCACTGTGGAGTTTTTTCACACACACACACACACACACACACACACATGACTCCGCACTGTATAGCACTCACCGACTACACCGTGGGCAAACCTATCCATGTCATCACTGCGTCTCATCACTGATTTACACTACAAGTGTCCACTGACAACCTACTGTCCGTGTTGCTCTGTACATACTGGGTAGAGAGCCAGCCAGGCAAGGGTTCACCCTCTCGGCTCTCACACTGCAGTGGGGATGTCACAAAATGAACAGGAAATGAATAAGGCAGTTTGAAATCTTAATGTGTCTCTAAGCTTGTGTCTTCTTGCCTGTATTCTGAATTTCTTCTCCAGCTCCCAGGACATTGAAAACAACACAAGCAGAACCGGTACCTAACTCTCTCAGGTCTATGGCCAAATTTAATCTCTGAATTGTTGTCTTCTTGAACTGCATCTCAACAACAGGACAGGGAAAGTCAGCCTGCCTGGGAAGGAGGGAGCGAAGCGGGGGGGGGGCCTGCCCACAGCAGGGCCCAGGCGTGGACTCGTTTTTTAGCCTGGATGGTTTCCCAATAAGCTTCTCTTGGAATCCGTTCGAGCATGTGAAGGGGGCGGGTCTGTACCAAGGTCTAAAGTGGATTTCCTTTCCTCCCTTGTGCAGTAATCAGCTCATTCCGCAGAGCCAGCTTCGTGGAGGTGCAGCCTGAGCAGTTGCACAGGGCTCTGTACTCAGAAGGTCCCCCGCCTGGTTTAATACTCCGCAGTCGCCATCTTGATATTCCTGATACTTCTGAACAAGAAACCCCGTGTTTTTAACTTGCACCAGGTCCTGCAAGTTTTGCGTTGGTCCTGCCTTTCTGGAATTGCGTAGAGCTTGACTTCAAGTCCGTCAGTTACCTTCCAGACCGTTCTGTCCTCTTCTAGAATATAAGGGGGTGTTTCTTCTAAGGCTTCCTCCAGGCCTGATGCTCTAGGAAGGAGTCTCTGAATATCAGCCCAGACTAGATCTCTTAGACATGGAGATTAAGTTCTTGAGAAGGGACAGCCCAAGACATGAGCAAGCAAAGCTTGCTTTAAAACCCACCCCTGCTGCGTGATCTGAATCTTTCTACTGCATCTGAGATATCAGGAGGCTCAAAGGGCAGCTTTGTAGATGGGGCTCTCAGTCTCTCTACTAGGGTAATAAAATGTAAATCAAGATTCCTCTTCGGTCACTACCCTTCGCCCTCCAAACTGAATGGTTGCCGCTAGGTCAAGGCTGAAAGAGAAGTGGCCGAGAACGTGGTCTCCTTTCTCACACCCTTCCGTCCACCTGATCGAGCTCTTCTGATGCTGGGAAGCGGGCCCAACAGGAGAAGGCTCGGTGCTCTAGATGCACAAGTCTAATCCATGGAAAATCAGTCAGGATATGTTGGTGATGCTGAAGAACTCGTATCTCCCAACCGCAACCACGGTTCATTCCCGCTCACGCTCTCATCTCGCAAAGGCTGGCCGGGGGACTCTGTCCATCCTGGTCCCTCGGGGACCCAGGCTGAGAGAGGCTTTGTCTCAACATGTGCTCACATAGCCACTGTAGCAGGAAAGGGATGTGGCACGTTACATGCTGGATGTGTAACGGCACGTATAACTTCCGCTCACATTTTATTGGTCAAGTCAGGTCGCATGGTCATAACTAACTTTTATTACAATCCTACCATAAGTCCAGGGAGAGAACTAGAAATAATTGTGAATAACATCAATGACTACCACATGTGTCAAGCCTGAAGCTTCCTCTGTCCCAACACACCTGGCATCATGGACAAAATGACTGAAGACAAGATTCTACCACATAGAGTTGAGCAAAGTTCTTTTCTTTCTGTTCCTATTAAGAGGGCTTATACCTTTCCTACTGTCCTTAAAGATTGTGTGAGAACCATGAGAACCAAATAAAATAATGGATGAAAATAATCGATGACATTTATTGAGTGCAAAGTGCAGGCATCATTGCGGTGCTCTAATCGTCAATCAGCTATAACAGGGGTCAATCAGCACCCACATGGCACAGATGAGGACACTGGGGAACAGCGCAGCATGTAATCAGTCCAAGATCACACAGGAAGCCCTCAGAGGGAGCCCGTGAAGTCCAGCCCGGGGCCCGCTCCGAAACGCTGTGCTGAGCAGCAATGCAGAGGATGGAAGCCTGCGAATAAAGAACTTCCACACGCCATTGTTTCTGAGTACCCACTGGGGAGAACCCAACCACTTCTATTTTTGCCTTCACTTGGGTTGTCAGAGGCCTCCGGGAGGACATGGAAGCATCACTGCTTTTCCCAGGACCCCACACTCATAAACATCTAGGGTCCTTTGGGCCTGGCGTGATCTCTTCCCAATCAGTTCCTGAGCTCAGAGGCCAAGGCGGGGCTGCCTGAGCCTCAAAACCTCCAAATGCCAAAAAAAAAAAAAAGAAGTTCTTTCTTCTTGATCCTTCCATTCATCCCAGTCAGCTTCTGGTCTGACATAGTGAATCCCAACCCAGGGTAGAGCCTCCTCCTGCCCCATCTCCAGTTCTCCACCCCACACCACACTTAGGAACTGTGAATTTCACTTCTGGGCCACCTTCTGTAAAAGGACTCCTGTCATTTCTGCAATCCTCACTGGGCCTGGTGCTGGGGCTCGCGCTGCCACTCAGGCGTGACTCCAGACGGGGAGGGGGACCGAGCTGATGCCTGCAAAGGGCTCTACGTGGTGGGGAGGATGAGCCAGGTGGGAAACAGAGCCTACCTCTGTCCTGTAGATGCTCCATTGAATAGAGCTGTTCTGTCCCCGACAGCTTTGGGCTGTGTCCATCCTGGCTGTGAGCTCCCCTGCGGCTCTTCTCCATGAGCCAGCCCTCTGTGCTCAGATCCATCGCCACTGAGCTCAGCTGCCACTCCTGGAATACAGGACGATGAGAGAGAGAAGATACAGAGGTCTAAGGGCATAAGCTAAAATTTACAGCTTCAGCCCATAATCCCCAAATTAATTCCACCCCAACCCCCACCAAGAGATAGTCAGAGCAAGATTTCTCCTTTGGGGCAGGATTTGAAGGCCACTAGCAGCTGCACTTCCTTCCAAACATAAAATTCACTGTCTGGGTCCTCAGACGTTCCTTCTGCAAATCATTGCCTTCTCTCCAGATGTATCTTTTTCAGATGCAAATGCCCTTATTTTACCCCCCTTGAGTTGGTGAATAACTTACTGGTTGTCTCCTCTTCTTCCAAGCAGGCATGACTGAGGCAGTAAGAAAGTGCCAGAATTGAGAAAGCGGTGGCCAGGTGAGGCGCAAAGCTTAGAGAAAGGGAAGCAGCAAGAGAAAGGTGTCCCCCAGTGCAGGCTGGGAAGGGCCTTCCCTCCAGGGACCCCGGGGTGTTACAGGGTCTGCCTGGCACAGGCTCCTTGCAAGGTGTTGGGCACCAGCTGGACACGCACCACAGCACTAGAGAGGACATTGCAGTGTCCAGTCTCATCCCTGCATTTAAGGAAAGGGAAACTGAGGCCCAGGGAGGGCAGCTAGATGCTGCTCTTGGTGGACCAGACCCTGAATCTGACTCTGCGGACCAATGAGCAGAGCTGCCTCAGGACCCGGCTGCTGGAAATGGAAACCTGAAGAGGGAGGCCAAGGGCAGGATTTAACAGCCCCTCCTGTTGCTCGGGTACCTGTCATGGCAGCTGGTCGCTCCACAGCCACACGGAGAGTGGACCTGATGCAGCTGTGGCCCAGCTGCCTGGGCCTCCCCTGGGGATCTCAGCCCACGTGGGTCTGAGTCTCAGATGTCAGCTCTGGGCAGCCCCCTGAAGGTCTGGGGTGACAAGAGAGGGATCAGCTCGCCAACCAGAGACCTCTCATCTCATGAGAAGCCTGGCAGCCGGTGGCCAACAAACGTGTAGAGCTCAGCTCAGCTCAGGAGAGGACACTGGGGCTCCGCTTAACCTAACTAGGCCAGCAAACCAGCGGCACAAAAAGCCAGGCGTGCCACCCGTTCTGTTCACGCCTCGCTTTGAAGTCTCGCTTCATCGAGTTTTTAAACAGGAGACACAGGCATTTGGCTGTTCATATTTCATGTGTAACACAGGAGATCGAAGAGCAGACGGGGACGGAGAACATCTGGACACACAGGTAAGGGTCACTCTCATTCCTAAGCCGCGTCCTTCGTCTCCGCCGCCGCCTCCTCCACTCCTTCCTCTCTCCTCCACCTATCTCTTCTCATCCCCCTCCCTCCTTCCCATCTCTTGGTCTCCCCGTTTCACCGCCCCCCCCACTTTTGCCTTCCCCACTTGCAACAGTGGCCATTACCCGTCTGAGCTCTTGCCGTCTTCCCCAAATGAAAGACTCTCCCATCCTCCAGGACACGCCTCGTCTCTGTCTTTCTCTCCATTCCTCTTCCGCCTCCCTCTTCTTTCTGCCATCTTCTCTCTCACCTCCTTTCCTCTTCCCTCTCTCATTCCCCAGCCCACATCCTCCACATTGCCTCTGGCTGCTACTAGCGTCACCATGACAACGGGCCTCCATGACAATTACGGCCGGACAGCACAGCCTCCTTCCATCAGGGACTCCAGCGCTTCCTGGAATCGACTCCCTGTCTCCTTCGCTCAGGCTGTGAATTAGCCTCTCTCCAATGTCGTGAGGCCAAGGAAATAGACTTTGTCACCCACCCCAGAGCAGGAAAAGCAAGCAGAAGGAACGGAGGCTGAGAGAGAAGGACAGAGGAGAGGCAGAGAGGCGGCCGAAGCCCTCAGCTTCCTCTCCAGGTGGGACAGAGATGACAACAGCCGGTGAGAAGTGGGGTTACGAAGTCTGGCAAGTGGCCAGCAGTGTCTCTTCTCCCATCCTGCGGGGGGCTCAGTAGAAAGGAGCTGTTTGCTTCAGGTCAGGAGAGAAAAAAGGAGGCAGCAGCCAGTGTAACGTGTGCTGGAATTTTCTGTTCCAGCAACTGAGTGTGAGATAAACACAACTCCAAATGCCTTTGCCTGGTTCTTAAGACTCTTTTAACGCTTTATCTTTATACCTTGATGGGGAAGGTATTTCCTGGCCACATGTGTAGTGAGCATCTACTTCCTATTCAATACAGAGCGCAGTGAGAAGCAGAGAATGTGGCATACCCTGACCTAAAAAATATATATATAATACATATTATATATATATTGCAGTCCATTTCTAAGCTACTTTAAATGCTTAAGGCTGAAATATATAAACAATAGATCGAAATAAAAAGATACAAAGAAACACAACACAATTAGTTTCCTCATAAAATATGAAATAAACATAAAGACAGAAAGATGACTTGCAGGGCCACTCTGACGGGATTTCGGGAAGCTGGGTCAGGTCTGAGGAGGCAGGCGAGTTTGAGGAGGGCGGCCCAGACATCCTGGAGCAATCACTAAGCCACGCCATGAAAGGACTTGAATGCCGGGCTAATTACTTTAGACTTGACATTGCAGGTTACGGGGAAGCATCAAAGATGGATCGCATCTACTTACCTACATATTAAGAAGTCCGGGACACGTGTAATTCATTTTAGAAAAAGCGAGTGGCGCTGAGAGATGTGACAAAGTCCTGTGCACAGGAGAAGAGGGAGTTCTAGCTGTGGCTGAGTGTGGATGTGATGGCCACTAGCCCACTGCCCTGTCAACCTCGCTCCCACCCCCCGCCCAGCAGCACAGACACTGGTCCACCTGCCTGGTCACAGCAACACCTGCTGACTTACTGGCCACCATTATGTCACCTCCCTGCCTCGTACTTGAAGCTAGTTTGAAGAGACGGGGTCTTACTGGGAGGCTTATTTTCCTGTCTCAAATGCCTCAGACAGAATAACACAGAGGTGAACTTGACAACCTAAACCGTGTAGAAACTTGGCAACCTAAATCGCCTATACTATCTTGTTCACAGACAATACAGTCGGGGCATGTTATAGAAATTTCAATCGTAAAGCACAAGGATGGCCTCTCTGGCAGGCTGGGTGATCTAGCCGCTCTGGGCCTGGCTCTGCCACCTGCCCGTGGTGGGACCCTAAAGTAAACAGATAATCTCTTGAGGCTTCTGTTTCCACCTTTATAAAATGGCCAAAGTCACATGGAGCCTGTTCATGTCATACGCTGCCATAGGGATTGAATGAATTAGAAGATGCAAATGCCCTCAGGATGTTTAAAGGTGCTGTGGACTTATGGAATATGTGCCTCTCGGTGGCAGTGGTGGCGATGGCAATATTGTGACCCTCGGGTGACTGGCACACTGTGATCAGAACCCTGGCCAGGAAAAGCTCCTCTGTGGTCTGAACAAAAGTCATGATTCCCTCAGACCTCAACTTCTACATTAGTAAAAAGAGAAGGTTGGACTAAAGTGAGCTTTTCTCCACAATGTGGGGCAATGGAGATGATTTGAGCTGGGACATGAATATAGCATTAAGCTCCATTTACTCGGTCGTGAGAAATGCATCTCTTTTTCAATTCTCTTTCAATCCTTCACATCCCGGCTGGTTTTGGTTTTCAGTTAACACCTCTCTAACATCTGCTAATTTGCCTTTTCGAGGAAGAGAGAGTCCGTCTCAGGCTCAGAAACCGGCGAGCAGCCGCACCTACCTGGAATGTCATGACCTTGCTGAGTTCTCATTGCATTTCCTTTTTGCTCGTCATAGGAATTAATACTGGTTTTCCATTTACAGTACTCGTATGAGATTTTTTTTCTATGCATGTTTAGGTATTAGAGGGAAATATTGCAACTCTGACAGCGGAGAGGTGACACGGATATGGCAAAAATCGTGGAAGTAGCAGGAGTTTGAAAATGGCTGGGCTAGCTGATCCCGAAAATTCCTCCCAGTGTTTTCTGTTTCTGACACTCTCGCTTCTGCTTTCTCGTAGGAGCACAGTCCCTACATGGCGTGTCTCTTCAGGGGGACAGAGGGAGACAGTGACGATTCAGAACCCCAGGAGGCTCACATTTAGCGCACGAGCAACAGTGACAACCCAAGGAGGGCCTTCGAACGTTTCCCACGGACACTCATGTATGATCGCCAATGTGATCGTGGGGCATTTTATGCACGAGGAAAATGCGAACCCCTGCGTTCACACCATCAACCCAGAATCAGTCATTGATGACTCAGGGCTCCAACCACATTTCCCCAAGCCCTGTTGCCTTCCAGAAGGCAACTTACTGTTTCTATACCCCGTTACACTAGGCTATACATAACACGTGGAGAGCCAAGAGAACCTTCAGAGTTGAAAAAATTAATGGGATTTCTTCACTTCGGGGAAGGATTGAACTCGTTCAGACACAGTTATATGATGGATGTTATATCTCCTGCTTCAACAGGATGAAAAGACAATACGTCCCAGCCCTCCAGCTTCTTACTCTTTCAGTGGGAATGCCAGGCAGAGCAGGGAAGAAAGATGCAATTGATACCTTCTATTGACATCATACCTACTTTCATTTTAGGGAACTTTTTTCTTAGCCAAAAGTCCCTATGCCCTTTTCAATCCTTCCATAACCCTTTAAATGAATCACAATGAAAGGACCATCTGTTCACTCATTTAACAAAGATTGTACACCTACAATGTGCCAGAGTTTAGGAAATGTCAGGAACAGAAAGATTGTAATCCTATAGAAGGCATTAAAATCGAGCACACAAATAACCATGATATGAAGCAGGATGTGATAAAATAATGATGACGAATATGATATATTGTAAAATTACACATTTATGAAGATTTAACTGTACGTTAGGTACTATTCGAAGAGCATTCTATATGTTATATTTGAGATAAATACCAGCAATATGCCAGTTTTTCAGATGAGGTGACTAACGTTTAGACAAATAACCTACGTAAGATCAATCAGCTCCTGAATGACAGAATCCTACTCACATATATCTGACCCCAGGGCCTGCAGAATCACCCACTCATACTTGCCTGGAGCTGCCTTCTTCACTAAGCATTTTCATCTTCTCCCCCACTTGTACCTTCTATTAGGCAGTGTGGCAAATGGCAACATGACTGAGGGCACAGACCCGAAACCTGGTTGCCAGGGTTGAATTCCAGCTCTGCCATCACCAGCTCTGTGACGTGAGGGAAATTCCTTACCTTATCTCTTCCTACAACCTATCTATGAAAGAAGGTAGGTGTCATGGTTAAATAAGTTAATGCATGTAGAGAGCTTAGGAGGCTACCCAGCACATAGCGCATGCAAGAACTAGATGAGTAAAAGCCGTTATTACCATAATACAGACATTATTAATCTCATTTAATAGGCAGGAATACTTGATTCCAAAAATAAAGTAGCATATGCAAGATTTTATAGCTGCTTTTTCCATTATGTAAATCAAGTCGTGTTTAGAGGAAAGAGTCATTAATTTCAATCCAAAGAAGAAAAAAAAAAAAGGGAATTAAGAGACTGATCAGGTGTTTTTACAAGTTGAGGCAACATGATGAAAACCATCACAGGGAAGAAAGATGGGAAATGGCCAGTAGCTTCACTGGGCCCAACAGTCATCTCATGGAAGTCCTGGAATGCCCAAAGACATGGCCAGTTATTGAACCACCAGCAGCATCACAGGAAATTACAGGCAGGAGAGATTAGAGACTAAGAAGTTAGTAAGACACTAAATTGGCCCGGTAAGGGCTTCTGTTTAGGTAGTGGCACTAAAAATAGATAGGTGACAATTTTTTATATGTGTATTCATTCAATAAAAATGTGTTGGCCACTGACAATGTGCTAGGTAGTGGGGATATAATACACAGTGAGCAAGACCCAATCTCAGTTCCCAGGAAGATACATATAAAATCAAGTAGGAAATAACGAAACAATGATAAATACTATCCTTAAGATAATAATCATACCATGGCAAGTGATGGATTCATGTGAGAGCAAAAACTAACCTAGACTGGAGGGGTCAGAAAACGCTTCCTGAAGTCAGTGACAGCTGAAGGATGAGAAGAGGTTAGCAGGGGAAGCTGTGGGAAGGTTGTGTTACAGACCCACCTGTAGGTATGGCTCCTTCAAGAAATGGATTGGATAGAGATGGAGATGCGGTAAGATACGTAGCAGGAGCTAGGCTACCTAGGGCCTTTCAATCAGCATTAATAAATTTCTATTGTACCATAGGGACCAAGGGAAACCATCGGATGGCTTTAGATAGAAAAATCATAAGACTGGGTGGATTATTTAGAAAGACCACCTCCACGTGGATTGGAGGAGGCAAGAACAATTGCAGGGAGACCCAACAGAAAGCTAAAGTTGTAGACCTGGTTAGAGAAGACGGTGACTTTTATAGGGACAGCATCATGGAAATAGAAAAGAAGAAATTTTAAAGTAAGTTTAGGAGGTGGAATGGATAAGATCTGGTGATGGTTGGATGTCGGGGTGAGTGAGAGGGGGAGAAAGGGTAAATCAAATCACTGGGAAAAAGGCACTGCCACAATCAGGCACAGCAAAGCCAGGGAGGAGCAGTTCGGGGATGTATCAGTCATGATTCTCCAGAGGAACACAAACATAGGAGGGAGATATATATATATATATATATAGTTGATTTTAAGGAATTGGCTCATATAATCATGAGGCCAGCAAGTCTGAAATCTGCAAAACAGGCTGCAGGCTGGAAATCCAGGGAAGGGTTGATGTTGTAGTCTTGAGTTCAAAGACGGCCCGAAAGCAAAATTCCTTCCTTCCCTGGAGACCTCAGACTTTTCTCTTAAGACCTTCAACTGATTCGATGAGGCCCTCACTCACATTATGAAGGGTAAACTGTGTTACTCAATGTCCTCTGACTTAAAAATAGCTTCACAGCAGCATCTAGACTGGTGTTTGGCCAAGGCACTGGGCATCATAACCTAACCAAGTTGATGCATAAAATTAACTGTGACAGGAGAGAAAGATGATTTGACTTTAGATCATCCCTCAGAACAAAGCATCCAGAGAAACTATTAACAAAGTTGGTTCAAGTTTAGAAAGCAGATGGTGAATTTGGGGTCTTGTTCATAGAAGCAGCCATGGGAGGGAACCATACCTTTGTGAGAGGTAATGAGGAGGGAGAAAAGATAAAACATAAAAAAATGACATAATCTTTACCTGAGAAGGAAGAAGAGCCAGAGAGGGAAACCGAAGTCACAGACAGAGAGCATTTCAAGAGGAAGATGTGGTCCCAGAGAGGTGTGCTTTAGAGAGGAAGACGAGAGCACTCAGAAAACTCCACAGGGCTTGGAATCTTTAGTTTGCAAGAGCTCGAAGGAGAACGTATTTGAGCCCCTTCCAGTGTCAGGCAGTCTCCCGCCTGCCTTTCCAACTAGTTCCCAGCCAGACCTCTTGCATTCCCGGCTCCCTGGAGTTTCCACTAGGGCATCACTCATCCTCATGACTTCCAGGACGTCTTCTAGATCAAGCATGCCCAAGGCCAGTTCTTCCTTTCTTGAGGGTACCCTGGGGATCCACGTTCTCCCACTGTGTAAATGTGTACTTCTCAATGTGCTCCGCATAGTTTATGCATGCAATCTATAATTTCCCCCCAAGAAAACCTGTGGCTCCTTGGAGGGATGGTACCCTGGGGATCCACGTTCTCCCACTGTGTAAAGGTGTACTTAATGTGCTCCGCATATTTTATGCATGCAACTCTATAATTTCCCCCAAGTAAACCTGTGGCTCCTTGGAGGGACGGGATTAGGCCTTTTACACTTGCAGAGCTCATGGGCTTCTCCCAGGCCCCATACGCGCCTCACATGAGCCTTGCAGAATGCTCTGCATCCAAGAGGTCCCACTCCAATGACTGGCTGACCCGCTGCCTGGCTGTCTAGTTATCTCCCATTGCTTTCCTGTCCAGGTTGCCTTCTCAGCTGTGGCCAGAATAACTACCTCTAAATTGCAGGTAGCATCGTATTCTTTCTCTGTCCTGCTTCCTTTCCAAAATCACGTCTGTCAAAAGAGAATCTCCAGCTCTCCATTTTTTCTCATTATGGCCCTTCAATATCTGGCCTGAGGCTTCTTTTCTCCTGGTATATTTGTTCAACATTCTCTCAACACAAATTTACTAAAAAACATAGCGTGAACATAGAATGATTGAGAAAAACAGAAAAGGCATCTACTCACATAGGCTTACACTCTGGTAGGGAGAGAAAAAAGTAAATAAATAGGCTTTAATTTCAAGTAATGAGTGGTAAGATCTGTAAAGTAACTAGAGCAGGATAAGAAAATGAAGAGTAAGCACGGTGGGCACTGCTTCATATATAGAGCGGAGGAAGGCTTCTCTGGGAAGGAAGCATGAGCACAGACCTAGACATAGTTCCAGCGAGGGCTGGAACTAAGGCATATCCGGAAGGGAGTTCAGGGCAGAAAAAATACATCGATAAAGGCCCAGAGGTGTGGTGGGTGCTCAGATGGGTGTTCTCATCCTTCTTTCCATTCTCCTTCCATTTGGAGAAGCTGGAAAACTTAAAAAAAAAAAAAATGCTTCACAGAATCCCTTGCAGCTATGATTCTGCATGTAAATTAGGTTTTGCTAAAGACCTCACAATTTGGAAGGTAGAAGGAGGAAGTGGTCTTCTTCCTGTGGCTTCTGGCTATCACTCTGGGAAGGTCATGCCTGCCCTGGTTTGTTCTCCAGCTTGCCAGTGTCCAGACACTGCTCTGGTGGTCCAAGCTGCTGCTGGTCTCTGGGACCCCACTTGTAGCCCAGATTTCACCAAGTGTAGTACCTGCTCCTCCTGTTGCTGCTCTAGGCCTGTGGAAAGCAAACAGTCCCCACTTTGCCATTTCCTGGTGCTTCCCCACGCCTAGTCAGTGTCTCTAATCCTGTCCACAGCCTCACTTCAAATCCCTACATTGAACTCTCTTCAATTACTCTCTGGGATGCACCATCTGCTTCCTGAATAGGAGTAAACCAGAGAAAAGATGAGGTAGAGGCCCGGGAGCCTCCCAGACTGAGGGACCAGTGATGTGAAGTGAATCGTTCAGAGGAGCAAGGAGTGTTTGAGAAGTGAGAGAAAGCAAGCATGGCGGCATCCAGAGAGCACCGAGTGAGTGAAGGCTGGTGTGCAAGGCAGAGGCCAGTCCTGCAGGACCTGTGCAGCCACACAGACACAGCGTGGGTGACCAGGCCAGCCAGAAACTAGATATCTCATTCCGAGAGCAATGCTCTTTTTATCCCACTGTGACCTCCAGGTCCCACACTCTGATGTACTCACTGCTCTCTATAACATCCTCCCTCTTCTTGTCCCCCCTATTTCCCCAGAAATCCCACAGTGATAAGTGGGTTCAAAGAGCTAGCTGGAGAAAGGGATGTATAACCCAGATTTCCCTGACTTTGTTTCTATCCTGATCTGTCACACTGCCAGGAGAGAGGGGCTCCGGATCCCGCCTGGAATGTCTCAGGAAGGGATGCAAGGTGGCGTGGTTATGAACTGTGGCTGGTTTTCATTCTTTTCTCGAGGACTGGCCTCACTGCCAGGGCAGGCAATGCTCCTTCCTGAAGTTTTATATTGCTTTGCACGGTGCCTGCTGTTCTGAAATGCCAACCAAGAGGCACGTCTCAGGTGTGCCTAATTCTGTTCCTCCCTCAGCTATTAACGCACTTGGGTATGATGACATATTTCTTTAGACTTAAGAGCTGTCATCAAAACTCCCTATAACAAAAAGTTTTCCAAGCTACCCTTAAAAGCTTAAACCTCAGCATCTTCCATGGGGACATTCAAGGAAGTGTCAATTAGTTCGAGGGGAGCTTTGTTTTCACAGGATAGAAGCTCTCGTGAACACTTTGCAAATCAGTAAGAGCTTGGGCCCCCAGAATCTCTGGGACAACTCTAACGCTGTTATCACCCCATGTGACTGTTTTTGAAAATCTGTCCTTGGCTAAGTTGGAAACTCTATAATTCAGAACTATTGCTATTTTAAACTTAATGTGAACTCATGAAAAGTCTAAAATTGTGGAATGTTAATGAATGAAGTACATTTCCTTTAAAGTGCATAAAGCCCCTTTCCATTTGTGATCTGTTGAAATAAACACATAAGCGTCATGTAGGACCCACATATTGGAGTTACATTAGGGGCAGGCACGGGAACTGTCAAATTATTAACAGTTAAGTGCTTTAAGGGCTCTCCCTGCAGTCCTGAATATTCTGTTTATCAACGCAATGAAGTGTTGGAATGAACCACCCTTGCTGGCCAAACGACTCTCCCTTCTAGACCAATTCAAGCCTATTTCTCCCATCAAGAAGATGATTCTGTTCTCACTGATCTTCCCCAACATGACTTGCCTTTTAGCTTATTATCTACCTTACTTGTTTGACTCTGAATTATTAGAACAACAGACTGATAAAATTTCAAACATGGTAAGGACCTCTTAACTGGGAGGTCTTTTGAAAATTGATGGGGGTGTTTTTTGTCCTCATTCCTAGAGAGAAGTAGTAGTAGCAGCGGATGGTGGAAATAGAGAGGGATGCGAGAAGCTTGCCATGCTGGGGACAGTCCCGCACGGCAGAGAACTGCCTCGTATCCTGCACAAATCTTGAGCATCCCACTGGACACACAGAGACTGAATGTGGGCCTTTACTTAGGGTGGGATTTCACACAGGAGATCTACTTTCCATGAAGCTTCATCACTACCCTATCCCATGTCACACCATCAGGCATTATTTTGACGTGACATTTATAAATAAGGATCAGCTCATTTGTGAGAAATATCATGCTTCCTCATTTTCTCTATTTTTCCAGACAATAATTTGAACTGGTATGTTGTCCTTGCTTCAGTTAAAGCTATTTCTTTCCCTTTTTTAATACAAATAATTTTGATCTGTTACTAGTAACCCTTACGTGTGTTTTAGTTCCAGAATATATATGCATATACCTCTGCTCTTTCATTTAATGTATTTCTTGTATAAAACAGCGTCCGATCTCACTTCTCTTAAATCCAAACATATTCATTATAAGCAGATGCAACTAACTACTTCATTGCATTGTCTACTGTATCTGAAAATTTGCATTTTGAAGTAGATATTATTTATTTTAAAATACTTGTCTTTTATTTCTCTATTATATTATAGTTAGGACATTATACTGATTTTTATTATGTATATGAATATGTTATAATATCTGCAAATTTCATTTTGATTTGGTAAATGAGGCATTACAAATTATTTGTTATAAAAGGGTATATTAAATGCAATAAGTTTGAGAACCACTGATCTATTACAATCCCTCATTTACAGAGGAAGAAAGTAAGGTACAGAGAAATTAAATGGCCTGATCAGTAAATTGCTGATCTGGAATTAAAACCCTGATCTGACTTTCAGCCCAGTTCTCCTATTTTGTTCTCTAATTTTAGTTGAATATTGAATAGCTCTTATTTCGACAGTAGGATTATACTCAGAATCTCCTTAAGAACAGAACCTTCCTTTTTCTGTAATCATCACAGTGACTAACACAGCATTGGACTTATCGTAGTAACCTAATATATGCACAATATATCAGTTGGACTAAATTGAATTGAATCAAATCAAAATGAAGTTATTTAATCCAAATGAGGAATGTTAATGTTTAAGAGAAAATAGTGCCTTTTAGTATGAAATAATCAGAGCCATCAGTTCTGGGCCAGAAAGTCACTATTGGCACAACCATATCAGATGCACCTCTCACCTCCTCTCCTACCCCTCACCTATTTCCAGACTCTCGCCATGAGACATATTTGTCTCCCCTCTTCCCACAGCTGACCTTCCTGGCTCAAGGCCCTTCCCAAAGACCTATCAGTATTCATCTCTGGCTGTCCTCTTATAGCCATTTCTTTGGAATACAGACTGAACGCAATGCTAGGACAGGTCTTCCAGGCTTTAAGAGATTTTCAAGGAAAAATCAGATTTCCGTTGTTCAAGTTTTTTTCAGCTTCTAAATTATTCCTTTCCTGACTCTTTCCACATGTGTCAGAAATTCTATGATGAGACACTTTGTTGACATGATACAGGAGCTACTTTACATGTCAGTGGGAATGGCACTAAAAAACTGACTCTGAAGCCGTATTCCAGAAGCAGATTGTTCTGTCTTCCCAGTGAGAGAGAGAGAGAGAGAGAGAGAGAGAGAGTGTGTGTGTGTGTGTGTGTGTGTGTGTGTGTGTGTGTGTGTGTGTGTGTGTGTACAAAGAGATTAATGAAAGAGAAAAAGTCACTCCTATTTGGCCATACCTAATTTAGCTGCCAAAATTGAAAATGAGTGGCAAGGAGGTGGGAGATGCATGAAGGGTGTCAAAAGCTATTTGCAAAATAGTGAAGTCATGAGAGTTGTGACCAGATAGCATAACCTACAAGGATGAAATTATCTGGGACAGTGATGAAAAATATATGTCATGGATCTAGACACTGCATAGAGCAAGCTAATTAGACATAAATCTTGCTTTCATAGATGACACTCTCAAATACACACACACACACACACACACACACACACACATACACACACTGCCACTGCTGCCACCGCCAACAACAGCAATCATAACAAAAAACACAATAGTTCTGCTGAAAAAGAGTTATGAGATCATTGCTTCCACCTTAATAACTAAAAGAAAATAAATTATAGTTCCAAAAACCATCAGAGAACTGAAGACACAAAGAAATAAAAATGAACTAACAAGAGAAACCTCCAAAGGTATTCTATGCCTTCCCAAGACCTCCAGAGCCTGGAGAATGGCAGCCAGGACTAAATGCAAACTCCCATAGTGCAGAAAGCAGCAAGTAGGACTGGCTGGCAAAGAGAACTCACTAATGACTCAAAACCTGTCTGCTTTGCTGTAAAACAGAAAGAAGTCTCCTACATACCTGAAAGCTACTGGCTCAGCTGTGAATCAGAGGCAACTTTCTAGAACCACACCAGTTGTGAGATCTCAGTTCCTGATGAAAATGCCTCTTCTTTCTTCAAGGTATTTAAATCCGGTAGTGAACTGAGTGAAACTAAAGGGGTAACAAAGCCCAGACCCATTCGATTTAGGCTAATCCACATCAGATTGACTTAGCTCCCACTCTTGTAGTAGAATAAAAAAACAAGAGTAAACTTTTCTGGAAGCAAATAGTATTTACTTCAGTACTTAGTGTTTTTTGTGCATTATAAGAACACAGAAAGGCAAAAAAGTGCAACCCAAGGTTAAGACAGGAAATAGTCAGTCGAAGCAGTACCAGAGATGACCTAAATGTTGATATTATCAGACAGCAACATTAAAATAATTACGGTAAAATGCCAAAGAACAAATGTAAATGTTAGAAATATAAAGTATGATATCATAAATAAGAAATTTATCATGTGGATTAGCACAACACTAGATGCAGAAGAAGAAGGGGTCAGTGATCCTAAACACACAGGAGAAAGTGTTAAAACTGAAACACAAAGACATAAATGGGTGAATAAAAACCAGCAGAGCATCCTAGACCTGTTGTATGATAGCCAATGTTTTAACATACAAATAATTAGAGTCCAAGAAGAGAGAAGGAAAGAGCAGAGTAGTAAAATTACTTGAAGAACAATGGCTAATAAACTGTTGAAAGATATCAACCCACAGATCCAAAGTCAGTGAACCCCAAGCAGGATAATGACCAAAAAAATAAATTTAAAAAAAAAAAAGGGAAAAAAAACATACCTAGGCACACTGTAACCAAACGGCCTAACACAAAGATAAAAATCATATTTAAAAGCAGCTAAAGAAAAAGACACAATACTTCCTGGGGAACAATAATGAAAATGATTGCTGATTTTTTTCTAAAAATAATGACAATGAGATGTAATATTTAAAGTGCTGGGGGAAAAAAATGTCAACTCGGAATTCTACCCAATGAATATATCCTTCAGTATTTATATATTTATATATTTATATATAGTAACATATTATATGTAATTATTCATTTATATGCATTAGCATATTGCATAATATATGTTATCAATTTAAAATATAATTTAATTTGATTAGCAATTTGATGCAATGCAAATACTTACATATTAATACGTAATACATATATTTATATATTACATATATGTATTCATAAATAATGTAATTATATATCTATATAATTAAATGAATACATTTATGCGTGTTTTAGATATAAATATATATTTGTATATTACATATATATTATGTTCCATATATAAAAATATGAAGAACATATTCACTGGGTAAAATTCTAAGCTGAAATGTAAATATACCATAAACTATATATATTTTTTTAAAGGAAGAAAACAATAGCAAAGAATCATGGATTTATAGCATATATAGTCATAAAATACAGACAACAAGAGCACAAAGAGTAATGGAATTATACAACTGTAGACTCATACACTTTTGCGAAACAATACAGTATATTTTTTTGTTCTAAATATATTACTGATAATTTTTTGAGAGAATACTAAATGTATGAATTTTAAGGAGAGTTAAGCCAAGGAGGGCTTTCTGCTTTTGATTCTATGTACACAAAGCCCATATTATATTGTTAATCCAGAGTAGATTTTACTTTCTTTTTCCTGGCATAATAAAACAACACAATTCAAAAGAATTTCTCAGCCATTTTGTTAACATTACTAACAGAGACAAATTTACTGTAATATTCAGAGGCAGCATGTTGCAGTGGAAAATATATTGAATTGAGAGTCGGGATTTTGCCTGAGGCTTCCTGGCTCTAAATTCAATTTGCTTGGGCATTGTGTGACCTTGAGCAGGTAACTTAAACTTTCTGAACTCAATTTTCTCATCTGTAAAATGAGGCCAGTGATTCCCATTTCACAGGACGATAGTGACTCAATAAATGCCAACTTCCCAATCCCCTTCCAGCTCCAAATCTACTTGATAACCAAGAAAATCTAATATGTATTTATTGACTTGGAAATTTGACTTTATTCCCTTTATATAAAAGCCAGGGAGTGATATCTCAGTTCAAAATGAAAAGGTAAAAGAGAAAGGAAAATTAACATTATTTGGGATGTAAAAAGACACATTTGATGAGCTACAGCAAACACAATGACTCAGAAACAAGTACATTTTTCTGCAGATGCTCTTGGAGTTCTCAAGTACTTGGGGGTCAAATGTGGCAAATTCCAGAGAAGATTCATATAAAGTCCTAGAAAGCCCTGAAGCGTGTGCGGGGGGAAGGAGGTGAGAAATGTTCATGCTCGCCTTGTTCTGTGTAAGCTGGTGTGCCAGCAGGAGCCACTGCAGACTTCAAAAGGGGCTCCTCCCTGGACGAGGCACCGAGAAAGATTATTTCTGAGCCGCTGCTCCACCATTCACTAGCTGTGTGATCACAGGCAGAGTCTCGACCTTCCTGACCTTCAGTTTCTTTCACAATAAAATGGCCTTAATAAAATTCACCTCCTAGGGTTGTTGAAAGTAATAAATGCGATCAAGCATATAAAGCAAAGGTTGAAAAATAGAAATTGCTGGGTCAGATCTGGCTAGCAGATATTTTGCTTAGACTGCAGAATATGGCATGTTTTCTATTTTTTAATTACTGGCTAATAATTTATAAATAAAATAGCTCACCTTTTTAAAATCTATATTTCTGTATTCTCTTGAAAATATGAAAGATCTTGTAATCTTACACTTATAATTCCCCCAAAAGATTGACCAATTAAAGCTAAGTAACTACTTTTTTGGGGGGGAGAGGATGCTTTTAAAATTTAATTTTGTTTTATAACATGTAAAATATTTACATGGCTTCAAAGTCAAATCTGTCAAACAACTTCTATTTCTAAGTGTTCTGGGCCCTAGCCCTATCATCTTCTCCCTGTTCCTTACTGACAAATCTTCTAACTTTACAGTTATTTCTTTTATTTCTGAAAATATAAGGAGATATATATATTATATGTGTATGCATAAATATATTTATATCTGTGTGTGTATATATACATTTTCATCCTCTCTTTTTTAGATAAACATAGCATATTGTACACATGTAACTACTTGCTGTATACAGGACTTACTACCCCCAGCTCTCCTTGGATCCCATCATTCCTTATTGTGTCACCTGTACTGAAGGCCATTTCATTCATTTAGATTACCTGCCTGTCCCTATGGAAACTGTTTTCCACTAGCAATGTAAAGCACCTGGCACCACAACTGAGGGGTAATAGATATTGCACTCTGCCCTCTACCTTGAAGGTCCTATGACCAAATGGGGTTCAGAGAAATGACTGGAATCATTTCTCTAAGAGCCAGACCCTTTTCCTAACCTAGCCAGCTATCCCCATTTTAGGAACATAAATCAGCAAAGGGGTATCACTACCTTTTTCTTTGCCTAGAGACACAGACTTCTTTCTCAGCAGGTTAGGGTTAGTGCTGGCTACAGAGGGACATCATGATGCATTAAAATAAATGTAGAATTCTTTTCCAGGAAACTGGGGTCTCTCTCTAAGACCCCATGTGAATTTGCTGCATCCCAGCTGCGGGAGGGAGGAGTATAGGCCCTGTGCTCTGAAGTCCAGGAGGAGAAGGAAATCAGAAGCAATTCTCCCACAGAGACCCTTAAAATTCACTCATCCTTGACTCTTGTCCAAATCCATCAGTGCAGGCTTCATTAAAGAAAACCACAATTCTCCAGAGGGCCAGGCAAGAGGGGCGGAGTCTGATTTCACCCAAGCCGTTGGGAGCTGCAGGGGAACTCTGGGTTGAGAGAAGGGGAAAGCTGGTGGGGAGCGGAGGAGGGAGCAAATAGGGCAGCATGGGAGTTCCCCGGGACGAGCCATCCTTCAGCAAATGAGTTTATTATCACAGCACGAGAGAACTAGGATGCATTTGAGAAGGAGCGAGGCAACCGGAAAGTCCTCAGCCCAACAGTTCTGGCTTACTGTGGCAGGCGATGGATGCATAAATCATACAGGTCAGGTGAGAGAGAGTCACTGAGAGCCAGCAGCAGGTTGGTTAAGATGAAAAGCACTCATAAATCCAAGGCTTCAACATCTGTCATCTATGATTAAAAATTGACTGGAGGCATCAGACCTCCCACTTTCCCCAGAGCACTAAAGTATGGACATCGGGGACAGCCAGGATCCCTGAGCAGACATTTGGAGCTGGCAGAGCGAGAGATGTGACATCCAGGAAGGAGCCCTCACACCCAGTGTGCTGGGTCAGATGGGAGCCTGTAGGGACAGACGGTGGATTTTAGCAGGAGGCAACGAGATGCGACTTCTTCTAGTTTCACACCTGAAATTCTCAACTACCACAGCTGGAAGAGATTAAAGGGGTAGATAGATCAGTTTCCTTTGCCTTAGTTTTTACAGATGGAAAAATCAGGGTCTTCAGAGAACAAATGACTTTCCCAAGGTCTCATACTAGGTTGGAAGAAGGGCTGGTGTTAGAATTCCAGTTTCCACGACCAGTGTCCTTCGTGACCCCAGGTGGCCTCCCCGGGCCTCTTCCCCAGCCTGGCCTCAACATCCCAAGCCATAAGAACTTAAAGGACAGCTGGAGTCATGAGGCCCTGCGCTCAGGGACTCTCTGATCATCTGGCTTGAATCTGATTCGCTTCCTGTCTTCATGAGAGTCATGGCTGAGGTCCACAGTGGTGGCAGCCTCTAATTGCTTTACTCTGGAATTCAAGGCTTCTTTCAATAACTAGAATTTACCTTAATAATAAATCTATCTATTATTTGTTGACAATCTACTATGTATCAGGCACTGGGATAACTACTAATGTGTTTTATTTAATCTTCATAAAAACCCTACTGAGTGACCATACATACTTTACAAATGGACAACAAAGGTGTGTGTCAACCCACCCCCAGTCTCACCACACATGAACAACAGGTGCCCCAGGCCTGCTCACAGGCGGAGCCATGCTCTGGGTCCCTCTGCTGCCCTCAGGCACTGTCCTCCTGGCCAGCTGGTCTCCTTGTGTCCCTCCACTGATCGTGTGGTGTTACTATTGGTCATGACAATGATTTCCATCAACCACACAAGAGGATACTTCTTATTGCTTCAAGGCATCTAAAAGGCTGGCCTGGCTTCCTCCCCTCTCCTACCAACATGTCCCTGATCAGTCACCGCATTTTCATTGATCCCACGTGCCATCGTTTCCCTCTAGTCACCGAACTGCTCCGTCAACTGCTCCAGACAGTGCCATTGAGGGCCCCAATACCGCTTCTTCCCTTTCATTTCTAGACGTTTATTATTAATTTTTCTCTAAGTCATATGATTATTAGAAAGGCAGATCCCTCCCTGATGTTTCTATAAAATACTATACGTCTTTAGCAAGAAGTGGAGGCAAGAAAGCCTCATCGCCACAAGAGGAAATTTCTGCCTGTGCTGGTGACGTAAAGTCAAAGAGGCGAGCCATTCATTGCTTACACATCCAAGTCTACCCCAGTTATTGGGCAAATGGAAGAGAAAGTAACTAGTTTCTTTAATGGCTCAAAAAGGGGATGGGGGTGAGCAGTGGTGATTATTCAAAGCAGCAGGTTTGGGAGTCTAACTTTTTTGTATTTATTAAGCTTTAAGATCTCTCTGACATGCTTCCTTATAATACAATGGCCCAGCTGGAAAGGCTCTATTATAGAGTTATGAAAATGAAAAATTAGTGAGACAAAGGTTATTTGTTTCTTAAGCTGCTGTTTGAAAATTCTGGACACAGATTTCTCTATTGTAGAGTACAAATGTGAAGCTATTTATTTCCCCATTAGACAGTATTAAGAAGAGAAAGTAGAATGTTTTCCCCAAACCACCCTCCAATGTCACTCAGCGGGTGAGCCCGGCTCTCCAGCCTGAGCCCCCCTCTAAGATTAATGACACTGGCAAGAGAGTTGGCCTGAGCTCCCTGGAGCTTAACTCCCCTCAAGCCCCCTAGCATCAGGATTTCTGGAAGTTATTGATGAAATAAGAAAATGGTAAGTTCCTTTGCCCGTATTTTATTTCATCTTTAAAGCAGACAACGCGGTACCATAGGAAGCGGATGGACTGAGGTCCAATCTCAGCCCTCCGTGTCAAACTGACATATCACTCGATCTCTCCGCGCTTGACCCATAGCAAGTGTTCAAGAACCGCACTGGATTTCTAGCTTCACCATGCTGGGTTTGGGTTCTTTTATTATAACCCACTTGAGTCTGTGTGTAGTAGTTGACCATATCTTTCAAAACATGGCATTAGAAAGTCACGCAGGTTTCACTTAGATTTCATATGGAGAGAAGGAAGAAGTTTTACATGGCACGCAAACAGCAGAAATGTAATAGAATTTTCCATCTTGTCTGGAAGGCTGCCGATCTCAATGCACGTGAATGGGGCACTTCGGAGAAGTGCAGAGCACGGCCCCCAAGCTTGGCCTCTAGTAAATGTTCGCCCTAAAATTCCTTTCTTCCTGGCAACGGTCTCATGTCCTGTCCCCTTTAGATGGCAACTTCTAAAATCATTTCTCTGATAAAATCCCATCAGCTTTGGACTTTACCTTAATATGCCACTAATAAAGAGCTCACTAATTTGCTCATAGAGACCGCTCTTGGTTCCCACATGTCCCTAGGGTGTTCACGTGAGACCCACACTTTCCTTAAAGGAGGGTGTGGAGGTGCTTGTGGTGCGATACAACTGAGAAAAAAGCTATCCATCTGGCTCATTCACTCCCACCTGAGCTGCAGGAGCATCTGCTTCAGGAGCTCTGAGAGATGAGAGGATGCCACCAAAATGAGGATGAGCCCAACTGAAGGCACAACAATGACTTTGCAGGGACCAACAGCCTCGGGACAGAAAAGGCCCAAGGCCGTGGCCCTAGGCAGTGTGAAAGTGGTACATATCCATAATCAATTCAGCCTCAGAACCACAAAGGATGGTTGGGGCCTCCTTGGTTTACAAAGAAGCTTGATAATGGTGTTTTGAATAAGTTCAAATGGAGAGAATATGTTTGGTAATAAAAATTCAGGAATTGCTGTTTTGTAAAAAGAATGTTTTATACTGCAAAAGCATTTTTTGCATATCTCTTTTCACTTAATTCTCACCACAATTCTGTGAAGTATGTTATTATTTGTTGTCACTATTTTACAGATAAAAAAAAGGAGGTTCATCTTACTAGATAGACATCTAGTAAGATCATTCCAAGTTCACTGCCCTTCCTACTCTAGCTGTAGTTGTATTAGTTTCATGCTGCATTACAAATTGACCCAAATTTAGATTTTCTCTGCATTTAGCCCAGGGCTACATTCTTTTCTGGAACCTCTGGTAGAAGAAATTGCTTCCAAGCCCATTCTTTCAGCAGAACTCAGTTCCTTGTGGTTGTAGGACTAAGGTTCCTAAGAGAACCCAAGGGCTTCTCCCTGTTTCTTAAGGCTGCCTTCATTCCTTCTCATATGGCCCCTCAATTTTAAACCAGCAATGATTAGAGTAACACCTTCTGCCAAATCTCTCTGAATGAAGGCTTCTGTCTTTTAAAGTGCTCCTATGACAGATCAGGTCCCCCGGGATAAGCTCCATATTTTAAGGTCAACTGACTAGGGACTTTAATTTCATCCGCGAAATCCCTCCTCATCAGCACCTAGACTAGTGTTCGAATAAGCATGGAACAGCAATCTTATGTGTATTGTGAGAGGGGGCATCTGTAGAATCCTGCCAGCCACACTGGTTCTTCGTCTTCAGTTAAGAGTCGTCTGCAGTGCTTATCGAAGGTGCCAATGCTTGGCCCTCTCCCTAGAGATTCTGGCTTCCCAGTCTGGGGCACAGCCCAAGCATCTTCACACTTAACTGCTCCCCACTACTCCCGGCCCTACTGTGACTCTGATGGGGGTGGTCCCAGGATCTTGTTTTGAAAATATTGCCCTACAGTTAGTTATACCAACGGTAATTTCTCAAACCTATCTATGCACCTGCCTCTTCTATTTTCACAAGTATTAACTCGTTTAATCTTCACAGCGAATACCGAGTTTAATACCCTCCTTAGTCCAATTTTACAGGCCCGGAGAGGTTAAGTAACTTGCTCAATATCATGCAACTAGCAAGTAGCATAGCTGGGATCTAAGGTCAAGCAGGTTGGTTCCAAAATCCCTGTTCCTACCATTTTTATGGTATATTGTCAGAACATGCATTTGTTACGGGCCCTGGACAGACTAGACTGAGGACCACTTCCAAAGACCTTTCAAGTGTTGCTGACATCTGGTGTGGGAGGATATGGAGGAGGATGGCAAGGTGAAAGGATGCAAGGGGTTTGTCAAAATGATTCCAGACCATATCAAACCTTCTACCTGCCCATCCTTGAAAAATGCTACAGATGGTTACAGACAGCATTTCTGCTATTGGCTTCAATTAGCTGCTGGTCATGATTCCCGTCAAAATCTGGGATTGGAGGATGACTCCACGTTTCCCAGGATAGAAGACACCTCAGTATTGCCCTTGAGGTTCAGAGTCGGGCATCCATGGTACATAGACCAGAGTATCAGCTTAAGAAGTGGCCTCCTGTTCTGACAACTGACAGGGATCCAGCATCACCTGACTACACTGGAGCATCATCATTCACTCACCAGCTTCCTCTTCATTGATGTTATTGGACACCACTCATGTCTCTGTCACCATAGCACAGCAATACAATTGGGGTTAGGACTTTGGGTGATCACTCCACAAGCTGCCACTCCCTGCATCCCTTGATTTCTGAGTTTCACTTATTCTCATGGATACAGCATCCAGGTACTATTTAGCTCGCAAGGCCTCCACCATGCAGCTCAATGTGCAGCCTTGGAAACACTTGCTGTTGGCAACAGACCCTCGGTTGACTGTCACACACTGGCCCAGACTCAGAGCATGGGTGGCTGGTTCTCAAGTGTGGCATCTAGGCAGCCCAGCGACCCGAGCAAGAAGGATCAAGGGCCCTGCCCTCCTGACTGCCCAGGCCCAAGCACCACACGTCTTCCATTGGCAGATGGTCCACAGAATGTTCTACCTAGTTACAGAAATCAAAACACTGAATAGTTTTCAATTCGTCGTGATGTGATAAATGACCTGCTATATTAAAACATCTCTGCAGGAACTCCTCTGGAAAGAGGCAAATCCCATCACAAAATAGTAATTAAAAAGGAATCACAAACATTTTTCTGTTTCTTAAAGAATATGAAAGGAGATCTAAATCATAAGCCACAGCAACTTCTTTCTAACCCTCTTCTTCTACACCCCAAGTTCCTCACATCCCACGGATACTTCGAAGCCTTTCACGTGCAATCCACAGTGTCACCCAGGACCCCAGCCAACCTCTCGCTTCCTCTTCCTCACAGCTTCTTGTCCTGTTGGGCGGTGCAGACTCAGGGTCTGGGCGACCCTGCCCTTTCCTTTTAGGCCAAGCCTCCTTCTACCGTTTTCCTGCTTCCACATCTCTCGATTTCACACTAGATTTAGGGATCTGCCAGCTAAATCTCTTCTGTCGTGACTAGAAAAAGACGTATATATGCAGTAGAAGGAGTGGTGCAGAGATGGGCCCGGGAAATGGAGCGCTCAGGGAAAAGAAAAGCCGATCCTCATCCCAGTGAGAAAAGCGAAAAGGAAGAATAAATTAAGACGAAGCCAAAACTAAAAGGAAGATGAATCATGATGTCCATTCACGTATAGCTATGCTGTACGCAGCACTTTTGCATCTGCTAGTTGACTTGGCCCTTACAGCTTCTTGATGAAATTGCCCTGGCAAAGTGTTTTCATCTGCATTTCAAAGGAAGATACTAAGGCTCAGAGAGTTCACAGTTTATGCAAACTTAGTAAGTGGCTAAGGGAGACCTCTATTCTGGTTTTGGCATTCAGACTCCAAGTCATAAGATCACAGAAGTTCATATTGGAAAGAGATATTACAGATTATGCCTAATTCCTTTATTTTACTTGCAAGCATTGCTCAAATACTTAGAGGAAAAACAGGAATTATATTCATACCTTCAGACTTCTGGTCTTGAGCTCTTGACATTCAACCAAGCTGCTGCTGATCTAACACCTCTCAAGAAGAAATCTCTGAGACACTGTCTTTTTGAGACCCTGTAACATTACAAAAAACATGGTCACTTGAAAAATATATTTTTATACATTTATGTTGAGTTTATGTTGATTCAAAATGTGTCTATGAACCTATACACATCAATTAAAATCATAACACATAATGACAATTTCTAAGCTAAAATAATCCTTGGTCCCACCGCATTTTCCTAAAATATTCTGACAGCTCCAAAGTCACTCACCAACCATAGCTGTTTAAACATCACGGATACGACATCCACAAGATTTGGTAACTATGAGACTTGTCCCCAGACCCAAGCACACCCAGGCCACTGTGGACAGCTTGGGATTGTGTAATAGAATACAGGTTTAGCTGCTCCAAGAAATGCCAAAATATAGGGATTTAAATAAAACAGAAGTTATTTCTCTTTCACGAACGGGCCTAGCATAAGTGTGCCCGGACTGACATGACAGATCTGCAGGGTTGGTAACTCAGGCTCCTTCTAGCTTGTTGCTCAGTCCGTCTCAACTTGTGGCTTCCTTTTGTGGCCTAAGATGGCTAATTAAGCTCTACAGCTGCACCTTCTGCTCTTGAAAAGAGAAGCATAGAAAGTGGAGGGAAGGCACAAGCAATCTTTCTCTTTAGAGTCACACACTCAGAAGGTACACACACCTCTTCTACTCATTTCTTATGGACTATAAAGTACCAGGGGCCAAAATGAGCTTTAAAGTGCATAGAACATGTAGTTGTCAGCCAGGGTGCTAGAACGTTGACAGCTACTGCTGCAGAGAGACCAGGAACATGGGATCAGGAACAAGTAAGAAACTTCAAAATCAGTAACCCATGTAGGAAGAAAGAAGATAAATACAATCAGAAAATCATAAAGAATTTCAAAATAAATAAATGACGAAATCTTGGGATTTAGGAAAATAACTAGCAAATGAGAGTGATGTTTTAAGCAGAAGTAAAACACAAATGAATTGACAGCCAAAAAAGGACCATTTCCTGCCTCACACACCTCTAGTCCCACTGCCCATATTCAGGATGCCTTGTGGCTGAAGGTGAGGTGGCAGTGTGGGAATAATGCCCAGGACCCACCTTGTACCCCACATGGAAGAGACCTGTCTTTCCCAAGCTGGCAGAAGGAACTATGACATGGACTAGTTTCCTCATGCCTTCATTCTCCTTACCTGCCCCACCACACACACACACACACACACACACACACACACACACACACACACGCATTTATACACAGGCTCAAATATGCACCAGGAATTAATTGAGGCTATTGCTTCGGCAACCATTCTCACCAACTCTCCATAACCCTGCCCACCTGCTGGGGATGAGTCTCTATCCATCTGTTGCTAAGCCTGAACCTCCAGGAGGAATTACTTTCCTGGCACATAAAGAGAGAGTACTTATTAAGAGTACTTACACCAGTGTGTGTGCAGTGGCAACGCCCTTTGACCACATGTATGTATGCAACAGGGGGTGCTGGGCCCTGTGATGAGATAAAGAGGCTACAACTTTTCTCTGACTTGGAGACGACAAGACCTAACCAGGTATAAAACTTCTGCATTTGCAACAGTTAATCATCTGCCATCTTAGACTGTGGCTTCTACAGCAAAGGACTGGCACAGAAAACGTGTGACGGAGGGATGGAGAAGAAAGCGACGGCAGGTGGGCCAGCCAGCTCCTCTGAGCCTTGAGGGCGTGTGTGGAATTTAGTATCAGGAGAGGTGGGAGGCAGGGAGACCTTTATAATAATAATAACCCAGGCAAGGGATGCTGAGAACTGAAACAAGTGAGATGATTGCAGGAAGCCATAGAATGAAGAATGGCCAGATACAGTTTGATGAAGATCCCAAGGGGACAAGGGTGCCAATGTTTGTTGAGTTGTCACATTGTATACAGTAGCCAGGAGTTGAAGGTAAACTAGAGTGTCTGTCTCCAGGGATGGAAATAAGTAAGAGGTGTGGGTGCAGGCCATCTCAGTGCACAGGAGTTAAAAATCTAGTGAGCTGGAGGTCCACAGAGCAAACGTGGGCATATCTAAAAGCCCAACGTTAGGGGAAAAAATAAAAAGCAAAATGACATTTAAACAAAATACCATTATAAAAAACTAAAAACACTTGCACACACAACATTAAAGTACACATATTAAGTACAGCAGAGTTAGGTGTCTAGTCAGGTGAGGGGAAGGGGAGCGGGGATCAGAGACTGAAGGGGAGAAAATCAATGGGAAAGACATCTTTTGCTGAATGATGTAGACGGTGCTGAGAGCTGCACTGCATGATCAACTCGACTCTGCAGGAGCCCAAAAGAAAGATAATTACATACATATCCACATGCATAAATACATGCCCCCAAAAAAGCAAGCGATGGTTTGTTGGGAATTATGAAGGATTCATGCAGATGGAGGGCAAAGGAGAAGAAAGGAAAAAGGACAGCAGGTCTTCCCCCTTGGGTGACGCCCCATTCTTGCCTCCAAGCTTGGAGCAGCATCTCCCCTCCACCCAACTTCAGTTCTCCATACACTTGTCTATATGATAAGAAAATAATCTTTGGAGACAGACTGACTCGGGTATAAATCGCAGAAAATTTTTTCAGTCTCAATTTTCTTCTCTGTAAAAAGAGGAATAACATCTACTTCCTATGGTGGTCATAGGGCTTCCATGAGATTATATAAGTGAAAGAGCCCAACACAGTATTTGGCTCAGTAAACAAAATGTTCCTTTCATATTGTTCTAGTCCTGGGACCCCAAGTTTTGACCAGAGGCCTCTGCTTGACCAGCAACAGAAGTGAGGGCAGAGTTTTGTGAATGACGGCTGCAGTATCAGCTCAGCACTGGAAGCGTGTACTTTCCGGAAAGGATGGACAGAAGCAGCACTCGGAGCTCGGTGCATACCCTAATCCCCTCCTTGGCCCCTGGCAGAGCGGCATCCAGGCCTGGCTGTGTGCTCACAGTCTAACAGAACTCAGAGAGGCTGAGCTCCCTTACGCCCAACTCAGCTGCACATTTTTATCTTTTTTATGTGTTCGGAGTGTTACACTAATTGTGATGGATGTTCTCTCTGTGCTCACACCGAGGGGCAAATGATGAAGCCACAATGCAAGGTAATATGTCTATTAAAGATTTAAAATATCCCACCTGCTGGATGATTCCTCACTCCACTAGCAGATTCAAGCTCCTTGGGAAGAAGTTGGTGCTAAATTAGAGATGGCAAAAGGACGGAGGGAAGGGGGCGGACGTGAGGGCTATTCTCCAACTTCTGGGGTGCTGTCAAACTGATCTACCTCTTCTCCATTTAATTAGGGACCATCAGGATTTGTGCCAGGCTTGGCACTGGCCCTGGGACAGTCAATGGCTTTGGTTGCTCTGGACTTAAGAGCAATGTTAACTGGACTTAGCGAACACAGACATGGTACTTATTGAATCATAAATTGTCTTTCTCTCTGATGCCCAAATCTATGTTAGATCCCTGAGTAATAAGTATATCATTAGAAGTGGCTGTGTGGTCCCCACATTCCAGAGGCGGATAAAACTTGGGTTAATAAGATTAGGTGAGCTCTCAGCTTTGCTAGCCCTAGCAAAACAAGAATGTGAAATAAAAAGCAGACAGAACATTGATGTCTTCTGCATCTGTCTCCCTGCTCAGTGGTCTGTGTTTCACTAAAGAGCAAGAGATATATGTTCACCCCAGGCAGGACCTTTGGGCTCAAATCCTGTTTGAACTTCTAGGCAGACATTATGAATGCAGGAAGGTAAACAATAGCCTACTCTAAAATCTATTGAAACTAACATCAACGACAAACAAATAATCACCATTGGCAACCAGAAATGAATAGGATGTGATCTCATGGAACAGAATTTTAAAAGTGGTTTTCAGGGAAATCAATAAAATATTGGATGTGGCTCATCACAAGTCTTTCCCCCACACACACTCCAACAGGTGATGAGAGGCAAATATAGTAAGTTAATAAAAGCCCAAGAATGCAATCCCATTTGGAAAGAAGCAGAATTACAGTGTGAGTAGGCAGCCCAGGGTAAAGGTAAAGAAATACTTTCTGTAAGAAAATCTTTATCTATCGCTACAACAAAACGGTCACATCTAACATATTTTGAGTATCTACTTCCGTATGATGTAAGCCAGTGTATACAACATTCTATTCGAGACTCATAAAATCTGTGATGTTATTGGCTGTGTGATGTACATAAGGAAACCAGGGCAAGTTGATCCCAACCATTATATCATCTCAACAGAGGCAGAAAAACTTAGAAAAATTTAAAGAATTTCAGTCTAAATTAAAGGAATGACCTAAAACACAAGGTATTTCCCCACAAGAGTAGGATATGCCCTTGATCGCATGTGAGCATTTCTAACACAGGTTTTTTGTTTGTTTGTTTGTTTTACCTCAGAAGAAAGACCAAAGTTGGATAACTTCTGGTTATCCAAACTTTCACACAGCACCAGCTAAAGGTTTTGATTGACTGAGAACCATCAGGGTACTCAAAAGTAGTAAGAACATGATGTCTCTCAAATTTGGCCTTGAGGAGAAACCAAAATATCTCAATAAGATGGGAAAAATATAAAGGATTTTAACAGAGGGGAGTGATGCGGGCACTCCAAACCTCACCATGACAATCAGAATAGCCTATACTGGGCATGAGCAAGCAGATGAGGTGATGCTGCTGCAGGATGCTGGGACAGGGAGACAGGACGTGAGGCAATAAGCAGGAAGCAGCATGTACTGGTGCCCCCGCCGGCTCAGCGGATTCACATCCAAAGGCTGAGCCGGATCATAGCGGAACTTTCCCTTTTATGCACGTAAGTGTGTTTTGATTGGTTGGCGGGCCGTAAGGGGAATGACCGGCCAGGGCTGGTGGTCTGTGCCACATCAGCTGTGACACTGAAAAGTCCCTTATCTGTTATGGGAAGAGAAGCAAACAACCTTCAACCGTTATAGGAAACGGTTAGCTCGACCTCCGCTAACACAATGACTGTGGAAACCTATCACAGAAAAAAGAAAGAAAACATGGCTGCAAAACACAGAAAAATAGCTCAAGTGACAGAAAATATAACCCAAGGAACAGGAGGAGATTCTATGCAAGGGGTTCAGACTACAGAATAGCTTGATAATAACATGGAATCTATTTTTTTTAATGAGTTAAAGACAAAATGTCAAAACGACAGAATGAGATTAAAAGAGTGATTGCAGAACTAAGGGAACTAACGGAACACCAAAACAATATCATTATAGAACTAATGATTAGAACAGCCAAAAACAGAATGGACATGGCTGAAAATCTAATTAAAATCTTGAAACGAGAGTCCTTCCTGAGTAAATGCAAAGGGAAGAAAAAGGGGAGATGAAATGAGTACAGATAAAGTAATAGGTATTGAGGACAGGCAGAAGTGATACCACATATGGATAAAAAGTACTCCTGAAATAGAGAACCTAAAAAATGTAGACAAAAATTATTCCAAGATCTTTTTAAAGCTAAATTTCCTTAAATTAAGGAAGAAAATCCAGGCTGCCTTCAGACTTCTCCAGAGAAACATCCAATGCCAGAAAAATAAAGGGACGATTCTATTTTTGACAGTAAAATCACTAACAACAACAACAACAAAAAAAAAAAATGTGAAAAACGTGGCACTAAATAGATCACAAAAAGGACATTTATTTACAGGATGAGAGTTAAAACAAGAAGGCAGAGCGTTACCTTGACTTCGGCTGGGGTCGCACACATCAGGTGACTCAAATTTTTCACTGCTTAGAGCAGGACTGTGCAAAAGTGCCAAGAACATGGATTTAGGAGTTACAAGTAAATTTTAGCTAGCAGTTGAATTTGCAAATATGGAATCTGTGAATTTTGAGGATTGACTGGTATATTCATTGAGCACTTATTTTCCCAAGCAATTATCTAGGCACTGGGGCTACAACAATTAACAAAAACAGATAGAAAGACCTCTCTCATCAAGCATTCATTCTAGAGCAGGGGAGAGACAATGAATATAATAAATGTGATAATTACTATAGCAAAAAATGAGCAGGGTAAAGGGAGTGCAATTTTAAATTATATAGTCAGATCTTAGTGGGAGTGATGTTTAAACAAAAATGTGAAGACAAAGAGGAATGAGCCTTACAGATACCTGGAGGAGGCGTGCTCTAGGCAAAAGAAACAGCCAGTTCAAATGCCCAGAAGACTGAACAATCATAAAGAGGCCAGCAGGACTAGAGCAGAATGAGAGAAGGAGAGATTCAATGGGAGATAAAGTCAGAGAGGTGATGAGGCCAGATTGTTAGCCCTTGTAGGCTACCGCAAGTACCTTGGTTCTTACTTGGAGCGAGCCGGGCAGGTTGGAAGGTTTGAGCCTTTGCACATAGGAATGGCTCACCCAGCTGCTGTATTGAGAATAGACTGTAAGAGGGTAGGCAAGAATCTGAGCAGAGAGGCCATTAGGAGTTTATTACAAAAATCCAGGCAAGATCTGAATGGCAGCAGAACAGTTGGTGAAAAGAGGTCAGATGCTAGATACATTTTAAAGGAAGAGTTAACATCATTTCATGACGTGTGGGATGTGGAATGTGAGAGAAAGGAGTCAAAGACGACACCCAGGTTTTCAGCCTGTCCAAAGGAAAGAATGGAGTTGATATGTGTTTTGATAGAGAAACATGTGAAGAAGGTTTTGGGAAGACAAGGTCACCTGGACACGTTAAGGCATCACTGTTGAAGAGGCAGCTAGGTGGGAGGCAGGAGTTAAGAGGTAAAGTCTGTCCTGGAGATGTGAGGCATCAGCACAGCGAGGGAATTTAAAGCCATGGGACAGGATGAGATCACCTAGGAAGTGAGTGTAATAGGGAAGAAACAAGACATAAGAACTGAGCCTTGAGGCCTTCCAATAATGAGAGACAAGGGACAAGAGGAGGCTATAGGAAAAGAGATTGAAATATGACCAGCAAATTCTGAGTAAAGCCAAGAGCGTGTGGTGTTTAGGAGGCAAAGGGACGAAAGCGTTTTCAGGAGAAAGAAATGAATAACTGTGAAAGGTCGAATATTATCAGCTTGAAGAATTGATTATGGATTTAGCAACCCTGAGCTCATGGGGACCTTTCACAAGCAAGAGTAGTTTTGGTAGAGTTGTTGAGGGCAAAATCTTGTTTAGCATGGGATGAAGAGAAAACAGGAAGGCAAGAATCAGAGATAGTGGATAGAGACAAATCTTTTGAGGAGTTTTGGTATAAGATGAAGCAGAGAAATGGGAGAGGCAGTGGGATCAAAAGTTTTTTTAAGATGGGAGAAAAAGGTGCATCGTGGTATGATGATGGTAATAACCCAAGAGAGAAATATGGATGACATAAGAGACGTGGGAGAGGATTACTAGAACGGCATCTTTCAGGAAGTGAAGTTTGCACAAGTGGCCTTAGAAAGGAACATGGCCAGCTCATCTCCATTAACACTAGGGAAGGTAGAGTTTGTGGTGTCGATGCTGGTAGGTGTGTAGATGTCATGGTGGAAGTCCCCTTCTGATTGCTTCAATTTTATCAGTGAAGTGTCAGCTGAGAATGATGGCGAAGGAGCACGTGTTGTACATTTTCAGAGAGGGGCAGGTATGTGAAACGTAGTATGCATGCCAGGAAGCCTTATGGTTCCACTTAAGGTCCATGGTCATAAACTGGCAGTGAAACCACAAGCATTTCTCTATTTAGGGTTGGCTGCATGGGTTTAGGTTCAGAAGTGGCGGACAGTTTGTTAGGGTCTCGGTTCTCCTAAGAAAGTATTAAAATGACCAGAAGGGAGAGGGGAGGAGGGAGTGGGGTGGTGGACGGGGTAAAGGGGGTCAAATATGTGGTGACGGGAAGAAAGCTAACTATGGGAGATGCACACACAGTGTAAATATATATACGCCTTACTGTTAAAGTGTACAGCTGAAACTTAATGCATTTCGTTAACCAATGTCACCGTAAAAATAAATAAATAAACAAACAAACAAATAAATAAATAATTTTTTTTAAAAAAAGAGAGTATTAAAATGAAGGACGAAGAAGTCGAGCATATATAATGCTTATAATCAAAATAATCACTATTTTAAGCCCTTATGTCAGGCAACATCAAGAGTTTATTGGAGTCTCCATGCGAGAGGGCACAATCTGGGACATAAAAGGTGAGGTCAGAAAGTAGGAGAGGACAGGGTGTGGTAAAGTAGAATGGAGGATAGATTCACTGAAGGACAGGAGTTCAAGGGTTTAAAGGAATTGTGTACAGAAATGGAAATCGCCGAACATTAAGAATAGACTTGGAGAGAGAAACCGTGAGCTCAAAGCTGAAATCACTGACAAATAAGGGATGTAGCCCTGGGATTAGAAGTCCCTGCAGTAGGGAAGAATAATAATGAGTGGCCTAGTCTGCAGATGTAGGATTCAACACCACATGTTTAAAAGGAAGAGAAGATAGAACAGACCGGAAGCAACGAGGAGTAGGAGGGAAGACCTCCAACTCATCTCTGAGTTCAACAATGCAAGGGGGTGTTCCAGAAAAATGCTGTTCTCTGAAAGGAGCTGTGTTTTAGTCAGGACTAGAAAGTGAAGAGAGATTTCAGGAAAGAGGTTTAGGATACAGCATGCTTCGCTCCGGCTGGACCATGAGTTCGAGCAGACGCAGTGTTCAGGAGATGGGGGGGCAGAGTGGGAGATGGCGGAACCGCAGAACCGGCTCACAGTGGTCTTGTCCTGTCTAACGAGATACTGAGCTGCTTATCAGAGACAGCAGGCCAGCGCTACAAGTCATGCAGCCGAAGCATGCGCAGAGGACAGAGCTTTGAGCTCCAGCTGCACCTGGAACCGAAGTCTTGCCCCATGTACACAGAATCAAAAAACCAGGATGGAACTGGAACTTGAACTTGAACACCAGAACCTTTTCAGAAGCAAAGGGTCCATGGTCTAGGAAGGTCCACTGTTGATGTCCCTTATCATAAATGGCCAAGCTCTAAGGTCCTCCAGTCATCATTTTCCCTGCCAGTGCTTCTGCACACCTGTTCCCCGTAAACCCTTAAAACCCAACCCAAACCTTGGGTCTGGGAGCTCGAGCTTTTGAGCATTAGCTTCCTATTCTTCTGTGTGGCACCATTTATAATAAAACAGCCAGTCTTTCTCCACTGCAATTCTCCGTGTTTAGTGTTTGACTCTGCTAGTGCCGTTTAGACAACTCTGTTCAGTAACAATGGGGAGAGAAGGTAGAAGGGCAGGTGGTGAGAAATGGCCTGGGTCTTCTCGAGGGGACTGGTTGGGGCCTCAAGGAGGGTGAAGGTGTTGGCAGTAGACGGGGGAGTGGTATGGGAGGCTTCATCCCAATCCTCGTAATGAAGGCAGAAGATCTGGGAGGTGTAAGTTACGCAGCCTTTTTTCCTTAACATAAAACTGGCTAGAAAACAAGTTGAAGAGGCTGTACGGAGAGAATAGCTTGGACAGGTAGGATGGGTCAGGAGCGTAAAAGAGCACGGTTCCCCCTGAGGCCGGCAAGCTGGGTGAGCCATGGCAGTGGGGGCCAGGCCGTGGGCAACCTGTGGTTTCTTGGGATGGGAAGAGGGAAGTCTAAGTATTTACGAGGGTCACAGACACAGTGACAGGCACAGCGGGTCAGAGCCAAGAGGAACCTTTCAGACTGGTCATGCTCAAACATTACT
Organism: Pteropus alecto; assembly: GCF_000325575.1. NCBI lineage: Eukaryota > Metazoa > Chordata > Mammalia > Chiroptera > Pteropodidae > Pteropus > Pteropus alecto. Next base: position 3,034,906 of record NW_006429864.1, on the reverse strand, counting down.
ACTCACATGCTGCCTAAGAGATTTCTATTCATGCTTTACGTTTTTTATTTGTGTCTCGCATTTTCGTAAATGTTAGCACTAAGAAAATTTATTCATCCAAAAGAGGTGGATTTATTGCAGGGAGGAGGCAAGAGAATTAAAATGCTAAATCAAGCTACATTCAGAGACTGCAATATGTTGATCGGCCCTTCAGCGGGGCCGGAGGACACCTTCACAACAAAGGAAGATGTTTGCTGGGATTGCTAACGACCCATTCCCCACACCTGTGAAGGGGACACAGAAAAACAGAGTCTTTAAGTGGCAAAAATTGTTCATTCCCTATGGCTAAAACCGTGGGGGACCTATGAATTAAAGGCTAGGAACTGCCAGCAGACCTTTCAGGCTACAGCCTCTTCCCCTTCCCCTTCCTCACTGTATGTCCATATCAAAGGAAATGGATAAGTAAAAAAAGTCTTTACAGTGTAACTCACAGGAACTAAAGAATGATATATAATCCAAATTCCCTAAACACTCAGAGATCCCTCTCACTCTGCCTCTGAGAAGAGACCACACTGTGGAGTGTTTCCCTTTTCTAGTAAACTCTCCTTTTCACTCTAACTTTGACGTGTGCCTTGAATTTTTTTCTACACCCTTCCCCAAAGACCCTCTTCTCTCAGTGCAGGGCTTGGTCTGCCCCAACTCAGGGAAGTTTGCCCTGTCCTGCATCAGAAGTCAAAGAGGTTGTAGCAATGTCAAAGAGGTTTTTGAATTCTTCCTCTAGGCTGAAAATCACTTGGTGATCTATTATTAAAAATTATTTTTAGCAATCAATTTGCTGACACTGTTCCTGACAGTTTGATCAGGTTCTTCTTCACATTAGCTGAAAGAATAGAATTGGAAAATACCTGAATTGAAAAGGAGTGTGTGTGTGTGTGTGTGTGTGTGTGTGTGTGTGTGTAAATTTTTATTTGTTTACTTTTCCATCTTTAATTATTGAAATCATTCACTTTCTCAATATCTGGGAATATCAAAAAGACCACCAAAACTTATGAAATGACTATTATACCCATTATTTTTTTCCACTTACAGACACATTAGCATGATATACTCAGAACTGGAAAATTAAAAATATTGCTAATTTCAATACATCTTTGACAACGCAATCTTTTTTGACAAACTAGTTTCAACTCATCACATTCTTCAGATTTAGCTTCCTCAACGTGTGGGGAAATGTCTGCATGTAACCTAATTAGAAACGTCGGCCATCACTGTCAAACCGTCAGCCCAGTCTGACTCACTTTTTGTCATGAAATGTCTGACTTCATTTTTCAATTCAAATGAACAGTTTAATGTACATTTCAGGAATATTATTAAAAATTACTGAATACTATGTTATGGAATTTGTTTTTTTAAAGATAGATAACTAAAAGTAGTCAAGATTAAGCTGATATGAAGCTAATGTAGTCTATTTTTATAATTTATAAAAACAAATCTATATGCTGTTTCTTACTACTTAATTTGAAATAATGTAGTGTAATTTCTAGCACAAAAAAATGTGTTATTTATGAAGCAAGAAGTATAGCATTCTTGGTAGTCTTTTAGTAAATGCGTGTGCACACCTGGATTGAATCTTTCAGCTTTTGAAAATAATTAAATAAGATTTATGTAAATAATTTCAGAAATAATGCCATAAATCTGTGAGACATTAAGATCAAGACTTTTCTCATTGATTTAATGAAAAAGAAAGGTATACACTGGTATACTAGTTGTAACAAATTGGTGTTACAACTAGAATATCATTTTATTTTTTACTAATCAAAGTTAGAAAATACTCAGCATTTTATAAGAAAAAAATAAGCTGAGAACTGACTAAATGGAATAAATATTTCACGAAACAATTTGATAAAATAGATTTTAACTAACTTATTGAAGAACACATTGAATTTAAAAGTAATCGGGTAAAGCTTTTTCCACGGGTATTATCATTTTAGTAGCCCTCAAACTCATTCCCATTACATTTAATAAAATTTGTGTCACTAACCTGTACTATTTCAGCTGTTCCAAGGAGCTTTTCTTTCCAGATAATGACACTTCCCAAGGATGAGTATTGAGAATAGCTGAGCATAATTGCCTGTGATTAAATTTATGGGGGAAAAAAAAAAAAGACATATTTAGCATTTAGTATTTCTTACCAATTCTCTCTTTGCTTTGCTCTCATCATTTTCTCCCACGACAGCGAAACGTTCTGAAACAAACGTCAGGGCTTGGGAGAAGGAAGGTCATTAAACAGAATGGTCAGCACCCCATTGCCTATCCCCTCCCCAAAGAGCCTAACACAGTTTATTTCCATCACCACACTTCACTCCTAATGAAAATATGTAATGAATTAGTAAGAAGAGGAAGCGGCCCCTGAGTTTCCAGTGCTCTTGTTAATGAAGGAGGTCTGGCTTCCTGGAGGTGTTTAGACCCTAGAACAACGTGCTGGAGTAAAATTTGGGAAGGATGAGTGCCTTGGTTTTGTAAAGTGGGTAAGTTTCTATTATTATTATTTTTAAAGAAATAGGCAGTGAGTAGGGAGGGCAAAGAGACATGACACCAGGGCACTGTGGAAGTTGAGGATCTAGAAATGTATTTCTTTAAAACCATTGATCAGCACGGTCAGCCCAGGAATTAAAAGCTTAGAGTTCCTGATGTCACAACGTCATCCCCACTGCTGTTCAGAGGATGGGCTGAAAAGAGAGATCAGAAAAAGGAGGGATGTAGTCCTAAGAACCCCAAGGTGTGGCTGCAAAGGCTTTCCTGTTGGTTTGGGGGCTCTAGTGGAAGAATAAGGAAGAGAATGGAGAACGAATAAGGGATGGGAGGGGAAAGCAGAGAAAGTTCCTGGAGGAGAAACCACGAAAGGATAGAATTAAAAGTCCAAAATTAGCATCTCAATTCCTCCCCATCCTGTTCAAACACTCAGTAGTGTACACTGAAATCAATAACGAGTGCCAAGGAAATGAGGACCAAAGTTCACCACAACCAAGAACTCCAGGGAAAGGGAAGCGTTCTAGGATCCTTCACTGGGCCTCCTGGCCTGCTGCTGCTCAAGCAGAGATGCTAATTCCTAAGGCGAGGGATGCAGGTACGACCTTCCTCCCGTGACCCAGGGAGCACATGCACTGTTTTATTTCACTTCACCTTGACCAAGCAAACAAACATATGATAAGCCTTCTTTTTAATGACACTGTTTAAAGATAATGATGATGTACCCTTTGTTAATTAACCATAGATATGTCAACAATTATTGTCTGGCCTGTGTCGTACCACCGCAGGCTTCCTTCTTGCCATGAGAGAGATAAGGACCCCCTTCAGCGACATCCGTCTGAGATGCCAAGTGTGCCAGAGGGAGCCCTGGGCAACACCCCAAGGCCCCTGAAGCTCACAATATGGTATTTGACCTCTCCATGTGCTAGGACCACGTCTATTTCCAAAGTAGCCCAGGTCACGCTTACTGGAGTGGATTTGTCTTTTTCCTTTTGAAAAAGAGAAGATGGGATATGGAAAGTGGAGAGCCCGGACTCCATAAAGTGAAGCTCTAAGACACCCCAAGCACTCACACGGAAAGATAGGAGGGGAGACCAGTTTCCATGGTCCTCATAATCAAGTCATGCAGAGGTCAGCAAAATAAGCCATGACTCCATCGATCAGTGAGGCCTTATTGTGCATCCACCGTGTATCCGGCACTTGGGTGCTGATGGAGGAGCTGGAGACGTGGCCACTGCCTTCGTGTCACTGAGAGCCTCATCCTTGGCTGGTGTGGTCTCCAACAGGTCCTATGGCCACCATATTATAGGCACACTTTCCATTTTATTCTCATTTGCATGTGTAAATCAATGCATCCATGTGCACCTGTGGATAGGATTGATACAAATGCAAAATGTTAGCACATATGTGTACAGTTGTATATATGTGTATTTATACCTGTGTATGTATATCTTTGTGTGACCGAGTATAACTGCATGAGTTCTTGTGCCAACGTGTGTGAGTGGGGTATATGTGTGTAGTTATATATGTGTGAGTGCATGCATGCTTAAGTGTTTCCGTGTATATATGTCTGCCTGTATATGCTGAATCCTTCCACCCAGCTGATAGACCTTACACAATATCCACTTCTCCACTGTGCTTATCAAGGTCACTGTTAGAGAGATAATTACATCTGTGCCTGACAATAAAACAGCTTCAGTGCCATCACTTGGTAATCCATCCCCTGCTGCCAGTACTTAACTGGTTTCTTTCTGACTTAATCACAAAACAAAACCCTCCATCCTTCACCAGGAAATGTCCACGGGAAACTGGGGCTCTGGCTCTCAAACTCACTGTGCAGCTGTCTCCCCACTCGTAGGAGTTTTTCTCTCCCACATCATCTAATTAGCCTCAGAAGAGGTGTCTCTCTCTCTCTTCTACCCACTTCTCTCTCCACTACGCTTATGCCCTGTCCTGAGACTGGGAAGGCGGAAGAAAAGGCAGAGTTGAGGGAAAAGCAATAGCAATTTTTTGGCTTTATCTTAGCTCACAATGAAACTGGACCTTTTAACCAAACATTAAGAAATGAACTTGTGTTTCCCAACACACATGGTTGCATAGAAGATTTGTTTGCAAAATACTTCTGGTTCAGGGGGGAAGTCCTGTCTTGACAGCCCTTTCCCACCTGCTACATTATGTCAAGTCAGCTAGTGACAGGTCAGCCGGACTGGGCTAGTAGAGGAGAGCAAGTCCCCTTGAGACAGGCAGTTCTGAGACTTCAGTGTGCCAGGCCATTATTTAGGGTGCTTATTAAAATCGAAACAAACAGTGTAAATATATATATGACTTACTGCTAAAGTGTACAGCTGAAACTTATTGGATTTCATTAACCAAAGTCACCATTAAATAAATAAATAAATAAATGAATAAATAAATAAATAAACAAACAAACAAATTTTTGTGAATAAATGAATGAATAAATAAATAAATAAAATGCAAATCCCCAGACCCGCCCCCCCAGAAACTGATTCAATGGGTCTCAGAAGATGTCGACAGTCACTCAAGGGATTCAGATGCTGGTGGATCACGCTTGGAGAAAGTCTACCTTCCATCAGAGAAGGAAACAGGAGAATTCAGTTGTAGTGTCCTCGATGAAGTGGTGGAGAGTTGAGTTAAGTGGACAGAGAGGGCACAGGCCAGGAGCTATACAGGAGCAGGGTAAGGATTCTGTTCAGAATTGGAATCGAAGACAGGAGAAGTTGTAGAGCTGGGGGAGGCACCTCGGCCTCAAAAAATGGCGATTGCCACCCTTGGTTCTGGTAACCGATGACCACGTGGTGTTAGGTCAGTCATCTCCCCTCCCTAAGCCTCAGTTTTGCTTATCTGTAAAATGAGAATGTCGGTTCTGATATTTTGGGATTCTGCTGTCATGAAATCATTTCTCTTTTTGCATTTTCTTTTCTCCTTGTCTGGGCTCCTGAGTTGTTGACTGGGAAAACCAAATCTTGTGACTCATTTCTTCCACTAGCGAGTTCTTCTCCCCCTCTTACCCCCTTACCCCCACCCTCCCATGGTTTCTAAAACAGATGTGAGCCGCTCTGTGTGTGGTCTTAAACCTCAGCCTGGGGACAGCTCTCAAGGGGCTAAAAGACTGTGATTCATGAAACGTAGGCAAATAAAGGAAGACCAAGCTTCAGTGGCAACTTCTCTTTTATACTTTAAGCATCAGCAACTCCAATTCCAAGTCCGAAAGGCAGTTAGTTATATCTGTGGAAAACTGGAAAGACACCAAGAGGCCCAATTCAACCTCCATGGTAGCTGAACTTCCACTGTTAGAGATATACTCCTTTAATTTATGCCTCATTTTTCTTACGTCATGCAAAATGACCAACCTAAGATGAGTAGGTAATTTTAACTATTGGCATCTTCAAATGGATTACTTTTTATTTCATATTTACTCATTTTACATCCTTTTTATATAAGTTTATGATGAGGGGGCAAGGGCGGGAGGTAGGGAGAGAGAGAGAAAAAGAGAGAGAGAGAGAGAAAGTGTAACATGTGGGAGAAGAAGAAGGGAGAGGGAGGGAGAGAAGGAGGAAAGGAGGGAGGGAGGGGGAAGAAGGAAAGAAGGAAGGAAGGAAGGAAGGAAGGAAGGAAGGGAGGGAGGCAGGGAGGCAGGGAGGGAGGAAGGAAGGAAGGAAAGTGTAGAAGAGTAAAGCGGAAGCAAGAATACTGTTATGTAAAATGAAGACTACATGGCCATGTGTAGCTGTTTGATAGAGACGGTACATTTAGCTCTAAGCTTCCTTGAAGGAAAAGCATAAATGGAAATGAGGTCATTTATGACAAGATTAGTTTAAGATGTTAATAGCCATACCCTCCAAGAATGAGAGGGCTCTTGAAACAAATGCTTGTAGAGCACCAATTACCAGCCACATGTCCCTTTGTGAAAACCTGCAAAGGACCCAGTGGGCGGAGAATAACAGTCCCTGTTCTCAAGGTACTAATAGACCTAGTTGTGGAGAAAACACACACACATGGAAGAGCATAAGCATAGTACAGAGACGCAACACAGTCTTATGCTGAAGGTACAAATTGCTCAGGAAAGGAAGAGAAGAGAGTACCTGGGTGGTTAAAGGAGGTTTGTGAAAAAGGCTGGACTTCATCTGGATCCTGTAAGGTCACGTGGGCTGATTGGGCTGGAAGGAGGTCTTCAAAGTTGGGAGAATTCAAAGGAGATTTTGGAGGACCCGAGGAGACTAGCAGATTGGCCAGGAGGGATTTTCAGTATGGTAATCCCCCAGTGAGAGCTCTCCGTGTCTTACCCGAACCAAATGATGGAGAAATATTTCCTGTTCTGGTCTCCCTTACTGGGGCAGAAAAGTCCCTGAGAACTAGGGGTACCAGGGAGCCGATGCATATGTAATTTGTTGAAGCAATGTTTATTAAGCACCTACAATATACCAGGTATCGTGTTATAGGGAACATGATGGCAAGCACAGAGATGTTTGCCCAGTCTGTCTGCTTAATTACCCTTTGCAGGAGAGTCTAGTCACCTAGAGGACGATGGGACTCAGGTCCTCCCCATAGTGGGCACAGATGATGTGTGTCCAGGAAGCCCTGTTATAGTTATATGACTTTGCTTTATTTTTTAAAAAAGTGAACAAACTCTTGAGGATGAAACAAAATGACTTCTATAGTTACGGGCTTTAATTTCTAAGAAAATTGAAATAGAAAAATAAGCCACTCCACTTGCCTATAAGCAGGAGCCAAATACAGTGTCGTTCTGCTCTTCACTCATATAGCTGACTGCACAGACCTTCTCCGCTCCACATATTTTAGCAAACACACGTGCAAGCGTTTATTTCTCCATTTCTTATTTAAGTACCCTTGCGGGTTTTTTCATATATCTGTCTTTCATTAGATTATAGAGTCCTCAACAGTAGCAAGAGTGTGTTTGGATTCTAATATCTGTCACTACTGCAAATCTTAAGAGGCAACATATTTAGAGAAAGAACTACTAGATTCCAGTCCTGGCTCTCCCACCAACCACCTGGATGATGTTGGTCAGTTATTTCACTTCTCTGGGCTCCAATAGTCTCATCTACACAAGACTGCTGACTAGATCAACTCTAATAATAGAAATAAGTACCATTATTTGAGCTCATCTAATGTGCCACCCACTTTACATATGTTTCTCCTTATTATCACAAGGCCTCTGAGAAGAACTATCTCCATTTTGCAAATGAGGATTCTGAGTATCAGAAAGTTAAGCAACCTGGCCAAGGTCACTCACATATTAAGTGGCTAAGGCAGAACCGCATGACTCTAAGATCCAGGCCATTTCTTACACCACTTAGCCCAAGGTCCTCCCTCTTGCTCCACATTTCCATGATCGCATGCTGTTCATCCCCAGGCTCCCTCAGAGCCCTGAGCCCTCCACAAACAGGAAGCAAAGGGTACAAGCCAAAGTAAGAAGCTCGGGTGTCAAGTGGCATAACTGGTCTTTCCACGGCTGAAGCCAGCTCTCAGAAGTTTGACTCTTGCCGACGGAGGCTGCAACATGTCCCTCTCCCTCCCTGACTCCCGTTACACATGCAGGCAGGGAGTGTCACAGGAACTTCTGTCTCTAGCCCATGTGCTCATTCTTGATCCTTCAGGTGATCTCAGAGCTGCTGAACAATCCAACCCAAAGTGTGTGTGGTTTAGGGGAAGCTGGGAGAGGTTAAAGATTATTTCTCCCCATGGACTTAAATATTAATTAGCATTTGGAGATGAAAATACACACACACACACACACACACACACACACACACACACCAAACTTGCAGGCACATGCTCATACATTCCCACAGAGAATTATAATTAGAGTTGTAACCTTAAAGTACTTTTGACCTTTTCATTTATTTTTCCTATTATGGTGACCATATTTCCTGAATCAAATATCAAAAACAAATGGTTCAACATAAGGTAGTCATTCTGTCTTATGGCACATGGACAGAATTATTTGCAATCAAGATGTCTCAGAAAATGTGAATATGTGGAGTTATCCTAATGGAGAGAGGGTTTTTTGGTTGTTTTTTGTTTGTTTGTTTTTCCTCTCTGTGTCCTCACTCTGCCCCTCTGCAAAGCTCAGAAACCAAGGGGATATCCCAAGGACAGGGTCACTATTTCCTAGGCCACCTATGGGCCAAGGCTGTGAACACTTTGAAGATGTCTCTTCTGGGAACCGAGATTTAGTCTGAAAAGTTATTTTTAGCTCTTCTTTTTGACAATGTAATCAATTTGGCTGCCACAAGTTGTTTTTCTCCATTCTGGCCAAGAAAAAAAGGTAGTCTTAAGAGAGAAATGGGTTTTCGATAAGTCCCCTCGTTTCTCTATGGCAATATGCCACTCATATTGGGGCTGGGGGACCCCAGACACAAACAAGGAGAAGAAAGAAAGCAACAAAAGCACTTTTGCTGCTAGGAATCAGGCATTAGGGGGCCAAGCATAAGTGACTGTAACTGCTGGGGACGGAGAGAGTTGTGGATGCAGGCTGGAGGATGAATGGCTTAGTGGCCCAGAGAGGGAGACCATAGCCCACATTAAGCACTGTGTTTGGCAAGATGAAAGTGTATTCAGCTGCCTGAGAGATCCAACTTTACTTTCAGAAGGGACAAGGTAAGCTCTCAGGGCACTTAGAAATAAATTTCCATGTTGGCAATGGATTTACCATAAGATACTGAGAATATGGGTGGACCCAGCTGTACTTGATATTATAGAAGAGAAAATTAAATGTAAATCCAGAGAGATCTGGTCACCCTTTCAAGGATCAGTTGGATAAAGTGGGAATTGTTTAAGTGAGATAAAATGGAGTTCAAATCTCAGTCTGTCATTTACTAATCATGTAAACTTTGGCAAGTTACTTGATTTCTATGAATCTTGATTCCCCCATTTGTTAAGTGCGTGGGGGAGGAGGAAAAAAAAAACTTCCTCATAGAATTTTTACAAAGTCTAAGTGAGAATCCAAGTAAAGGGCCTATCCACATCAGGGCATTTAGAAGGTACTCAAAAAATGTGAGTCATATAAATGTGACGCTTTGGAGATTTCTCTTAAAAAAATAACTGTCCCCACAGCACACATCATACTCAATGGCAAAAGAATCAAACTTTTCTTTATAGATGAGAAACAAAACAAGATTGTCCACTTTTACTACTGTATTTAGCGTAGTACTGGAAGTTCTAACCAGAACAATAAAGCAAGAAAATTAGATAAAATTCATTAAAATTAGAAAAGAAGGAATAAAATTATCTCTGTTCATAGATGACATGACTTTACATGTAGAAAACCCTAAAGACTCCAAACACACACACACACACACACACACACACACACACACACACACACACACCCCTCTGTTAAAACTAATAAATACATTTAGTAAATTTACAGCATAAAAAACTAGCACACCAAAATCAGTTACATCACTATACACCGAAAATGAACAATTCAAAAAGGAAATCAAGAAAACAATTCCATTTACCATAGCATTAAAGAGAATAAAATACTTAGGAATAAATTTTACAAAGAAGATGAAAGACTTGCATTCTGAAAACTAGAAACCACTGCTGAAAGAAATTAAGAAGACATCAATAAGTAAAAAGACATTCCATGTTCATGGACTAGAACGCTTAATACTGTTAATATGTCAATACTACCCAAAACGATCTACAGAATCATTGTAATTCCTATCAAAATCCTAATGACCTTTTTGTAGAAATAGAAAATTTTGTATAAATAGAAAAATTATATAGAGTCTCAAGGAACCCCAAATAGCTAAAATAATCTAGAAAAAAAAAGTTAGATGTCTCACACTTTCTGATTCTAAAACTTACTACAGAGCTACAGAAATCAAAACATTATGGTACGGGCATAAAGACAGACATAAAAAACAATGAAATAGAATAGAGAGCCCACAAATAAACTCTCACATATATGGTCAGCATATATGGCATCCTCCAGCAGAGATGCCAAGACCATTCAATGCATAAAAGATGATCTTTTTGACAAATAATGTTGAGAAAACTGGATATCTACCTGCAAAAGAATAAAGTTAGACTCTTGCAAAAATTAACTCAAAATGGACCAAACAGTAAGAGGTAAAACTCTTAAAATATAACACAAGGAAAAAGTTTTATGACATTGGATTTGGCAAGAATGTCTTGGATATGACACCAAAAGTACAGGCAACAAATGAAAAAAATATAAATATATCGTACTACATCAAAATGAAAAATGTCTTGCATCAAAGAATACTATAAATGGAGGTAAAATGCAACCCACAGAATGGGAGAAAATATCTGTATATCGTATATCTGATAAGGAGTTAATATACAGAATATATACAAAATGTCTACAACTCAACAACAAACTCAAATAACCCAGTTAAAAAACGAACAAAAAACTTGAATAGTCATTTCTCCAAAGACAAGTACAAATTGCCAACAAGTGCATGAAAAGATGCCCATGTCACCAATTATTTCAGTAAGGTAAGTCAAAACCAAACTAAGCTGCTACCTTATATCCATTAAAATGACTACTATTAAAAAACAGAAAATAACAAGCGTTAGCAAAGATATGGAGAAATTAGAGTATTTGTGCTCTGTTAGCAGGAATATAAAATGGTATAGCCACTGTAGAAAACAGTATGGAAGTTCCTCAAAAAGTTATAAAAAGAATTATCATATGTTCCAGCAATTTCTCTTCTGGGTATATACAAAAAGAATTAAAAGCAAGGTCTTAAAGAGACATTTGCACATCCATGTTTATAGCATCACTATTCACAGTTGCCCAGAGGTGTAAGCAACCCAAGTGCCCATTGACAAATCATGGTCTATACATACAGTGGACTCAGCCTTTAGAAAGAAGACAATTTTGTCACATGCTACATATAGCACAAATGAACCTTGAGGACATAATGCTAAGGGAAATAAACTAGTTTAAAAAAGACAAATATTGTATGATTGCACTTATATAGAGACTCTAGCATAGTTAAATTTATAGAGATAGAAAATAAAATGGTGGTTGCCAGGGGCTAGGGGAAGAAGGGAATGGGGAGTTATTGTTTAATAGGTTACAGGGTTACAGTTTTGCAAGATAAAAAGAGTCTGGAGAAGGATGGTGAAGATGGTTGCACAACACTGTGAATGTACTTAAGTGCCACTGAACTGTACACTTAAAAATAGCTAGGACAGTAAATTTTAAGTTATATATACATTCCATCATGATTTTAAAAAAATAAAACCTGCCATTCAACAGAAGCAAGAGCAGTCCGAAGCCCCAATACAACAGCACGTTAGAGAATTGAAAAATATCTTGGGGGTGGGGTGGTGAGGTGGAAACAGTCCGAAAGGGCTTCGTGGAAGATTTGTGAATGATTCAGTAAGAGGGTAAAGAGGTGAGAGGACGCTCCAGACAGACAGAAGAATATGAGCAAAAGGACAAAAGGGAACGAGCATGGAGCATGGAAGCAAAACAGAAAGGACCAGTCCAAATATATAAGGCAAAGGTGTAAATTTGAGAAATAATGAGAGAATAACCTTAGAATGGGAATGTGGAATCGGAGGGTAGATAGCCTTGAATAACTAACATCTGATGGCTGAGTTATCGATCAGGGTTCCGTGGCCTGGCCCCACCCCTCTCTGGGTAATAAAGGACCCAAGGAAAGGTGAGATCACATGTGTGCAGGGTCTATCATAATGCCCGGAAGGGAAGAGGGAGAGGAGGGGAGAGAGAGAGAGAAGCAAACCTAACCTACCTGGCACCTAGAACAGATTGTGTTTTAACACCTTTCTCGTCTATAACACAAGTGATTTTCAATAATAATAATGCAATGAAATGAATACATTTTATGTATGAATTAAACTTTAGACTCACCAAATAAAAATTGTTGAATCTCCCAATTCTCATTCTATTTTTACTGTTTTAAATGATAACCGCAAAAATTCCAAGGGGTCACATAGAATGACAGAAGTGACTCAAGTTATGTTTCTTCATCTTTATGATCATGGTGTTTTATTGTTTATTTTTATCCACTGTTTAAAAACAAAATTAAGTACTACCACCAACTGTGTACTAGGAACAAGTCTGAATGATTTGTAACTGTTATATATTTACTCTGGAAATAAACACATGTAGTCAGTCCACGTGTCGGGCTGACTGTACAGCTGGGAGTTCTATAAATTAACTTCCAAATGCAATGCTCGTTAAAAGGAAAGAAATAAAAAATGTGCTAATCTGAAGCTCATATATATATTATTCAAACTTAATAGTAACTACAGCAGTTATTTAGAATGTAGAGCAATAAAAGAATTATCAGGAAGAGTAATTTTATCACTGACATTGATTAGAATTGCCAGTGCACGGTGATAACAGAATGTTGACCAACTTTCAGTCGGTATTGTTATTCTTATTTTTAAACTCTCCATAGACAAAACACCCCATTATTGCCTATACCCAGGGTAGACCACTGCCACTCCTCTCCCCCAATTCTTTAGTAGACCGCTCAAAGTTAAATCAATTAGATGATGTAGAAGAAGAGTGAATTAATATCAGTAGCCAACTTCCACCTTACAAAGCAGCTTAGTTACACCTCATACCCTTTCAATGACAGAGTGCTCCACGGGCCTTAGGAGTTGCTTCCACTTTAAGTTCTGTCAATTTATTCAGCATAGTGCATAATTTTCTGGCTAATTCCTGGGCTAATAGGCACAGCAGGAAAGCACACATAACAAGTTTATCTGTTTATGCTTTGATTTCCAAAGCTAATGGTTTATTTAACTAGCAGGTTATTTCTTGATTACAAACCCCTAATAGGCTGAAATTGTATTTGGGTTTCATAAATTGAATTTCACAAAGCTTGCATTTCAAAACAATGTGTCGAGTTCAGTAAATTCCTACACAAACCTTTCTAATATAGGTATAAGGAATAAGCTTTTATTTGTAAATAAAGCTGCAAACAATCTTAGCTTTTCAATGAGAGGGATAACTCTACACACATTCATTCTACAGATGTTTACATAGAGCAGAATATAATGAGGGCATGATACAAAACTTATTAAAATAAAGCCCCCTGTTTTACAGAGTTCAAAGCCTAGAAAAAAAGATCGACATGTGAAAACATATCAAGTACCACCACCACCATCTCAACAACAAAATTGTAATGTCTCTGACCCTGCTGAGCACCTTCAGAATCTCTTACACGTGCCCTATAAGAGTACCTGCAGCTGCCCCAGGCCTCAAGAGGAATCACACCATCCCACCTGGCTGTTTCTTGGTCAGGTCTGATGCCTCTGGTTCCCATTTCTTCCAATTGCTGTCACCCTTTCAGAATGACGATTTTTTTTATTCCAATCTAATGTTCAACTCATTCTTTCAGAGTTTTCTCTTTTCATGACCTGTAGCATGTGATTCTGCTTGACCTCAATCTGGGTTCCAAGATCCTCAGCTGGGAGCTATGCCACGAGCCCCAGTGTTGAGAGGAACTCGGACATGACATGGGTAACTTGTACACTGATGGATGAAAGTGTATAGGGGGGCAGGGGCGGGGCAGGGTCAACGAGACTATGGTCCGCTCTACACGGGTATCATCAATTCAATCCAATGAAAACCCAGTAAGTATTTATTAAACATCTAATATATGCCAGACAGTGTTCTATTGTTACATCTGAGGATGTAACCATAATAAAAATACATAGCCTGTGGATATGATAGACTTCACAGAAGTCAACTATTAAGGGAGCCACTAGTAAGTCTTTTATTACCAAAGGGGAGATATAAGCTACAATAGACAACCTTAAAACAAGAAGATTTAACTTATACTGGGGATTGTGGCCAGAAAGTCATCTCAAAGAAAATGTCACCTAAGCTGAGCTGTGACACTTGAGTAGAAGACGAGCCAGGTGGAAAGGATAGTGAAAGCAAAGGGCAAATGTTGAGAGCATGACGCATTTAAGGGAAATACAGAAATTCTACCATAAATGGACATAGAGATCAAGAGAAGGAGGGTAGCGATTTTGACAGGTGGTTTGGTGTGGCTGGAGTGTTGAGTGCAGTGGCTAAGGATGAAGCTAGACAAGTAGGCAGAGATCAGCTCAGAAAGCATCTCGACAGACATGTTCTGAAGTTTGGCTTTGCAGCCATGAGGAAGAGAAGCATTGAAGAGCTTCAATTAGGGAAAATTCACAACCGAAATTATGCTTCCAAAAATTTACTCTAGTAATAGTAGAAAGGATTGATTCAAACCAGTTAGGAGCCTTCTACACTATCTAGGGAAAAGATGGTGAGAGCTGAAGCTGTAGTGCATCAGTTCAGATGAAGGGAGAGAGAAAATTTGAGAATGCTTGATGAGCAAGTGGAGACATGACTTAATGACTCATTCTTTGATTGGAAAGGATGAAGCGAGAAAACAAGGATGGCACCCAGAATCCAGGCTTAAATGATTGATTTGAAAAACATATGTTGGAAGGGAAGCCATTTTGGAGTTTAGTATTGAACATTTTTGATCTGAGCTGTTTTGAGCCATGTTACAGGCTATGTGTCAGACTGGCGCTCAAGAGAAAGATCTTTCAGGAGGAAGTTACAGTCATGAAAGTAAGCGAAATATCACCAGAAATATGTAGATTAAGAAGCAAGGAAAGCCATAAAGTGGCTCAGAGAGCATTCCTTTGTACAGAGTGAGAAGAACCACCTGACAGGAAGAGGGAGGACAAGAAGAATGGGTGAGACAAAACACAAAAGCCAAGGAGAGACATTGTCATTGTAGAAGGTACAAACTACCCGTTGAAATAAGAGGCCGAACAGCATGAAGAGAGAGGAGAACTTGACGATTAGGAAGGAGGTCAAAGGGATCTTTGCCAGACTGTCTTGAAGGGCCCTACCGTTAGAGAAAGTTAGGAGTTCAAGGGATTATGGGCCAGAGAATGGAATGAAACCAATCAGATGGAAGACTCAGATGAAGCGGAGGGAAAGAAAGCTGTGGGTAGAGAGTGGGGTATTGGAGTTATATTTTGCAGAGGGAGAGCCTATCAAAATGTGATCGTGGGAGGGGACTGTAACAGGGAAGTTGGAGTGTCAATTACTGAATTGAGGTGAGGAAATTACCAACATAGTCATCCAAAACGAAAGCAGAAGAGGGTGGAGAGAGATGCTCTTAGACAGGTGTCATCATCAAGGAATGTTAACCCAAAAGCTGGTGGAGCAGTGAGAAAAAAGGGGGCAGAGTGTGGAGAAAAGCACGCATCTCTGAAGAAGGGTTTAGCGAGAGGGTACCAGAGTGAAGCTTTGTGGCACTAGAGAAAAATGGTCCCACTTTGTGACCAAGGTCTCAGAAGGATGAATAAGTTCCGCCGGAGAGCCTACAGCACTATACTTTAAGGACAATTCCTCACTTTATTTTAGGAAAGATTGAAAATGTTTTAAAATTTAGTTATAATGGAGCAAAGTTCCAAAAGGAAAAGCAGGAAGGGTTTAGATAGAGGTCAAAAGTTCAAGAAGAAGTAAGCCAAAGAGGAGGGCAACAAATGGAACAAAGGAAATCGTATCTTGGCCGAAGCCAAAAAAGGACAAGTGAGAGGTAAATAGGAAGAGCTTCGATTCATACTTTCAGATGAAAATCTGTCATAAATGATTTCTCTGCTGGAAGCTCATGAACTTGCCGGGTGTGGAACTTGTGGTGTAATTTCTGACATTTTTCTTTCTCAGTCTGTGTTGAGTTGAGGCAAAGGGAGAATTTACACTTTTGCTCACTGTTTGTCTTTGCCGTGAGAAGCAACCTGTGTGTGATCATTGTGATATCATATCTTTATGACTGTATGACATCTATTTCGTGGACGTAGCTCTGTACATCCCAAGCTTGTGCTCTACTCCATAAGCAGACTTCTACCTTCACTCATTGCTCATGTTAACATCTTACACAGATGTGAGTTTTCATAGTCAATTTGAACGGCGGAATTGCCATACATATTATAGATAGGATGAACACAGCTTCAAGATTTTGGGCCAACAAATGTAACTGAAATTGTATGATCCCTTTTCTTTGCTTAAACTGAATGAAAAGATATTTTGACATTTCAGTGAGCTTCTCTCATTTAAGAAAAAATTAATCTGAGTTTTTTTTTATCATTCTCTCAATATTGGGTAAGTTCCATTTCTCTTCCTGATTTCTGATTTCATTAGCTGCCAGAGTGCATGCGTGCGTGCACGTGCACACACACACACACACGCGCACATGCACATGCACACACACGCACACACAGCTTTCATTTCCCTCTCAAACCACTCATTTGGTATCTTTTATGCTTTAGCAATCCACACACATGTCACTCCCCCAGCATGGCTGCCTCGTTAAGGAATAGAGAGAGGGACTCAGAGCCTTATCTCCCACCAGAAGAATCAGCACACACACACACGCACATGCACATGCACACACACGTACACACAGCTTTCATTTTCCTCTCAAACCACTCATTTGGTATCTTTTATGCTTTAGCAATCCACACACATGTCACTCCCCCAGCATGGCTGCCTCGTTAAGGAATAGAGAGAGGGACTCAGAGCCTTATCTCCCACCAGAAGAATCAGAGCAGCCACGCAGTCAGTTCCTGGGGTTTGCAAGGAAAATGGCTTTACCGCAGCCCTGCACAGAGCAGCCCTCCCATGGTGGCCGATGCACATCTGCATGGCAGAATCTGCTTGGATTCAAACCCAAGGCCCTCGGACAGACATCGAGCAGGGAGCAGGGGAGAGAAAGGCAGTGCAGATAACCGGAACCTCAATATTGTCATCATTTGCAAGCTTGCGTGCTTCATCCTTCCTTAATGGAGTATGAAATGGGAGACACACCACCTCCTGTTAATCAGCACAGCACTCGGCCTGGGTGGCATCACATTCGGTGATGGGTACTTAGGGCCTGCGTCTCAGGCCAGTGTGGACAGCAACTCAGGTCTGAGTTGGGACTTGAGGAGATAATGGAAGTGTGGGCTCCCTGGCTCAGTACCTATGTGTAAGCCTACCTTAAATCTCAGGGATTGGATTCCATCACATGACGAGGGCCTTCAGCTCTAGTGAGGCTGTCATGAAGCCTGAAATTATGACAGGGTAAAGGCTTTGGTGTCCCCAAGCTTAAAGGCATGTAAGTTATTCTCTAGCTCTCAGTGGGGGGAAATGTCATGGGCTTCATATCGGATAGGCTTTTAGTATTAAGATGAAAAGGTTACAGTCCTGGAGCTACAGCAAGACCTCAGAGAACATTCTGCTTTTGAGGGCAGTATCCACAATGAGACTGTGCGAGCTTTGGAATGAGACAGAAATGAATTAAGTTCCGGTTCCCCTACTTCCTAACTATGAGATCTTGGGCTAGTTATTTAACGTCTGTAAGCCTCTGTTTTTTCATTTGGGTGATGTATAACCCATAGAGAAGTTTTAAGGATTCGATTAGGTAAAATAATATACATAAGGTGTCCCCTCAAAAATTATATTTTATATAGTGCCTCTTGTTTTTAGATTATCTCCTCTTCTCTGGGAAAGCTCCAAAGGAATGAGATTTAGAACATATGTTTGTTTGGAAGATAAAGGAAGTCAGACACCAAATTAGGGATCAGTATCCTCAGGAAGAGTCTAAGGAGAACAGTCAGGACGGCATTTAGCTGCTGTACGAAAGTGGCGATGAATGGAAGGCAAGTAGAGAAGATGGTTAAGAACATGAGGGTTAGTTACAAGGATGATCGATTAAGGCACTTGAGTATGAGTCCCTGCTTGGCTGCTTCTTAGTTGGTTGGCCGAGGGCAAGTTAGTTAGCTTCCCTCTACCTCATTTTACTAATTCATGAAAGAGAAATAATAAGAGTACCTGTCTCATAGGCAAGGGGACCAAATAGTTTTATCCTTCAAACAAGAACACTTTTTAGGGTAAAAAGAGGTACTATTGATAATTATGCTGGAAAAACTGGAGTAAACCAGGACACTATTGGACGAATGTAAATATGCTATTTATGGGGTTGAATGCATTAAGTGACCTTGTACTTGAATATGCTTTGATCCATGCCTATCTTGTTGCAAGTACTCAACAAATATTACTATTATTACTAGTGACTTTATCTTGCCAAGTCACTAAATCTAAGTCAGTTTCCTTGTTATGAAATGGAGAAAATAGTAGTACTTACTACATAGAATTATTGTTAAGGATTAAATGGAATAATGCATGTGAAGCACTTACCACAGTGCATGGCATATAGTAGATACTCAAAATTAGCTATTATTTTTACTGATTTCAGGGTTAAGGATGAGATGAGAAGGAGTGGAGAACTCTAAACCTTCTGAAATTACTCTTTCTCAGTCAGTGTAGAGTCGATAATTCACATATTTGCTAAGTGTTTGTCTTTGCCATTAAAATAAGCTCAAAGGGAAATTTAGCTAAAGTGAATTGTTATTTTAGTTAATAGTGGTGAGTATAATGTAATGAAAGGAGCACTGATTTTGAAGTCAAAGATCTTTGTTCCAGCCCCAGATTCATGGTTACTAACTACATGACTTTGGGCAGGTCACTTAACCTTTGTAAACCCCCGTTTCCTTATCTGCAAAATAAAGACTGTAGTCTATTAGCATTGATGTGTGGATCCGCTACAGGTAACGTGTAAAACATGTGAGAGTAGATGAGACTGTATTTGATAATGATGCCTTTTATTTTAGCCCTGCCCTGGCTAACGAAGCACTTCCCAATCTTTTGTTGTGCTTTCTGAAAAAAAAGAGAAATAAAGTAACATTATCTTCTCCATCCATTGCCCCTAAAGGATGCTTGCTACTTTCAATTCTCTTTCACTTAATCCTGCTGCCCAGTTAATGTATTCCTAACAGATTGAGGAGCACTCTAGGCTACAGAAAATCATCCCAATGTCATGCTCAGTTACTCGAACTGCTTCCTTTTCTCTTCATCCCTATTTCATTCAGTCTACGCTCCTAGACAACCATGACCCCTTCCCCAAACTTATCCTATTTACAGAGGGCCAATTAAATTACTTTCTCTTAGCATAAACATTTCTATATTTAAGATTCACATTTTAATTATGATTAGGTCTGGGTTAAGTTCATCATAGGTGCTGAAAACACCATTTCCCAGTTGATGCCATTTACCAGGCTGTTTCCAAGCATATCAGTCTCGGGTATGCATGCATGTGTATTTCTCTCTCTCTC